>NW_009258671.1:2117031-2135654 GCF_000687185.1 Egretta garzetta | reverse complement strand
ATCGCCGGCTTTCCTGGGCCTGGCTGGGCCCCTGCCTGCTCACGGGAAACAACGAATGAATTCCTTGCTTTGCTTTGCTTGCGTGCGCAGCTTTTGCTTTCCCTATTAAACTGTCTTTATCTCAACCCAGGAGTTTTCTCACTTTTACCGTTCCGATTCTCTCCCCCATCCCACCAGGTAGGAGTGAGTGAGCGGCTGCGTGGGGCTTAGTTGCTGGCTGGGGTTAAACCACAACACAGCAAGAAAGAAAAATTGGAAAGATGAGCTGCCTTTGAGTTTGTTTCTTTTTCAGCTTATAAACTGTTAAGACAGAATGGCATAAAAAAAGTTTGTTGAAACAGCATATAGTTGTAATGGCATATACACTATAAAAAAATCAAACAAACCAGGAATGGTTATATACTGCATGGGGATTGTTATTATAAGTGAATACATAGGACAAGAAATATCCATTAGAAAACTCACATACTCAGAAGTGTGGACCAGATGATAAAACACAGCTATGATAAACCCACTTCACGCTGTTGTTTAAGAAGATAAAAAGCCTCTTGCTACTTGCTACCACTGCAGCTATTCTCTCCCCCAACCCCAAATATTATTTATACTAGAATAATTTGTATTATTGTTTTCCCTTACTGAGGACTGTTTTTCTACAAGTGGACATAGTAAAATTACTTCTGTTTTTACAGAAGAAGCTAGAAAGCAGATTGGAGTGCTCAAAAAGTATTGGTTTGCTTTATATAATCAGCACAGACTTTCTTGTCTTGACAATTGCTTTCCCTCTTGTCATAAATTACTATAAACAATCTGGAAGGCCACAGGTCAATAAAATCTAGGTATGTTGTCAGAAAGGCAACTTCCTCAATTTAGGTGTCTGATGATTAGCAAATCTCAAGCTAAACTCTGCACTTTTCACCACCAAGTTAAAGAGATTTAGTATCTATCTTAAGTGAACATTATACCTCAGCAAATACCATAGTGAATCTGAATTGACCAATTGTCTGGTAAGCGCGAGCTTAATTATGTCCTACATCAGAGGCCCATTCACATTGTTTACACCCAAACTGTACGTTAACCTTCGTTTTAAAAACCTCCATTACTGTTTTGATGAAAATAATATCCTTATATGACCATAGTTCTCGATCAAATTCTGGTACTGTTGCACCAGCCTACTATGTACATGCTTAGTCAAACTACCCTAACAGAAGGCAGCGACCTTGCTGGCACTGGAAACATCAACCGTTATGGTAAAAAAAAAAAAAGGGTAGTTTTAGTTACTTTTTATAAAAGCTCTTAATATGCTTTTTTGGGAGGTGCTCAAACTGCTTTTCCTGAAGTCACCTTTAACAAACTATTCTGTGTGTTTTAACAAACAGAATTGAGAAGCACTTCCTGGTAAAAGACTCTACCAAGCAATTAGTAGCTTTTATGGAAGCTAGATGAAGAGAAGAATCTAAAGCATTTAGCAATTGCAAAGACCTTTATTGTCTGTACACTCTAAGGTCATGATCATTATTCCTATTATATCAGAGGACAGAAGGCAATTCAACAATTACAAGATTAAAAAAAGAAAAAGACATTGTTTCCCTGCCTTATGAGAGCCTGAAAATTCTGTGGTGCTGCCTTTTTGGACGTTCCAGTGACATAACATCGGGAGCTTGATTCAAAAACTGAATAATTGTTCAAGGGCAAGAACATAAAATGGGTAATTGTTCAAGGGAATGGTGTGTGGGGAATGTGAGTGATGTGATTAGACATGGTGTCAATACGGATTTCAGGGTTGTTGGTGAGTGTAATGTTTGATTTTTCTGTGGTGTAATTGACTGAAATCTTTCTCGTCATATAATTAAATCATTATTTTATCGTGGAAGCTGTTTCATCACATTAAGAAATGGACAGGCTACAAAAATATGAAGGATGATATAGCTTCGGTAACACAGTTAAAGCTTTGTATTCCGTGTGGAAAAAGGCTTAAAGGTTGTAAACACCACGCCCGGGGACAAACCTTTAGCTGTAGATTCTGATTCTGAAATTTGTTCTGTTTTTTCTTCACCGTTAGACTCATCCACTTCTGCTACTGTAGTTAACTCCGGTTCACTCTTATAAAGCCTATAATCAGGACCCTGAGGAACAACAAGTTATGAGGTAAATAAACAGGCATTTTTGTACAAGCATTTATGTCTTAAGACTCAAAACAGTTGTTTTGTGATGACTCTGCTCTCACTTTGAGACAATGTTTCATTGTTCAAGTGCTATTGCAGCAGTATTTCTTTGTAGTTAATTACAGTAACAACATTTGCAGACTTTCAGAAATTACAGAAAAAAACATGCCATAAAAATGTGGACATTTTTTTTTCTTTAAAAAAAATCTTCAGGAAAAAATTTGTGTAAGACTTCAGCAAAAACTGATTCTGAGCCTAGAGTTTTTTAAGAACTTGTGAGTAGAAGAATTTAATTTTCTAAAATTTACTCAGGTACAGGCATTTAAGTCTTAAGACATTTTATATATGCACAGAATATATGACAGGAAAACGTGAAGAGCAAATGATGGAGCTATAAATAAAACTAAGTAGCCAAAAGTGAAAACATAACACAAAAGTAGCCAGATGACAAAATAAAAATTGTGACTGTGCAAAGGAAGGGGGATGCTTCAAGAGCAGTGTGGCAGTTTAAGCCACTTACACAGTAAGATCCATTTCTCTGGTATCCTTGAACGTGGTGAATCTTCTTTTCTTCTGGCAGATGTACTGGGCCCCTGCTATAACAGAGCAAGGAGCTGCTATCACTGGGCAGAGGGGGGATTATGGGAGGATGCTCTGTAAAGTCATAGGACCGAGGGAGTGGAGGACGAGGTGGGACTACTTCCTCTTCCTAAAGATTGTAGAATAGTCACCTTATTTAGATGTGCACACCTGTTACAATTATTTATAACTTAAAAAGAAAAATATATTACCATAGCTACACCAGCTACAGAATTTGGAATTAAAGGGACAATGTCATTCAGGGGGAAAAAAAAAAGGGCCAAGACAGGTTTATTTCCTTTGGGGTTTTATTTGTTCTTTTGCTTGCTTTTTATTTTATTACTACCACCTAGACTGAGATACTTTTCATTATTCAGCTTATCAAGATTTCAATTCTAATACCTGCACTTCCTGTTGGACATGTATGAACTCTCTGAATCATCCTTTTAAAATTAAATTCAACTATCTTTTTAAAGATTTGTATATAAATTAGACTTTTAGAAAGTTCTGTAAGCCAGTTTTATATTGCATAAACTTTAGACAACCATGACAGTGTCCCTTTAAAACTGTAACTTCTAGCCAGATTTTCAGAGGAATTGCACATTTGGGAGCTCCCACAGTTTCAGCTGTTCTTGTGGGCGCTCTGGCCATCTGAGAACCAGGCTCGATATGCAAATAGACACATAAAGCAATGTATTTCTTCCCATGAAAAGCGTGGTGGGTAGAAAACAAATCCATAAATCAGGGTTTATATTTCTAGGGTAAGAGCCTAGGGAGAGGAAAAGGTGAGAAATGGAAAAGAGAAACATACCAGTGAGAATATAAAGACACAAAACAAATGATAGTGTTAGAATTACTAGTGGAGATATTGCTCTTTGAAACTAATTCGTAATGCAATATTTTCACAGAAACATACTGAATGCATACTTCAGACATCCTTAAAACAATTACAAAAATGCTCATTTTTATTGTATGCATATTAGAAATTCTGTGATGCTAAAACGGTAAATATGGTAAAACCATACCTCATTTTTATATTTAATAGCTGAAAATGTCCTTGATCCCATGATGCCTGTTTGGCGGGAGGAGGAAGGGCATAGAAAGAAAGAGAAAAATTGTTTTAAATAAATAGCTTTTAAAATATCTACTATAGCCTGTTGCTATCAAACAAATACACAAAGCATCAACTTAAAATAGATGATTGCTTTCTTCTTTTCTCAGCAACTGTACCATTTTTTCAAAAATACAAAAGCAACTATGGCGCTTATCCTTTAAAAACTTATATGATCCAGTCTCACCTCCTACAAGGTAAAAACAATCAGTTTACCTGCCTCTGAAGAGCTTCTTTGCTGTTTATGTTTACTTAAACCCTCCATGACATCTTGAATTCTCCACAGTTCCTTCTGAATCTGAGCACGCTGTATCCCTGCTGACTCAGTCTGCCAGTAAATAAACAGCATATATGGGCGATAAACTAGAATACATTGCAGGCAGAAAAAACCCAGAAAACCTTTTTCTTCTTTAGACTACACTGCATGTCCTTTCCCAATGAAGGAAAATAAAATGCAGTGATGAGACACTCTCCTTTCCCTTAAAAATGCAACATCCAAACATTGTCAGAAACAGAAAGTATAAGGTTAAGTAATTTCACAATGTGTCAGCTAATTTGACAGCAATTTGCTAGTTCAATCTCCACTTCAGAATAGAACTGTATCTACTGCCTCCAAACTTTGCACAGGAGACCTACACATAACGGAAGAAAAGGAATCATCAGTTCCAACCCTCAAATAGGTGGAGATGAACATGTTGTTTGCATGCCAGCATATAAACTGTGGGCCTATTTGCATTCATGGCCATGCATGCTTTGGACTACGTAACACAAATTTCTCAGCTCTTGGGCTTCCTTGTAATCTCCCTTTCATAGCTGCATAGAAAATCAATCCCTGGAGCAAACAGCCTTTAATGCCTCCCAGCATGGACCACACCCATCTGCCTATTCCAGCTAATGTATGCACATCTCTGTGTGTGCGTGTGTCTGTCTGTCTCTTACAGAAGGATCTCCTTAGAAATTCAGAACTTATACGAACTGTCCAATCCTCCACAGCACAGTGAGTCTGAACTCTTCATATGTAAGACCTGAAGCAATGCTTAGAATATTTTTTTGTTATAATTTATTTTGACAGAATGATTCAATTACATTTTAAAATATTCAGTTAAATGGAAGGGTTTGTGTGAAGATTTACTATGATTGTCATGGCAATTAAGGTCTGAGAAAACTACCCCACTTTGGACACCAGCACTGAAGCAGAAAGAGGAGCCTTTCTGACACAGGAAAACTAGCATTATAGCTTCAAAAAAATAGGAAAAGCTGAAGATCTCCTCAGAGCTAACAAAATTTTAATTTCTTTTTATACCTTGTAAGTTAATGCACCACACATCCCCCTATTTTCATTTGTGTAATTTTCAAACAAAATCATAGAAAAAGAAAGTGACATAAATGTACTTTAAGACCTATGCCACACCTGAATTTCTCCAAGCCGATCAAGTTGCTCTTGCATATGGTTCCTTGTTATGGTTACATCATACTCCAATTTATCATATTCTCTCCAAGCTCTTTCCAATTCCTAAGTATTTAACAAAAGTAAAGATTTACAGATGCACATTCAAGTTAAAAAAAGGTATATTTATTTTTCTTTATTCAAAGGCATGAAACCTTAGGAAATAATGCATAAATAGATGTCAGCAATAAATACGCATTTTAGAGAATGCAATGTTTAAACAGATTTTTGGTTTCCTAATGATACTGTATGGAATTCAAACAAACAGCATTTTGTCTTTTCACAAACAAAAAAGATAGGCAAGGGCAAAATCTTCCGAGTATGTCCTTATAGTCAGCAGGCATGTGGGTCTTAAGCTCTCCTTCCACTGAGGCAGAAAACCCACAAAAATGGATGCAAATTTGTCTCTTTTATCACATAGAATACACATGTATGAGTGCACAGCATGTGTGTGTATATGCAGCCTATTATGCGAGACAAATGTAAGTCACCCAACCTGGCCTGTAAGTATACCAGGAAATGCCCCAGGCCTCCTAATACACCATTATTTTACATATGTGAAAGTACAAACGCCAGAAGGAAGAAGGCGCAAAAAGAAAATCTTCCTTGAGGTCAGCTCTATCATCTCACTTTTTAAGCCTACATCAAGCAATTGACTCAATTTAGCATAAATTAAAAAGTTAATGGGGGAGAGTATATCTTGAGGATTTCCTTTCCCCTGATTCCCTTTTGCTTGTCCAACCAATTCCTTTTAAAACATAGTCTAACGTTCAGACTAAAACCAGTATTTCAGGGCCTACCTCGTATCAATTTCACCACAGCAAACCACTGGAATTTGACACTGAAATACCTTTGTGGATATATGTGTAAGGAGGCAAAAATGATTCTCTACCTTGTCATTTCAGTGTAGAAGCCATCATGAAGTGGAAAAAGAGAGTAAACCGTAATTCCCTTCCTTTGGGGTTTTTTTGTGTGTTTGGTTTTTTTGTTTGTTTTTGGTTTGGGTTTTTTTTTTTGGTTTTTGCTGTTTTTTTAAGGTTTTTGAAAGCATAACTTGAAAGATCTTTTAAATATAATGGCCCACTATTAAGAGAGACCATGATAGTATAGTATTTTCTTCTTTTCATCCTGCAGTTGCTTTTGCTTAAGATAAGTCACGTATTTGATCGAATATCTGATAAAATTTGTGCTTGCTACTACTATGCCATCACACAAAATAGCTTATTTGCATTATTTACTACTTCTCTAATCAAATTTTCATATTATAAAGATGAAAATTACTACACCAATTAAATTCAATATGCACTCATTCCTGCCTCCCCCCGCCCCCCAAAAAAGGAAAGACAGACAACTCGATGAATATAGTGAAAAGATCACCTTCCAGCTGCCTTTAACAAAAACACAAGCAAGCAAAAGACAATTGAGTTTTGCTGGAACGTAATGAAAAGTAACCAGAGACAACCCAGTTAAGAATATGAACATGAAGGTAAGCGTTTAACACTTCACTGATTTTTACTGGCAAGAATGTATTACTTACCGCCGTAGCTCGCGATACTTCTCGACAAGTGCTAAGGAGTCCGTTCTGCAAGTCATCTCTCTGTAAGACTACATTTTGAATGGCTGCGGGATTATCTGCATTCATTTCTATCTCCTGACTTGCTGATAGCAAAGCTTGCTCAAGCGTGTACTATTATAATAAAAAGAATTATTTTTAATGTTCTGCATCATTGGGCTGATTTTCATTTTATTTCTGTTACCAATGTTCTGATAATAAGCATGTAAAATAACATCCACTTTAAGTAATAAATACAATTGTCCTACTTTCTCCTTGTGTAGCTGTTGAAGCTTCTCTTCCAGTGCTTGTACAGCTTTATCTTGTTCACATAAACGGCTAAGCTTAGCCTAGTGATAACAGAAAATGATAGTAATTAGGATTTCATTTTTAACATCTTCAGCAATCAAAATATAACTTGATCAAATAATTACAGGAATCTATATAAAATTTTATTACCGCAAAATATGAATTCTAGAGATCTGAAGGCATCAGTGTTGTACTTTCAAATTAACCTTAAGAAACCCTCTTAAGATACCACAAAATAAGTGTTATTATAACTTGAAACAGCATGGCTCAAAACATGTAATTTATGTTTCTACAGCTAAATCTTTACAACTTAATAATAGGTATTAAATACCATTTTAATTTACATATTCCTCAGTATTATAAAGATTATCACATACATTCACAGTCTCTCCCATGGTTTATTTCAGGTTTTTAATAGTTACTATCCATGTTCTGCTCTGTTTTACCTCCAATCGAGGCTTGGCTATGACTAAAACTGTTCCACTCCAGCTCCAGTTGGAGCAAATAACTGTTCAGCACACTCTAACCACTCTGAGCCAGTTTACTTTTCTGGTTTTTGGGTAATTTAGTGCTCCTCTTTTTAATTTTAAGATAACACTGGAAGCCTGGTTTCTTTTTTACTCTTAAAATAACACCCCCTAAATCAGTATCTCTACTCACAGTTGCACTGTGCAGGACATATACAGTATGTGTGTATTTTTCAGCACCAATTTTAAAACTTACTTTAAACACCAAGCCCCTTTTCTTTAGTAACTAGCCACTGAATGGTAACTACCTATGCCAAATTTCAGTTTTAGAATATTGGTCATATTTCCTGAGAAACTACATCTCTCATGCTTATAACTCAACTAGAACTACAGAGTGTTTCCCTTCTAAAGTAATTAATTCTCTTCTAGAAGCAATTCACCTTTGAACAGATTTCACTTGAAATTTCAGCCTAACGTGTAATACTTCCTTCAAGTTAGAAGTTTATTACAAAAAGAATCTTATACCCCTCAATTTCACAAAGCAGTTTCTTTGGTAATCACCTACATGGACTGCGTTTCAAACCCAGAAGTCAAAGGGGAAATTATTATCAAAATAAAGAGACAAATACCAACATTTCCAAGGAAGAAGAAATACAAAGGACTTACATCGATATCCAGCTCTTCAGTTCTATATTTGTATAGTGTACCCCTACATTCTTCTTGTGTTAACTATAAGGAAGAATAATATTGCCATAAAACAACTTAATTGGGACTATGAAAATGAAACTACTCTTCAGCTGAAGAGTTTTAATACAGAAATCAGCTTTTGCTTGAAAGTCAAATATACCACATTGAACAATATATTTTTTGCCAATATATGTTAATGAAGATAAGTAAATGGAATGTCAAGCAGACTGTCAGTAGCAAGTTGCATTAGTTGAACAGGCCATGTTTCTAATGCAAACTGGATTTTTAAAATGTACAATTAACTCAATCAAACATGGATTATGTAGGAAGATGAAACTGCCAGAGTACTCCTAGACACAGTTATGCATCATCATGTACATTTTCTTATGTGCATTCTAAATAAAGGGACTCATTCTACTTGGAATTAACCATTCATTCTAGGCCCACTAAAGTCAAGTGTACTCATAAGGAGGATATGCTGGTACATATCCGAAATCAGAACAGAATGGCCTAAGTATACCAAATACGTGTAAAATAGCTCATTACAGACATATGCCCAATAAGTGCCGCCAAACACCTTTCTGCCTACTTTTTCATATGGATTCCCTCCCCTCCAAGAGAGTATTACCAGAAATGTCGTAAATGCAAGCCCTTCTATTTTGTCTTTGGACCTCGGCAAACCTGTCTCCTCATGCGGGCCAGCATGTAAGGTATCCTCAAAACTACTTTCATACAGCTCCTTACATTAAGTTCTTAACTCTTTCAGTCTCTGAACTGACCAGTAACAAGATTTAAAAACATTCTGTATGAAGAAAGGTAGCTCCCCATTTCAGAATGGGCTGTCACGTACAGTAACTACTTAATGTCCTATACAGCAAGAATTGGCATAACCCTAGCAACCTTCCTACTCTTATTTAATTAAAAACACATGTGCATTGAGTCCCAACATAGATGCTTTCCTTTCAAGTATCTGTCATAATTAGGTCATCGTGACTTAATAGTGCAAGAAAGACTATAAAAACACAAGTCCATGTTAAAGGACAGTTATAAATAAAAGGACTAGGGAAGGGTTAATCAGACAAGCATTCCAAACATACAATAAATCTTCAACACACTTAAGTGTTTCATTTCAAGACATTATGTCCACATACCTCATGCAAATGCACCTGGTGACAATTTAAAAGTGTGTATTAAAACCACACAGCAACTTTCTTTGAAATGGGCATTTTATGAAAATGAGTGTTGGAATATGAAAAAAGCCACAGCACTTTTGCACCTCATGAATGTCACAAAAATTAAGATATCTATTTAAAGTCCTACTGTTGTAGAGTTGTGGTTTTTAACTGCTGATTTTATCACAATGAGAGAAAAGTGAGGAATGGAAATATTTAAAAAAAACTCATAAACATG
Source organism: Egretta garzetta (assembly GCF_000687185.1). Lineage (NCBI taxonomy): Eukaryota > Metazoa > Chordata > Aves > Pelecaniformes > Ardeidae > Egretta > Egretta garzetta. The sequence goes on along the minus strand of NW_009258671.1, from coordinate 2,125,930 downwards.
GCCAAATGTCTTTAACTTACAGAGAAAACCTAGTTATATTTCACCACAGAAAGATTTTACAAGAGAAAGATTATTCCCTATTAAGTAAATACATCTTCCCAAGACACTGCACAGCATTTTATATGGCTTGCCTGGAAAAATCTAATGTAATTTTTTTATAAGAGACACACTCCTTTTTTTTTGGCATTACAACCTTAATTATAGCCAAGTTTAAAACAGCTTCCCAATTCAGCATCCTTATCCTTGCCTACCTCCTAAAAGGAATATATTTTAAGTATTCAGAAACCAAAACCACATTTTCAAAAAACACTATACATGTGCTAATTCTTCTTATTAAAATTCTATCACACTTTTAAAAACTTCTTGCTTTTGTCAGCAGTACTGGTTTCCCACAATAGGCACTGCTAGATATCCACTTCATTTCAACATTTCTACTGCAACATTTTACATTTAATGCAAAAACTCTAAAAATTGTATGAAACACTTAATCCATCTCTGGCAAAACAGCACCTCCTTCTTCCCACAGTGCATCAATAAATCGGCTTAAGGCAAAAAGCGCAGAATGCTATTGCATCCTATTGGAATTACGAGAGGAACTGCAGTAGACAAAATGCAATTACACATTACAAGCAAGGTTAACAACCTCATAACCCTGGAAAATGCATTATAAGAGCTCCGACCATCAAGTTATCAAAATGTATTTTATGTCACGTTCACCAAACGCCTCTCTCACCAAACCGTTCCTACAAAAACTTTACCAGCAATTTCAGAGAAAGAGTGCCACCTACTGAACCACAGACAGGCCTTGCTGCTGACTTCTACACTTTTCCTCGACTGTTTGCCTACTCACATACAAAAAAAGTCCATTCCTCCTAACACGGTGAAATACACTGCACAGCTCCCAAACGTTAAGGAGCAGCGCCCTGAATACCTACAAACAGAACTTAGCATTTTTGAAAGGCAAACTGCACACACAGAGTTTGGCTGAACACGTATCTTGCATGTGAAAAGGTAAAGTGGCCTTAATTGAACCTCCACCTGATGTTAGAAATAACTTGTCATCTACTTTACAGTCCCAATGTACAGTCCCCATCTCTGTCAAACACCAGTAGCAGATGAATCACAGAAGTGGATAAATCCACCACAACGGACACAATATGCGATGTCCTTAGAGAGAAATTTCCTCCCAAACAAATGCAGATTAGGCAAATCTCTCTCTTGGGACAGGAGGGGGTAAACCTATTTAAGCAGTCAATATTAAAAAAAAAAAAATAATTAAGTGACAGTATTATTTCATTACCATATAAGCTATTTTTAGATTCTGCGAACCATTTTGACTCAATAAATACATGGGGGGAAATTTCACACCCTGAGAGAACACCGAACACCACTTAGGAAATTAAAACAGGACAATCTGGGACATTTTGTGGGGAGCACGAGGTTAAAGTCAGACTTCCAAGAGGCTCCCTTTTTCCTTTTTTTTTTTTTCTTTTTCTTTTTTGAAGTACTTCTTACTATCAGAAAGCAGGGCAAATGGGCATTTACCCCACAGTGAGCAAGATTCTCCTCTAATTTTGTATAATGTAAGATAACATTTCAAATACAAGTTGGAAATACAAGATTTTTAGCTCAAATACAATCATCTCATGTCATAATAAAACCTGAACAAATATTTCTATCTACATATCTCAAAATCTAACATGCATGACAGTTTAGATGTATGCAGCTGCTATAATTAATAATAATAATAATAATAATAATAATAATAATAATCTGCCATAAACAAGATCTCCCTATCCTTATAGGAGCAAAAATTCAAGGACTATTTTTATATCTTTTTAATGTATTAAGAACAACTATCCGAGCAAAGACCTGGATGTTAGCTTGATGCACTCAGATTTTTGTTTTTCCCCCTTTAGGGAAGTCACACACATAAGAGGAACTGAGGACAATTCTATTTTTTAAAATCAACGTATACTGCTTTAGAAAACAAGATTAAGACTCATCACTTAATATTAGAAAGAAACAAAAAACCCCAAGGTAGAAAAGGGTCCAAGCTGTAAAAGCCTCCATTTTTCTAGTTGGTACATATGGAATCATCACCCTGGCTTATACTTGGAAATTTACAGTACAGTCTGTAGAGCAGAGTGATGTAAGTCAAAGTGATTTAAATAACTGTGAAGATGTGACAAATCACAAACAAAAATGTCTTCTAAATAACACATTTGAAATAGTATATATTTTAGCTATTTTACTAAAGAACCGTTAATCATTACAAACAAACAGGAAGCAAGACGCCTTAATTTTTAATTAAAAACATGCTTTTCTTGCTTTCCTTTGCTTAACGCTAAATAAGCTCAGTCATAAAACTGAACTGAATAATCTGAATCAAAGAAAGATCCTTTTCTCTACCCGCGGGAATGGTTACAGTCATCAGAAACTAGTTTATCATCTTGACAACAAAACAGGTTTCAGTCGCTTACACAGAGGCTTCTCCCAATTGTTTACATTTCTTTAAAACTGCGGTGGGAAAGATGACTGGTAAAACAAATTGATTTTATTTGAATAAAAAATTATATGTTTTTTAAACTTTAAGTAAGTTGCCAGAATTTTAAACAGGTTAGTTTTGCATTATAGAAGTTTAGAAGACTATTTAGGCAGTGAATTTTTGAATGTATTTTTATCCTTTCCTGGAAGTCAGTTAATGCAGTATTTCGTACAGGAAACTTCATCTGTGAAAGCAGAAGGTCTTGCTATTCTCCAGTTTATGTAATACATGGGTGGTTCTGCACAAAGCCTGCCAACATGTCGCAAACACTCTGACCTGAAGAGACCACATCTCTAGTGACAAAAGGTTATTCAATCTTCATGACCTGTACGAGTCACTGTTTCTTTGATAAGAATGTCAAAAAAGGTGCTTATTCGGTGTCAAAGATGAAGCAGCAGGTATGTCTACAAGGTGGAGGCAGCGCTGTGTAGCGATAACTTAGCTGACAGCATAGCTTCAATCAGGACAGCACTCGGAAATGTATTGGTCTCCCTACATAAGTGGGCCAACTAGCCCAGGCACAGCGATGCCTCAAATGTGGCTATACTAATATCAGAAGCTGAGCTGGTCTACCCTGACACATCTGAAGCACCCCTGTTCATTACATGTATGTTGACTTATTTGTCTTACACACTCCAATACAGAAAATTGATTTGCTTTAGCAAAATAATAACAGCTAGTCTTTAAAAAAAAAAAAGAACCCCAAACAACAAACCAACAAGAACCAATTTCATTCAGGGCTTGAAGGCACCTTACTTCGCCCATTCTTCTCCCAAATAGTTCATTCAGGTTCCATGTTAAAGCTCCTATTTTGCACACAGGAGCACAAATTGGATACTCCTGAAATCAAAGTCACTCACAGCCCAACCTTTCTTTAGAAAGCTGATAGTTTTCTTGCAACTTTTCTTGATCACAAGCAAATCTACAACGTCAAGTTGACTTCTAAAAAATGAAACATGAAATTAAGCTGCAGCATTTTTTAGAAACGTGGCAAAGCATTAATCACTAATAAATGACCTTTTTACATGGCAGAACGTCTCCTTTTCTTCAAACTATGCAACCTTTATATGTAATTTTAGCTCACAAAGGCATAAATGCAAGTGTAAGGGAACTGCTCAGGTATTCCCTCCTGACTGGTAGCCAGAATTGCACACCTCATCTGCTGCAAAAAACCACAGTCATTCAAGTAAGAACAACACCTTTGTTGCAGCTGAGGCTAGAAACTTTTTAAACATTCCCGGATGTGACAGGAGCTATTCAGTTACGCCCCAGTACCCCTAAGACACTGCAGTGCCAACAGATACGTATTGGCCATGCTCATAAGTTAACGCAGGTCTCAACTCACAGACAATATTTCCATTCACATTTCTGATTCTTCTTCCATTTTACCATTTACAACCATCACTAGATACTCTGTAAGTGTGCACGGTTAAGTCTGCTGTGACTTTATGAACAGACACTGCCTTTTGGATTTACAGTCCCCAGATCAAAGTAATTTTGATCCTTCCTTGCTTCAGTGGCTAAAGGCTTGGTAGGTGCAAACAAAAACTTGTAAATCCACTTCCTAGAACAAAACAAAATTGCCAGAAAAGACCAGGTAAACACCACTCACATGCTTTTGTAGTGGTCAAAAGAAAGAAGCACCTTTGAACACTAATTGCAGAGAATCATGCTAAGACAAATGTTGGAAGCTTATTGGAAGTTTCATGAATTTACTGGACACCTGCATAAAACATCAACTAATTAAATCATCTAGACAGGAAAAAGTTATCAAAAGGGTACATTTAATACTTAACAACAAAAACGCAGCAAAAGCCATGCTAACGATATTGCAGCATTTTATAAAGCATGGATGACTTGTGGTTTTCCAAAGCAAATAAGAGAAACACCAATGTCATGAATAAATCTGAGGAACAACCAAAACTGTCACTAAGGAAAATTTTCGCAGATGATAAAGCAATTTCATTCACTATCCAAGACCTTACTTGCTGGTACAGTTGCGGTCTTAGCGCCGAGTTCTCAATCATAGTGTGAACCAAGGTGATTAAAGGTTCATTCTCTTTCATCTATTTCAAATCAGGAGGAGCATACAGCAAACATCAGTTTACAGCATGGCTAGATTTGAAAGACGACACTGTAAAATATAGCCTCTACTTTAATTTTTTCTAATAATGCAGTAGATTACATTTTATCCCATGCTTTTTATATATTCCATCATTCAGTAATATCAACATCTGAAAAATTTAATAATACCAAACAAATGTAGCAAACCCACATAAATGCTCAAAACCAATGTAATATTTGTTGATCAACACTCTCCCTTTTAAAAAATAAAAATGCTTAAAATAAGCCCGGCTTTGCACAATGTTGAAATGAAAAGTATTATCGGATTATACAATAGGAACACTCAAACCTTTATCAGAAAACCTTTTAAATTATAGATTTAATAACTCAATGTACATTAAAAAGATATAAGCATTCCCAGCCTCTGAATATTGAAGCGAGGTTTGGACTTATGTTCATGTATCGCAAAATGCCTTTATGTACTGCACGGATCTATATATCTAGGAATTTCTTCGTAATTTGTATTTATCCACTGTCGCATATGGGTGTGAAACTATTTTGGTACTGGTCAGACATTTTCTACACTGATTAGCATTTATTGATATGTGTGCAAGTGTCAAAACCACATACTTTGATTATTACAGTAAAAACTGCATACATTTAGGATTTCAGAAAAGTATGCAACACAGACAATAGCATGGGATTTTTGGTTTTAAAAAGGAGACTTCTGTAACAGTAAGGGAAAAGTTATGAAAACAGATAGTTTTCCTCTCCAAAAGAAACTGAAAAGTCACTTAAGGCACAATCCTCCTCCTAGTTTTGTTGGAAACTTTAGGACCTCCTCACCAATACTGGTTTCAAGTATGGTTACACAGGAAGGAAGTGTGTGTATGAATATTTATGATCTTTCACTCTGTCTTTATGTGTATATATTGCACTCACCATGAACTTGCATGGCAAGCTTTTGTTTCACAGATTGAAATTCAACAGAAAGCCTGAGGTTCTGATGCCTTTTGGAATTTCTTGCACCTAATTATTTAAGGAAAATCCTAACTTGCATTTTTGGAGAGGTATTTTTTTTTCTCCTTATGGGAAACATTTTTCTTGTTAGAGAACCTTTTTGTTGTTGTTGTTGTTTTTTATATATAGTAAAGTCTGATCAGCTGATAAATTAATCGCCCAATAAAGAGTACCTTATCTTAAGAAGGCAATTTATGATGGTCGGTTTGTTCAAGTGTTCATGGCAGGAAAAAACCCAAACAAGCAACCCCTCCCATTTGCTCTATCATCTACAGTATACATAAACAGAAAACTAGAACTGACACAAGAAGTTGTTCTCCCTTTACATTAAAAGTTTGTCCAAAGAGTGGGTGCACTGGGTGATACCAAAAGATATCTCAATAGTAAGGTCAACGATAAGGTCCAGAGCCAAGAAATCAAGCTACAGCCAAATGAAATATTTGTAAAGGAAAAATTGCTCTGAGCCTGAAATAGTTTGTTAGGAGTATACTGGTTTGGACGAATTTTTATTGGGAGGATTTCAACAGCTCCAGGCTCTCTGGCTAATTGTTTTTTACAATATTTCAAATTTTTCCTTTCTGACCGATAACAGACAGAAATTAATCTCTGTGTAGCTGTTCAAAGATTGTTTTCACCCAGATTAGAAAAGAAGCAAAGTGGATTTGCTCAAAAGATGTTCTGAAGTAATGTTTTGTCCTCCAGCCAGCTCCAACTTTGATTTATGGGACTTCTTCCAATATTTTTACTACCATTGGTGCTTAACCGTGCTTATCTAACACTGTTTGCAAAGGTCAGTTATTTCCAGAAAAGATCCAGTTCCTTAAGCCCTTATGGAACAAAGGTCAAAACCCAGATAATTGGAAAAGTAATGCCAACCAAAGAGCCTTTGTAGCAGTCAAATATAGCACGCTTTTTTCCCCCTTTTGGAAATAATGTTTCCAAAAAATACCAACCAGGCTACTGAAGGCTACTCCCAAAATCAAGTTGGGCACTATTCACACTGAATAAATAACTCAAGGAAAAATATTTGCTTGTTCATAACAGAAATAAGCCTTGTTTTTCTCTCACTTTGGAAAAAAAAATATTTTGTACAGTAAAGGGCACTTTTTAGATCCTGTGTATAATACTAATAGTATTACACAGTCTCTCCAATGAAAGAAGTCACAAAAATCGGAATTAAGATATTCATAAACAAACTGAAGCGTGAACTGCTTGAAGATGCAACACAGCACCACAGTAGTAAAACCAAATAAAATCCAGCAGTCTTGGCTTTATCACTTCCTACTTGTAGTAAATAATACTTTCTCCCTGGAAGTGATGCTTCATCTTTGCTTTTATCTTTACTGATGTAATATATAAAAGCATTTTCAAATGGGAAACAATGAAAAAAACCACCTCCTTGACATATGATCTACATGAACAACTACATTATTTATGAGCGAGCATCTGAGTGGGTATTTTGTGTTTTAAACTGTAAAGCCAAGCTATTGACACATTTTGTCTTCGTTCCTTTTCCCAGATTCTCTTCTGTGTTTGATAACACAGGTGACATTTCAGCACGTGCTGTTCTGGGGCCAGCCATCAGCTGGAATAGTGGCTCTCCACCAGGGCAGCTGACCTCACTGATGAGATAAGACCGTATGTTATGGGTGACAAAAGACTGAGGTCAGATTGGCAGTTATATCCATTTCCTCTCAAGCTTCCTGAAGTTAAAGCAGTGGCAATAAAACCTGACCAAGCTTTTCCCCCACTTTTCCTCTGCTTTTTAATCTGCTGTCCAAGAAGAACGGAACAGCGCTTTTCCTTCCTGCTTTCTTTTTACAGCCACGTTGCCTCCAGCACAGTCTTTTTTTCACCCTACAGAGCCCCTATCTTTGAGCTTCCCTTCTTCCTCTGGGGGAGGGGGGAAAGGCAAAAAAGCAGCAGCAGCAGAAAGAACAACAGTGGTGGCTGGGTCAGCTCGCTACCTTTTCCATTTAACCTGACAAATGCAAGTTAAGAGTAGTATCCTATATGTTGCTAATACAGGACATAGAATTTTAGGCTGAAATACAAGATATCAGATATAATACAGGATATCTGTCAGCTCTATCCAAACCCTGTTGTACTATTCCAGCCTTCCTTAATTTACTACCATTTCCCAGAACCACCTTCAGCATCTCAGAAATAGGGTGGTGAAAAGAACAAAACAGAAGCAAAGCACCAAGACAGTATGGATGTTGGCTGTGGGACCTTCACTCCTTGATTTGACAACTTCTTGTTCAAGTTCTGTTTATTTTTACGTGCCCTTTGAAAACTGAAAGAAACTAAAAATGAAAATACCATCAGAAGTATATGGACAACTTAACACCTGAACTATTCACATAAATAGCCATTTCAAAAAACAGAGGGGGGAAAAAAAAAGACTAGATGAAATTTAGTAGAGCTTCTACCATGACAAACCAACATTGGATATGCCAGGATCAGTATGACAATATGCATGGAGAGTTCTACACAGATAGCTTGAGCTCAGTAGAAAAGTATTTTTTAGCCAAAGTTTTACTATCAACATAAAATTAAGCAGCACACTAAAAGACTGGTTTGCTGGAATTCTCTGTAGTAACAGCAAGATTCAAGTGGGACCTCCTGCCATGGCTTTATTTACAAAGGAGAAAAAAAAGTGTGTCTAGCTTTTATCTGAAAAAAACTATGTTCCAACTTTTCTTTACTGTTGTTGTAATTACTGGGTACAAACACATTAAGGAGACTGCTGGCTTGGATTTAAAAATACACAATAAGTGATCCCTTAAACTTTGATAATGCAGGAGCTTGAGATTATACATGCCCTCATAACATGTCCCATGTTGGCAAACAAATCATCATGGCCTAGGGTTGCTAGCTATGTCCAAAGAACTACTTAAAAAGCAAATGAGTCTCTCTCCCACCTCTCTACGAACCATGAGCCAGCAGAGTGGTTCACAATCTCACTTGAAAAAAAAAAAAAGGATGTCTGACACTGACAATCATTCTTTTGGCCATAAGACATCAAAGAAATCATACAGTTGGATATATCTGTGTCAGTCTCTTCAAACTTTTTCCCCCTCTATCTCTGAACTCCAACAACAACAACAAAAATTCTGAAAACGTAATACAAAACCATCATAAAGCATAACACAAGAATTTCTAAGCACCTCAAAAGGCAACAACGGTTCAAAAAGGAAGCATGACTTAAAAAAGGCTATGGGATATTCCTGAGTCTTGATAAGAAAGCCACCTAACCAGTAGGCA
>NW_009258671.1:2109004-2116944 GCF_000687185.1 Egretta garzetta | reverse complement strand
TAGTTATTGTTAAGGACGGTACTGAATTCTTTGTGGCCAAAAAGGTGAGAGTTGAAGATAACAGGACTGGAGTTCCACCACATGCTCTAGGCAAAGCAGGTTTTGACACTATTTTCAGAGATTAAATATGAGTGGAAATACCTAATTTAAGTACACTGGGCATTTAAAAGTCAAAGAGGGCAAGTGATTATGCAAGCTGGTTATAGATGTGGATAATGAGGAGGAAAGGCCTCAATTAGACTAAAAGGAACTTTTGATTTTTTTTTTTTCTTCCCAACATAAAGGAAAACTGATAATGGGCAAAGTAACAAAAAGATATAAATGAGATACCACCCCTAGAAGCAGTGGTACTCAAAAGACTCTCAGGGGGATTTATTTCATACAGGCAGGTGGCAGTATTATATTAAAACAAGGGGAAAAAAAAAAAGAAAAATTGATCAGAAGTTGGGACAAGTATTCCAACCTGCTCTTCCATGATTCTGCAATTAAGGTAATATATTTTGGACTTGATAATGATTTCTTACTGTAAGAAGTGCAGTGATTTCTGCATCTCTGGTAGGGGTAATTATGGCACATTTATAAGATTTAGACACTTCCCTAAATTAATATTTATCACATCACATTTCTAAATTTTATCTGATGCAAGTAAAAAGAAAATCCTTTTTACCACTTTGCATGTTATACATAGGCAATTCTCTCTGTATAATCCTGTCTAGTATACTGACAAGCTTGGCTAATCAAGCAACAGCATGGTACATAGTTTTACACTTCACATGGACAACTGTCTTTTCTTGGCAATGAACTACACTGTTGAAGACAGAATTATTCCCTTATGCCAAGATATTATAAAATGGAAATATTTGAGTTAAATGAAATATTTTCGCCTAACTTAGCAAGCAGGTTTTCCCTACTGTTTTGGAGCTCCTGCAGCCCCTTAAGACGAGACAGAGATGTTTAGAAATGCATTGCCATCTAACTGAATTGGTCACAATTCACACCTTGTTTCCAAGAGCTAACAGGAAAATAAAGTCACTGGGTGAACCAAGCATGTGCGCATGTGTATGTCTCCGTGCGCATGTGTGGTTTTTAGTAACTCATTGAAATCCTATCACAGGGACATGTCAGACAGTAAAGTTCTAAGAACAGTTGGTTTTAAATGTAAGGCCGAAAAATTTCATTAGAAGGAAGAATATTAGAAAAAGATCTAGTGAGTTTTATATTTTTAACTAACAGACACGTAGTTGCTTATTCTTCCTCTACACACGTATGACTGACTTTTGTAAGTGCTAGCAAAAATTTCCCACATAAAAACTTCTCACACACAACTTGTACAGAAGTCCCATTTGATCGTGCAACAAAGCCATAAAGAGGTATGTGATATCACAATTCTTCACTTGCAATCAATTATGTTAGTGAAGACAGAATCGTACCCTCGCTCCATAAGTTATCAGAAGTTGTAAAGAAGCAAAGTTTTAGTCTTATATAAATCTTTAAGAAAAAACTGAGTAAAAGGACAAAAGGTAATGAGCCATGCTATGATTTGATTATAACATTTTTTAATGTTTGATCTCCCTTTCATTTAATGTCCTGTAGAAACACCTAACTCTTAATTCAGAAAACTAAAATTATCAGAAGTACTAATTTTCTATAAATTGCATGTGTGTCATATGAGCTTGGAAATATATATTACAAATTTGGTTAAAGATGATAAAATGTTACAGTTAGTGTTATTATAAGAAGGACATGAAGAACAGAAACATTAATTGGTGAGTGGCTACTGTATTCTGACGAATTTTAAACTGAGGGGTTTTTTTTGTTACAGGTCAAATTTGTAATCCATTAAGATAGTATGTGCTACTTAAAAAGGGCATATATTAAACATCCAACTGAAAAAAATCCTTCTCCCCAAATATTTCCAGCTTGATAGGAGCAGGCAAAAAGCATTAAGAAACAAACACACAAGAAAATTGCAAATCCCACCTGATGATCCAAATATATGGCATTCCTTTGAAGGTGATGTGAAAGAATCTCATTCTAGCAGGCAGCAGTCAGAGGGAAAAAGGAAAGGGACAGAAGGTGCAGAATGCATGAAAAGAGCTTTAGAAGATATACACTAGACAGTGATCTTTTTGTTTTATGTAGAAATATAATGCTGTTTTTATCTGCTTTTTTTTAGTGAGCTGTTAACAAGTTTTGATCCCAAAACAGAAGTGATGAAAATGCCATGAATCAGACTACTACTACATTACATTTGATTTTACAAATAAAGTACAGTAGGCTCATGTAAACGTCTACTACACAGACAACTATAAACCCTTTGATAAATCCGTGTTTTAAACATGTCCTGATTTTTGTACACAGGTTACACATACGATTGTATCTGATATAAGGCAGTGTAAACAATAGATTAATCTCATATTCTATCACTACTCATTTTGATTATAACAACAATAGGCTAAAAACCTTTAAACTTAACTATAATATATTTTAAAGTATTCCTATGTAATTTTGACTCCGCTAATATAGAAGAGCTATGAGGAAAGCCTCAAAGGGTTAATAGCAGAACACCACATACACAAAGAACCAGTGTTACTCTATTCTACTCCCATAGTAGTAAGAAAAATTGGCACTAACAGTACAACGCAAACTTTGATTAATGAATGACCACAAGTTAGTGAGAATGGTACATGACACACATTGCTTTATAGCTGACCTTTGGGCTGCTGGCCTCAAGTTTTAGTTGCATGAGCTGTGCTAGTGTGTGTTCCCGGATACTACTCAGTTCGGCTTGCTGCCGTCTCAGCTTTATTAGCAGCAGCGTGAGCTCCTCTGGCTGAAGGAGTGCAGTGTGAGAAGCCAAAGAGTAGAAAAAAAGTTAATTGGTATCCTAAACAACACTTACTTAAAATAAGGGTTCTTAGTATCTTTTTTAGAAAAACTTTCTATAGCGATACAACAAAAGGTACACCATTTTCCCCTCAATTGACCACTTGTACATATATACTGAATGGTTAACTACTCAAAACAACTGATACTCCAAATGCCCTAAAAGTGCAACATTCTGTATAAAGGAGAAAAATAAGTGAGGATTTTGCAGGAGAAATCTGTGCAGTCCTCAAACTTTTTCTGAAATGCATATCAAATTGATGATATCAACTTAAGTAAAGGGGGAGATAATTCTAGCCCTTAGGATATCATTACTTGTACATGGACAGGCATTTGAGCTTGGTGAAAGAATCAAAAATACCCTCAAGAAAATTTAGTTTCCAAAATAATTCTTCAAACGTATGTCAGAATTAACAGTAAAAATAATAAAAACCCCACGATAACTGAACTACATCAGAAACAATCACCTTTCATAAAATAAAACTGCACAAGCATGACAAAAATAATTTTCCATCTCACCTGCCTCAGATCTGAGGCTACCAGTTAATTTCTTGCTTTACTTTTATGACTAAGATGTACAATACAGCCTTAGGAAGGGATGAAGAATAGTATTTAAAACCCAAGATTATATATATAATGGAAATAAAGACACACTCAAATGGGTATTTGTCAGGTAATTCCACACAGATCAGTTTAGGTCAGTTTGGGAAACTCTACCTGAACCATTCCTGGGAACCACTTCTATTAGCAATACTTCAAAGAAAACTAAACACTTAACATCACAAGGATTTTTGTTATGTTCCTGTTTGCTTCTGTTTCTTACACTTCTCCAGAAGTCAGTCTTATAAGAGGTTGAATATTTATCCAGCATTTTGATTTTCTCACAAGTTCTGGGAGTTAAAAATCCCCAAACCCCCCAAACCCTAAAACCCTGCTTCCTCTCTCCCACAGTCACAGAATTTCCCCAAAGCAGAGAAGTCAAGAATAAAGCTTCAGAGAACCACATATTAAACTACTGAAAAACGAATACCAGCTTCTTAGCATAAAGAAGAAAAATCCCTGAGAATAAGCGTGGCACTGGCACCACTGTGAGCTCGTACCAAAGCAGCCCACAAGAGGGAGCAAGGGATTTCCACATAGCTTCAGTTGCCAAAACCATTTGCTTTGAGGGAAAACCAACACCAAAGCCGAATTGTCTAATGGCCAATCTGCCTCTTACAGTACTCTTTCAATACCTGGATTTAGAATACTTATTTTCAGAGAGTGAGCATAAGAATCTAGACTGTAATACAAGACATTTTTAAGTTCTCTGAAAAAAATCTGTGACAATGCTTTCAGTCTGAAAATTAACATCATTTCAAAGCACAAGAAAGCTTATTTTTAGAAATAAGAGAATGGAAAGTAGGATCTTCAAACAAAAGAATAGTGAGATGCTTTTTCAAAATCAAAAATCTTCTCAGTATGTTCTGCAAAAGTCCGATTTTATTCCATTAGGAATAAACTATTTAATGGTACTTAAATCCAATGTTTGCAAGCATTCTTTTTTTCCAGAGAGAAGCCCATCAAACAGTAATTTCTACTTCTCTCTAGACGTTCATAATGTTGCAAACATTGTTGACATTGCTGTAAGTGCTTGTGCTTTTGATTCAACTCTCGGGACTCTTGCAACAACCACAACACAGAATTTTGTTTAAAGAGCTACCTACGGGTTTCCTCCTCTGGCCCCTGCAACACTTGTGCTGTGGGCAGGACTTCTGGTTTCTACAGGCAGAAGCTTGGACCTCCTTGCCCCCTACCCCGCTCACCAGCCCAGCTCCAGCAGCAGAGCCCAGGAGAACTGATGGGGCCATGAACCCAAAGAAACGTCTGCAGAAGACAAGGCGCAGAGATAAGGCGCCAGCTGCCAAAGGCCAACCCATAAGTTGCTGAAGGCACCAGGGATTCACACTGGGAAGTGCAAGAAACAGGGGTTGAGGCAGTGGAAGGACTGACTGGGGAGCTGTTGCCCACAGTATGATTCAAAATCTGTAGTCTCGATTCATAACTGTCTCAAACAGTAATTTCAGATGGACAGAGAATGATTACAGAAAGGAGACAAAAACTGATAAGTAAATGTAGTAAATTTAGGACAACTTCTTAGCTTTGGGCTAAGAGTCATGTTTCAGTTAGGAAGGTGGACAGTATTCACCAATATTACCTTTGATGAAATACCTTCAATAAGAGTTTCAACTCTATCACAAAAAAATGGGAGATGTCAGAAAGAACCAAATGCAGTTCTAGCATCTTTAAGATTTCAAAAAAAGGTAAACTTGACTTTTACTGTTTTCTAAATACTTAATGGGGAAATCAGTGTTCTGTGATGTATTCTACCCTCTCCCAGGAATTTCTGTAATGTATCAAAGATTATTAAAAAAACCTCCTCTGTATTTCTCAAAGAAAATCTGGAGTCAGCAGCTACATGATATTCTCAGAATTAAATGTAACCACAGAATACTTCCTTATTTGCTTTAAAAATCCCTGATAATTAAAATAAAGGCTACATTTAATGCAAGCTTTGAATAGACTAGGATATCAGTGTTGCCTTTTCATTCTTAAAGAATTATTCTTAAGAAAAAACTCATGTACCAAATAAAAATCCAACTCACTGTTTTGCCTTGGAGGCTCTGAGGAGTAACAGGCTGTAAACTCAGACCTGCTGGCATTGACCTTCTGTCAGGCACAAAGACATGCTGTACAAAAAACAAAATAGCACAGTATGATCCACAGTTATCTAAAGACTCAACAACTATTAAATGCTAAAAAAGAAGTCAAGCCAACTTCACACTCATGACAAATTTGCTATAGTTCGTGCCAACTTTGGACAGTCATGCTCCCTGCTGATCTACTATCTAGGACACTCGAGTCGGTTACCTCTAACTTCTAGAAATAACCCAGCTTTCATAATTTATTTAATTAACAGTCCTCCCTCACAGCTGTTGCCCTAATCATAGCCCATGTAAACAACAACACTTAGTTTTTCACTCATCACCAAAACCTGTTAAAAACCCAAAATATACAGATGGAGTTTAAATCTTAAATTTACCCTACTGATTTCAAAGAGTCTTCTAATTACTCACCTCTTAAAAACAGGTTTGTGTTTCTAAGTTAATGGAAAAAGCTAGCTGTGCACAAGCCAAACAGCATGAAAACCCAAACGTAAATAAGAATCTCATATAAAAGATGCTAAATATGAAATGAAATACTAGCATAAAATGTTCCACAAGGAAAAAAATATGAGAAAGCAAAGGATGGCTGAAAGGACGTGTAAGTACATGCTCTGCAGCACTGACCCTAGTGGTATTTCTTAGCTTTGTGAGAAGCACTGATTACTAAATTTCCAGTGCAGTTTAGACACAGATAATGTCAAAACAAAATGACTCCTCTGTTGATAGGGACTTAAAAACTTCCAAAAATATGACTTATTAATCAACTGTAAGTTGATTAAACTTCTTTAAGATGTAGTTCAAGATTTTTTCCCCTGCATCAAGAAATATAAAGACACTGGAGATACAGATTTAGGAAAAATGTTCAGGAGCATTTTATACAAGCTCTAGCTTTACATCTAACTAAAAGAGTGATTTTAATGTAATTATCTCCAATCTATTAAAAAACATGCATAACACAAGTGTGATGGACATAGCAGAGCCACATACAGCACCCATGTTTACAATTCGTCGCGTCTCCTTCTCACTGATGAAGACCAGCAAAGTTACACTAGTCAAGCACTAAGGTTGTGTGCAAATAGACTCTGATCTTTAGTGATCTCCCCAATAACTCAGAGGCATCAGATGAAACAACTACACTCAGTTTTCTGCTGGAACCCACGGCAGCCAAACTTGTGGCTGAAGAACAGAAAACAGCATGTGGAAAGAAATCCGTGATTTTCAGTCCTCTGAGTTCTTAGTTACAGAAGCTAGAAAGGAGAAAGATTTCTGTACAGAACTCAAACTATTCTGAATAATTTGCCTATTGACTCCTTTTCTTTCCTTTAGAGAAACATAATATCACGGACAGTAATATTATGACAACATGTTTTACCTAGTGTATTAGAAAAATATCTTTTTACAACCTTCAGATTTTTAAATGCTTTTTAAAATCAAACCTTTCTCCATGAAAACAGTGATGTAACTTAATCTTCATTGTAATAAAATATACTACACTACAACAGTTTTACAGTAACTGTATACCTTCAGCTAAAAATCCTCGTAAATAAGATTTTTAACTACTAAAATAAGCATTTTTACCTTAGTATGATGTGTCCTGTGTCTGCGATCAATAGTTACATCTCCCCTTTGCACTGGTGAAGACACTTCTGATCTGTAGGTCCGCTGTGGGGAATATCCTTGGAAACCGGCGATTGAACCATGAGAAGGTGAGGTGGGAATCGAATGCATTGTCTGATCAGAAATATTAATCATAGTTTTGGGGCTACTTAAAGTACTGTGTCTAGTAAGAGTCGTTTGCTTATTGTAAAACTGACGTTGCTGCCATTCATAGAGCTGCCACATTGTGTCATCGCGCATCGACCGTCGTTTTTCTTCGGCTGTTACTGGTCCTATGGCTCTGTCGTAAGCAGATGGTGTTACGCTGCAGAGGCTCTCCGGCCGTGCTTTGCTGTTTCTCGGCAGCGTTCTGTAGCCTTCTGGGTACCGGGGTAAAACTTGAGGTCGATGGCTTGGCATGTTTCTTGGTAATGTCTGATATGAGATTACGCTGAAACACACATTTTCTTTTTATTAGTGGATAGCATTAATATTATGGCAATATAAGGTTTTTCAATATTGTTTAGGTTTATCTAGCTAACTCTTATTTTTTTTTTTTAATACTACAAGTGTCATTTTAAAAACATGCAAGTAAATCAAGACAGCAATTAAAGAATCAACTATATTGATTGAATGCACCGTAGCAGCTGAAGTTGGATCATCTCTCTGAGTAGCTGCTTCATTAAACAAGGCTAAGTACCAGGTCCTGCACTTTGGCCACAATAACTCCATGCGACGTCACAGATTTGGGAA
>NW_009258671.1:2102170-2108627 GCF_000687185.1 Egretta garzetta | reverse complement strand
TTGGAATGGGCTGCCCAGGGAAGGGGTTGATGCCCCATCCCTGGAGGTCTTTAGAAGATGTGTAGTTGTGGTGCTTAGGGACATGGTTTAGTGGTAGACTTGGTAGTGTTAGGTTAACAGTTGGACTTGATGATCTTAAAGGTCTTTTCCAACCTAAACGATTCAATGATTATATAATCCACATTTCATCTTTTTACCAGTTTAACAGTCTAGTAGTGCCAAGTTTAGATCAAATCTTGTATCTTGTCTATACGCTGGATAGGTCAAAGATTTGAAAGCTTTGAAGTTCTATACTGTTTCCATGAGAGCCCATTTTAAATGTTATTCTTTTTCAAAAGTGAAAAAAGTTTCCCTAAGAAAACCTTGAGCAATTACTATGGACGTAAGAAAAATGTAATTTTTTTTTTTTGACAGCAGACCAAGGAAAAATAGCAGTAATTGCCTAATGAAATAGTATTTTGCAATTGTCAAGGACAAGCCATTCCATATCAACTATTCAAGTGAAACAAATAGGAAAATGTTTCTTTGTTTGATAATGTTTCTTTGTTTGATAATAACATTGTATTGCTTTTGAACTAAGATATGAATTCAAAGGCTTATTCTTTAGTTTGTTGCCACATTAAAATTCTGGAGTGCTAGTTATTTAGCAATTTTCAGCATTAGTTAAAACGCAAAACTTTCCATACCGAGGAATATCAATGCATGCCTAAGTGTGACAAAGCATTTCTTGTTTTTTTTTTTTTTTTTCCAGAGGACAAAACCTAGGTCATAAACATCGATTCATTCAACCCTTATCTAAAATTTAGATGAGCACCTCTTAAGGCCTTTTGCTGCTGATCACATCTATGATAGATGCTTGCCCAGAGACAACAAAACTGATCTCAAATTGGACATGATTCAGCCATCAGAGGGCAGCACCTTCTAGCTACACCCCAGACTAATTCAAACTAAAATCCCTGCCACCACCAGGCACCGCAATCTGAAGATGGTTTTGAATGACTTCAGTGCCATGAAAAGATTGGAGAAATGATGTAGGGCAAACGGCAAGGTAAACCAGCATTATGCATGTTAGTTCCTTATGGAATAACTATCAGAAAATTGATGATGGTAAAACCCACTTTTCACTGAACATAGCTAAGCTGAGCATTTATGATCACCTGTAACATTTTGGAGACCAAAACTGCTATAAAGAGCTTTACATACAAAATTTGCTACAGTTTCTGAAGCTTTCCAAGAATTAATGAAGTGTTATCCTCATCCATTGTCAAAAAAAAAAAAAAAAAAAAAAAAGAAAATGGATATTCTAAATCCTACTCTTTTTCTGCAAAAACCTGCTTAAATACCTCTAAATTTCTTCATGTAACAAACCATTAATGATAAGGGCTTTCTCCATCTCCGTATTTAAAAAACAACCAAACAACACACTTTTGGGTTCAGCTTCCAACTTTCAAAATATTTTAGCTATTCACAAACAGGTATGGTGAAGCCTGATATTTTCATGATGGTAACTGGTAGCTAGATACACCTCACTCACCAAAGCTCCTTTCCTGTTTTATTAATTAAATGGGCAGCGTAATCCTGTTGGATCCTTTAAATATCCCAGACAACTTGAAGAAAAACTGTCTGAAGTTCTTACTATGTAAAGAACAGCAATTCAAAGTCTGCATGTAATTACTTATATTCTAGAACATTTAGGAAGATAAGATATCCATCTTCTATTGGTAAACCATGAAAATCGTAAAAAGCCCAACCTCCTGAACATTAAGTCTTGTTTTACATCATTTGACAAAATCAAAACAGATTCACCAATGTTCTGTTGATACTTGCAAAAATGTCATTCTAATGAAATCCAAAAAACAACTCTAGACAGTGCTGCAGCTTATAGCTGCCTTGCACACAAGGGGAGACTGCTGCGGCCAGTCAAGCAGTCATGCACGCTGCGAGGCTGCAAAATATTTCTGCAACTGTCATCATAAATGGCTCCCTGCAAACGTTCCCATATGAAAACAAAAAAGCTTCCACGTGGGTTTATAGACTCCTTACAGACACCTTCAGAGGTTGTCTCTAGGGTTACTGTTGGGTAGCAATAATGGTTCTGGTGTCCAAGTTGGACTACCTGGGAAAGCGACTTTGCTGCTAAACCTTTAGGGGCTCAGTTCTGCAATGTTATGAATACCCTCAGATAGAAACCTCAAGATCACCTTTCATCCTGAAGAATGCAAATACCAGCTAGCCCAGAATAAAGAACTTGCATGTGTGGATCAAGCAAAGGGTGGCAGAGTGAAGACAGAAGCCTGGTGCTGTACAGCACATGTTTATTATTTAGGATGACACTTATATGGGCAAGGTGGGGAGACAGAGGCTCACGCCCTGGGTTAGCAGCAACAAAAAAATCTCACTCAGTACCATGCAACCCTTCCGTATTTTTTCACGTTTGAGAAAGACCACTTAATTGAACCACTTTTGGTGAAAATATGTAACTGACATGTGCAAATTCATTTAATAAAATGATACTGATGTGGAATGTTTTTACTTAAAAAGCATTTATTTTTGGTAAAAAAAAAAAGGTTTGTCTTCCTCAAGACATCAGTTATCTTTGTTCATGTGGCTCTTGCAAAACTGCATGTCTAGATCCACGGAAATGGCAGCTAACAGCTTCAGAATTAAAAATGACATTGCTGTCATTCTCATTAATTTCTCAGGAAATCCAACTATTAAGGGGTCAGCGCGTTCTTCTAAAAAATTAGTAGTTTTACAGTGAACTCTTTTCATTTCATATTGAGGACAGCTAACAGCTCCTATTTTATATATAGTTATTTAATTGAACCCATTTGTTAACATTTTAGTATTCTTAAAGTCTTAATTTTTTCTTAGTCTGACATACCAGAGATACTCAGTTTGGTCCTCAATGATTTCTCTAACACATTAGAGAGACAGATGCAATGGAAAGCATCTTTATTAAAAGTCAGAAACTTTTTCCCATTAAGTGAAGACTACTCTTCTCAAAAATTCAAGTTATGAGTTGAACAGTTCTTACCACAAACAGCCTTACTAGCCCCTCATCCCAGCCTTAAGCTTTAACGTGAACTGGAGCTTCTTCCTACTCTCATTCAGCAAGTTCAAATCTACTTAGATTTCTGTCTCCAGCCAGAAACTGGCAATCCGAAAAAAATTAAGTTTAAACTTTAAATGAAACCACATTCTAAAGACATCACTATACATGAGAAATTTGGATCATTATTCAAGGCCACTTCCACACAAAGCAAAAAAGATAGCTCAAGGCCAATTCTTTTTCCGTTTGCTACCTTTATGTAGAATTGCAGTTGAAAGCATACTGCTTGTGCTATGAGTGCCACCCTTATTTAAGCAACAAGTGGCCTCTGTAGTCAAGAATAAAATATTGTTAGTTAGTAACATACTGTTAAAAGTACTTCCATCTATTTGATTCCCACAATGAAATCCATTTTAGGGTTTATATACTTGTTCACAAATGAAAAATCTTACAGCTATTCAAAATTTCTCCTGTTCGGTTGCTTGTTTTACAGTTCAATTTAAAAAAAAAAAATCTAATTGCATCAAAGAGCCTTCTCAGTTCTCATTATGCAAGCATAAATAATAAAATAAATGTCAGAGTGTGTAAGCCACTCTCTGTACTAGAAGTTCAAACTTGATCAAACTGTTGAGTACTTCATGAAACAACATATCAACAATTCCTAATTATATTTAATGAAGGACAGAGGAGATGTTCAACCAATTTTGGCAAGTGTAATTCAAATTAATGTAAATTTTTCAAGATTTTGCAAAAACCGAAAAGCTCCCAACCCCCGTATTTTGAAATTTTTAGAAAACACATTTTCTGAACTTGGTTCTACCTTAAGCTCTGCTCTGCCATCCATCTATACACAAACTCCCTTTCTCCAGCTCATCAAAGTATCTCCTATCATAGCATCTCCATTATTTCCTATCTAATATAATATTAAAAACTCATATTTTACTGCTACAGCTGCCTGTCTGTAAGCCAGCCTGGAAGCAATGTCCCTATACTTCTGTCAGACAGAAAAATTGCTATCGGCACAAGATTCAGTATCATTCACACATAATTTTAAAGCTTCATGAAAAAGCACTGGAACTCAATATTAGAACTGGGAGATGTATAATTTCATGAGAAGAGAAGCTTTAAGCATCAAGTTAGTTAGATTTCTATGACTTACTCTTAGGTAAAGCCTCTCTCTCTTTTCAGTTAAAGATTGACTAAAGTTTAAAAGCTCCCTAGAATGTTTCTGAAGAATTTAAAATAAAATATTATTACAAGAATTTGTGAACAACAGTGCAGAGGACAGGGGAATTTCAAGAACAGATTTTTAAGAGGAAAAAGAATTTCTACGAATGATGACACCTCTTTCTGCTAGAATAAATTTCTAACACCCAAAAAGGGTTTCTGGCCATTTTTACTTATTATTAATATGGTTTAATTTATTAATAATCACTCAAATATTAATAAAAGAGAAACTTTAATAAATCTGTTCTGAGCAGTCACCCAGGCACTTCTTACAGAGAACAATGAATTATCTATTTATGTAAAATAGACCAAAACCTAAAGAATCTAACCAGGATACAAGTCCAAGTATTAATTGCTTAGAAAGCCTAGCGCAAAAAAAAAAAGAATAAAATTATTGCATAGTACTTACCCTCTTGTTTCCTCTTCTTGTCCTTTTCCTCGTTGTATTTTAATCCACTGTTCCAACTGCAGCATTGAATTAGTTCTCTGCATAACTCGTTCAGACTCCATATGTGACTGAACTGCGTTGTGCTGACCTCCATCTCCAGTGTCTGCCAGCACAACACCAACAACTTTATTCTCAGACCCATTTAAATGAACTGGTCTGAAGTGTCCAGCCTGAATCGTGGTTATGGGTAAAGTCCTGTATTCGGATCCCAAAGGATTTAGCTTTACACTGTTAATTTTCGTTAATGGTTTATCTTGCCCAACTTTCTGGAATCCATATTTTTCAGCTTCCAAAGCTTTCTTCTCCTCATTTTTGTTCACTTCTTTGTTTTTCTGGTTATTTTGTGCCTCTGGCTTAATTAGCACCCGATGGTTTGAAATATTATTTGCCTCTCGAGGTGGTGTATTTTCAGTGGTTAACTTCTCTACTCTGGAAAGGAATATGTGACAAGCTATAATATCAACAAAACATTTATTAAAAAATAGTAATAAAAAATGAAAAGTGATTATATTTGTGTTTACCAAGGTTCTTTCAGGGAATCCCTGTACAGATATTTTACACCGATATCTTGTCTTTGAGAGAGAAATCATGGACATATTTTCACAATAAACAAGGGGGTTTTGTTGTTTGGTTTGGGTTTTTTTGTTTTGTTTTGGTTTTTTTTTTAAAAATTTTGTTTTGTTTTTTATTTTGTTTTGTTTTGGGGGTGGTGGCAGCATTTGGTTTGGTTTTTGGTTTTTTTGGTTGGTTTGGTGTTTTTTTGATTGGAGGGTGTGAGTCTTTTTTCCTTCCACACTTCTCTATTTCTTTGCTATTTTAAAAGCATTTATAACACAGGGTAAATTTTTCAAGCCAACTTCAAATTAACCCCCAAGAAAAAATGTGCACAAGAGGAAATAAAGCCAGAGTCTGAAAAAGTGGATGCTCAGTTCCTGGAGGGCTGGACATTCAAACAGTAAAAATATTCAGTGCCTCTCCAACAGCTAAAACTTCCAGATGTCAACATCCTGAAATTCAGATGATTTTTAAAAGCCATGTTTAAAAATGGTAGCAGATTATATTGCTGACCAGCTTGTGATTCACAATTCTGCTGAATTTAACATATAATGAGCTCCTTTAAAGAAAGCAAACAACTTCTCATGGTCACTGGCATCAATTAGGTTTCTCTGGTATGTTATCACTTTGGCTGGCATACATTTTGTGGAAAATAACTGTGGCTTCCCTAATTTTAAGGGGGAAAATAGCTGCTGACTTAGGGAACTGTACCACAGAAATAATGATATTTTTAGAACAGTTAGTGCTTTACAGTACTTCCACAAGTACCCAAAGTATACAGTTCTATTAGCTACCTTCTTTTTAAAATTTCAAAATGTCAAAAAGCTGTATCTTTTTCTGTACTGGAACATGAACTGAACATCCAGCTCAGATAGTGACTTTTTTTTCTAGTTTACTAGGAAAAAACCCACAAAAGCCCTAAAATGTTTTGATCAACAAAGGAGGGAGGGAAGAAGAGGAAGAGATATAATTCTTCAAGATTACATCTCTGTATAAAACCAAACCAAGAGCGAAACTTTATTTTGAGATGATGTCAAATTAAACTCGCACAGTTTTGCTTCTTTTTTTGCAGATGCATTATTCATCTTTATAACTGTATGCAATTCAAGTGCCTAATCTGTGTGTGAAAAGGCCATCACATACACAACTGACTAGGAGCACAAGTGTGACCGCTC
>NW_009258671.1:2087651-2102159 GCF_000687185.1 Egretta garzetta | reverse complement strand
TTCCAAGTAGAGTAACTACGCACATAGCTGTAAGCATTTTTGCTTACCCCGTCTTTAACATGAGGCTTAAATTTCCAACGAGTCTACACTTCCCCTACTTAAGCCATGAATTCCCAACAGGCCATTTGGGACAGAACCCCAGAAAATACATAAAGGACTGAAAATTGTAAGGTACTTATAAAATACTATCCACTGCTAATAATACTGGACACTTAATTTTAAATGCACCTCCCATTACCACCCTACTCGTGCTATGAATTCTCCATGGTGTGAAAGGAATCAAGAGACTCCTGCCTTGACAGGTACACAAATGTATCGGTCAGAAACAGCAAGACATCAATGTCCTCTGCATACTGTACATGAGTTTGAATGAAATGCTCATGCACCTTGCATGTTAAAAAGGGGTGTGGTTTTTTCCCCCCATGCCTCTTCCTGACATAGCTGTGATGATCCTAATTTCTGCTTGATACTTCATAATGTTATGAAAGTCCTCCAAAATTAATAGAAATAGCTCAAAATAGTCCTTTTCTTTCAGTGATTATTCCTGAGCTGCCGATGTGAAAGCATACACACACGTCAAATATATTCCGAATTAAAATATTCATACCAGTAATCTAACATGAACATAACTTTGGCTATATGCAGCACTACTGTTAAACACAGTGGTTTTTTCTCATACAGCACTATTAAATGCAGAGATTAGATATATCTGATGTTTTCTGCTACCAGAAAGGAGAGGGTAATGTTTCTGCCAACCATACCTTTCAGAGAAAAAAAAAAAATCTCGTATGTAGACTTTTGTGGGGGAGGACACATGTGGTAGAACTTCTATACCTATGCTATCTTTTCTATTATTTCCAAGTATCAGCAAAGAAATGCTATGCTAATCTTCCACTGCGATTAAAAAGTGAGGTGTTTTCTTTTTATTTTTTCCCCCAAAGACTTTAAAGTGTTCTTAAGACCAAATATTTCAGCCTACGTTCCTTCTCAAGGTTATGGAAAAAAAATGGATCACCTCCTCCCTCCCACCTCCAAACTACTCAGTGTTCTACCACAAACTAAACGAATTCTCCAAACAGGAAAGTGGATGAAAACCTCCATTTTCCACAATTATCAAGTCTAAAAAGGGTGTTACAATTTTAGTTTTCAGCCAGCGCTCAAGATATTACAAATAAATGTAAGGACCACCTTGCAAATAATCCTAAACATGGGCATTAATATATGCAACATTCCTTAATAGTACCACCTATCCCCTTACATAGACAGCACTTGATATCAGTCTTTCTCAAGGTGCTTTACAGCAGGGAAGCAGTTGCCATTTTACAGATGGAAAATCTGTGGTGCAGAGGGAGAGTGGCATCTCCGAGGACATTCATCAGATAGGTGGCAAAGTCAAGACTTGGCACACTGTTCGATTCACACTATCATAGTCCTCTCCACTGTCGATCTTAATTAAAAGACAACAAACCTCAAAATCACAGATTTGTTTTCCTATGCAATCTCTCTGCTGTATCACTTGTTACTATGGTTATATGCAGCAGAGCCAAGCATTTATATTTGACATTCTTTGCGATGGTGTAGAGGCTGAATGACTGGCATTCAAACAGACTTACAGGCTCTCCTTTAACTTTGTGCATCAAATCAGTCAACTCTGTGTAAACAAGAGATCTCTTTCCACAGCAAAGGATCCAAATGGGAAAGAACTATGAGAAACTAATAGGTAAATGTAAGAAACATAAATCCACATTTATATTTGGCTCCGTATTTGTATCTGGCTCTCAAAGACATATGCAACAAGACTTGCAGGGTATTTTGAGGGTGGGAGGGGGAGAAGACAAAAAAGAATGAACATTGAACATACATATTTCAGCATATACTGAATGCAATTTATAGGTTTCTACAACAAAACAGGAATAATATGTACGGAACAGTAATACAGGAAAAGTACTATTTTCTGCTGTTTTACATAAGTAAATAATTCTTAAAGGGGTGTGTGTGTGCAATCAAGTATCAGACAGACATGAAGACTGATTTTAACAAAGCCAGGCAGAGGCATTTGAAAAGAAAAAGCCATCTTTTCCAAATACCGTGATGTCAGTAACCCCCCTCCATCGATGTTGTTATGCTAACAAGTGCTTTTTTGGCAGCTTAGCTTATGCTGTTCAGAGAGAGTAACTACACATGAAGGAAGAAAACCCACTCTTGGTACATGCTGCATCACTCAGAAGAAACAAAGGCTCTGGCACACACAGCTGACAGTGAAAGGGCAGAAAAATGATGCTCTTAAACATGGGAGAGTAGAGAAATCATCATTTGGGGGAAAAATGATAAGTCATGTTGGTGGACATTAGCATCTACAAACACAAGCAAGCCATCCGTACTCATAGGTACAACTTAACTGTGGTCTGCAGTGATACAACATGGAATGAGTAAGGTGTTTTGCTAATCCAGAGAGGTTGTTTGATATCATATTTTGAGTCATAAGCTTAAATACTTCCTTGCTGACTGAAGTATTTGTGTTTAATTATTTTGATAGGTGTCTCAGTACATTATTAAACTTGAATTTATTATCCAGGTAAAATTAAACCAAAAATTTTTAGAATGCAGTAATTACAGTTAAGTCAATAAGACCAAATGGTATTTGTCCTTCCCTGCAGTTATACATCAGAAGGGAGCTTTTCTGCTGCGACTGCAGATCAGTTCTAAAATACATGGGTACATTTTTATTTTCTCACCTCAGTATCTCATTTCTGTACTATGTTGCTAACTATATGAGGAACGTAAGAATATTTTATGGAAAACTGGGAAAAAAACCCGACAACTTAATGTTTTAAATATTTCTTTTATCTTTTTTTCTCTCCAAGGAACTCACATCATCAGAAAAATAAAGATATGGATTGTAGCTCTGAAATTATTTAAAGCTGAAACATTCAATTTAACAGATTGTTGGGTTTGGATTTCCAGAGTATCATAAGCGGTAAGTACCTTGACTTCTAGATTTAAAGAACTGTAAGTCAGAGTTTTTACATTATCATTGGGCATTTTATATTAACAAGCACTTAAGAGTGGCTCAACATCAGCTTGCATAAGTATTTAAGTTCTTAATAACTCTAGCTATTGTATCATAAGTATCCGGTCTGTTAGAAAACTGTATTCAGCACAACGTAGAGCCTCTTGAAAAAATAGAATCGAGAAACAAAGGCACTGGTTGAATTTGACTGAACCAAACTCACTTATGCTTAGAGCTACATGCATGCCAAACTTTAGGTTACTTAGAGATGAGGTAATATAATGCTTAATTCTTAACAGATTTTTACAGGGAAGAAAGAGTATTTCTTCTGGATAAGATCATATCCTGCTACATGGTTCATTTTAAGGACTGGTTTGATAGCCAAAAGATGAATTCTTTATAAAACAGATGTCTGAAGGATTTTATTCCTTACTATAGCTAACAGACACAAAAGTCTTTGTGACTTCACTGGTCTTGAAATGCATTTTCTCTCAAGTAATTATTTTCAGACTACTAACGAACTTTTCAAAGAGGTCACATCTACTTCTGCTTCGTTCTAGGATTTCTTGCATGAATTCAAACAAGATGGTGTTGCTTTTGTTGTTGCTTTTCTGACACTTGTTTTGGCTGTTGGCAAACCCTTTTTGCCCATGATATCTAGGCAGAAAACTGATTTTGCTGCTGAGTGCTTTTCTACTCGTTTAGTGTGCTGATTCACCAAGGAGTAAGATAAGCACCCGAAGCAATGCAAAGCAGATTGCAGAAGCACATATAGCTGGATGAAAAGTGTCAGGTAGGCTCAGCTGTATTGGGAATTCCCACTGTTTGCCTATAGACTGCCAAACACCTGAAACAGGCAGATGTTGGTGCTAGAACAGGCACTGTGGCTGAAAGAAGGGGGTAGGAGTGCATGGCCAAGCATTTTGGGAGGCTGGATCACACTTCACAGCAGAGGGCTGCACAGCTGTTTTGTGAGAGCAGCCACGGCACTGCAGGCTAGGAAGGATGAGAGGCCTGCAAAGCTGTGCCGGGCACTCATCACGAATCTTGCTAGGCTCTGAGGCAGCAAACATGACTGTACAGCTATACTAGTGAACTGCACAAGAAAATGGATATTTACATTACCATTTTGGATTGCTTCTTACGTTAAAAGATACGTCACAAGTAATAACGTAACATCTGTCCATATAATCAGGCGTATCAAATATCTTCTATAGAGCACCGACTATTACGGGAGAGACTATGAAGACGACACTTACTAAGGAGGCTCTGACAGATGGAAATGAACTTTTTCAAAATTTTTTTGTACTACAAAGATGTCCTCTTCAAATGTTCAGTCTTCACAGTATTGCAAACACCAAATGAAAGTAATTTCACCAGTTCAAAGATATTCAGAATGGCCCACTTCAGTATTATTCCCCCTACGAAGTGCTTATACAATCAATACATGATTTTTGTTTAAAGTTGAGTGCGTCTGATTTGGTTTAATCATTTCTCCATCTGTAAGCTACCACAGCTATCTGCAATACACTTACAATGCGAATCAAACCTGATTTTTCAGATTAAGTTTATTATTCACTAAGCTAAATGTGATATTTTATTTTGTCAAGGCAACACCACTCTTTCAAGTGCAATCTCTCAAAAGCTCCAAACAAAGACATTAAAAGGTGAAAATGCTATTAAGTTTCTATTTGCTTATGCTCTATCTCACTCTGCTCATCCCTTCCTCATATCATCTATTGTTCCCAAACAAGAGAAGGGTTACGGGAGTCAAAGAATACAACACCTTCCTATATAATCTGAAATAATACATAATCAGTTCCATTTTCGTTATGGTAATTGGACCTACCACTCCTCCTTTCTACAAGCTGAAATCTTTTATTTTCAGTAATTCTCGGAAAAAACCAAACATGACAGCTGAGAGCTTGAAGCATGTGTTATTCTTCCATAGTACAGAGAATAATGTATTTTTCTATGAAGCTATTTCATTATGCTGTCCAGTGCAAAGAATTAAATACTTCCTGTATTATCTGTGTATTTAAGGGATATTAGAGACGAAAGCTGAGATTTCAACCTTTTGTTTAAGATTAGTGACCAAACGGTTACACAGGTACAAACTTAAAACTGTTCAGAGTTTTACAGTTGTCCTTCTGAATATCCCATAGATTCGTGCAAGTAGAAGTTTCACTATGTTTGACTGAGATGCTCACAAAACATTAAAACATGTATGATCAAAAGCATCTAATTATTCTGCACTCCATTTTATGCTTCTGCCAGCATCATACTGGAGCAGAGATTATAGAAATTTCAGGGATGAGTTAACAGGGATGACTTGCACTAGTGATGCAAAATTCAGAAAGACTGTTTGTATTTTGACAACAAATTCAATGTTGCCCTCTTCCACAAAAAATGTACTTTTTCCTTCTTGGTATCTTTCTCTATGGAATTTTTTACCTTTTTTTTTTTTTTTAAACTTAAAATTTCTCAACATTGATGCCATTCATTTAGCTCCACTTTGTCGGGAACTAAGAGAATGCAATAGCAGATCAAGTGACAGCAGCCATCAGCAATAGTTTCTGTGCCATCAATAACAATGAGCTTTTAAGTTTTCCACTGATGGGGTTTCCATTACAGATGACATGGAGCCAACCCAAAGGACAATGTGCAGAGAGAAAACGACTCTTACTGGAAAGACAGCAACAGACAATATTAAGTTTCTGAGAACACAAGGCTTCCAGTGATAATTTGCTTTTTGTTGTTAACCCATAAATACATGAAGGATAAATTTGATGACAGCTTAGTGATGAACAAGAATGGCTCCCCACAGGTTGCCTACAGGTGCAACTGTTCAATTTAGCCAGAAACTATGGTTGTGAATTTGAGACTTATGACAAGTTTAAGCCAAAGACTACCACCAGTTGAGCTGCTATTGCTGTTCAGTCAGGAGGCCAGGGGAATTCAAACATGTCTGCACACAGTACTTGCCACTGCACTTCTTTTGATACTGCTGGCTAAAGGAACTGGTCAGATTTTTGTCCTTCCAGCCCTTGACTCTCAAGGCATCCATATTCAGAATGGGAACTTAAGATTATTTTTATTACTTTAAAATATTATCCAACATTGTTAAATTAGTAAGGGTTCTTCAATATAAGGAGAAATTACTTAAGCCAATTTACATTCTATTTTAAGGTATGCCCTTTTATTTAAATAAATCAAGCCAAATATGAGGAAGAAATACACTGTGCCACTCTTTTGAAAACCCACATTACCTTTTCACAGGCTCTGTCTGCACAAGTGCTGCATCTGTCATGGCTTTCATCCACAACTCCATTTCCTTCCCTGTATCTGTGCAGAAATAATAGGTCCTCATGTTTGGATGAGCTGCCTGATTGGAAATGACATGGTCATTGTAATAAAAATGTAAGATTCTGTAAAAGAAGAAAGGCAAATAATGTTACTGCATACTCGCTCTCATGTTTTCTTTAATAAGATTTCTGCAAATAATATTATCGGAAAAAATATCAGAAGGAATACTTCAACGTTTCTCTCTCACTGCATTCATATTTTCAAAATAATTGCCTATATTTTTCAACCATAACAGCTTCTTCATTAATAGACTCAATAAAAAGCCCTTAAATTTCTTCAATCTATTAAAAACTATCTTAACTACCCATAAATGTAAATTAATATAATTATTACAAATAAGATTTTGGCATAGATTTTTGCAGTCTGAATGATACAGTAAGTTTTAATTTGTACTTACCATAGTAAATAAATGACGTGTTGCTTAGGAGGCCAGAAGAAGAGCCAAAAGGAACTCATAAAACAAACAAAAAAAAAAAGGCAAGAGAAAATATTTAGTAGAGTGATTTATATAATGACTAAAAAGATTAGCTGTGAAACACTGCTAACAATGATTCATGTAATATTGTAATTTAAGTGATAATAAAACCTAATTCTTATTTATATGTCAAGATACTTCATACCTACATAACTAAGGAACTTTCATTAGTGGCGTAAGTCCAGCTGCGGATACAGTTTACAATTCTAGAGCACCACACAGTATTTAAGATCCATGAACTAAAAATTAAAGACTAATAATAAGTGATAGTCATCCATTTTCTTATTTTAGTAACTATATACATATTTACATTAGGCTAAATACTTGAATCCTCTGCTACTGTATTATGCAAAAATCAGTCTCAGAAGCTGTTTCCAATCCTGTTTTGCATAACAACTCAGTAAAATGATCTCTGTTCACTAGGCTATTGTGCTTCTAGACAATAAAAATTAAACTGAAACTAAACTAATTAGACATAAAATTAAACTGAAAATTTTATTTCCTTACCTTAAAGGCATATTTGCGGTTAATATGGTCCTCCGGAGAAAGCACAGATATCTGAAAACTAGGTAGAAGTATGCTACCTAGTATTCCTTCTTCTTTCTCATCTGTGAATGCATAGTCTTTGATTAGAGAAAGGAAGTGTTTTGACACACAATACTTGTATTCAGACCCTTCAGTGAAACTGTACTTAACAACACAAGACCAGTTAACAAGAAGTTTACCTCAGAAGAAAATGCATCAGAAAAGCCAGACTGATTTGTTATGTAGGTGCCTGTATAGAGTCTCAGAAGTGTGCAGTCCACAAGAGCGTTTGTACAGTCCCTCTCTGCCAGCACATGCCACAGAACCCATAAGTGAGAGCCCTGCAAAACCTGCTAAGCCCTGTGAAATCCAGGCCATTTGAATATGGCCACCTTCAACTTTTTCCCAAGATGGACAGCGTAAAAAACCCTCCAGAGAGTGTCAGGTCTGTAAGTTAAAGTACGTGAGCTACCTTACAGAAAACACCACAAATAGCTTCACCTAAAGTTCTACTGGGGATTGGTGCTTACCTGCATACAACTTCAAAGCAGAAAAGTAGATGGAAGTCAAGCCTCTTAATTCAGTGACAAGAATAATACCTGCTATAAATTGCCTGCTCAGTAAAAATTGCAAATACCCATGAGAGCAGAAATGTTTTAAAATACTATTTATGATTGTTGGTCTTTGAGAAAATTTGCACATTCCTCTTCCAATATTGGGCATATTCAGCTTGAGATTGTTATAATGCCCACAAACAGTTTATCCTCAATGATACACTATTTGTAAGAATGTGTATGTTTCAGATAATTTTTAAAAAAACAAACAAAAATTCCCCAAACCAAACACCCTTTTTGAGAGCACTGGGTTTTTTGGTAAATCTTTAGAAAAACACATTACAATAATAAATTACTATTTTAATTGGAAGGAACAACCAGCTCTTAAATCCAATTATACTTTAATAAAGGAATAATTAGACGCTATTCACAAAGTCAGTCTTAATTGTATTTCAGATACAGAACTCCTATTTACAACCAGTATCTTAGGAGACTGTCCCCCACAACACTTCTCTTTGTTGAAGATACTGCCCACAACAAATGACTATGTATCCATGAAATTAAGATGAAACTGTAAGTTATTCCAAAGTTTCAAGGACATAAAATTTATACTGTTACCATTAAAATACACGTAAACAGCACAAAAGGATGACCTCTTCTATCCAGATTTAAAAATCTTTTCCCGATTCTCGTTTACTCACTAAATTCTGAAAAGCCACAAGTTAAATTTAAGTTATTCATATGGGGAAAGCTCTGCCCAGCAATATTAGCATTACAGAACATGTTAAATGTAAAAATTATGCTTTCCTGGATAGTTATTTAATTGGAGAACTGAGCATAAAATTATTCCAATTAAATGGTAGAAAAGAAATGGAGTAGATTGACTTTCAGGTACTCAACAGTACTCATAAGTACGTCTGAAACCATCCCGTCTCCCCCTCTCAAATATTTACTCCTTGCTAGCCACACACACACACACAAAATCCTACCTTTTTTCCCCTGTCCCAGAATGCATGGCAAATGTTGGGGTTTACTTCATTTGGACTGCTATTTTTGGGAAAAATTCCCTTCTCCTAGACTATACTCTGACTTATGACCGAGTAAGTCACACCCACTAGTGCCATATAAAAGCATTAAGCATTTTTGTTCCCCTCAACAGCTGCATGTCTGGAGCACTTTGGTCTTTGTAAAAGACATACTGCTACATTCCATTTCCAGATTTTAAAGATCTGTTTCCCATCAGACTATCTTTTATCTATACAATACACTGCCCCATGCCCATCTTTACTTGTATGCTGTGTAAGGATAACACAAGAGAAAAATAGCAGATATTCTGTCCAGCTCTAAGATCTTTTATTTGTTGCAACAATAACCTTCTGATATGAAAGTGGGCAGTCTTTTATCCCTCCATTAAATGGAAAAAGAGTTTTCTCTATGCTCTGAAAAAATACAATGAAATGATTTTTCTTTTAGGCTATAAATTAGATGTAAGAGTTAGCTGCTACCATTGTAACACAACTGTAGAAGTTCAGTAAGATTTACTAACAAAACCAAATCAAACCAAAAAACCCCCAGCAACCACCATCGCATAACCACAGTTTGTGATCTGGGAGTAAGTGCATGGCTCCCTCTGTTCAATTTTTTCAGTATCTTAGACAGAATTAACAAAACTGTAAAAGCACAGGGCTAAGAGTACAAGTTTTTAATATTTCAGTAGCCATTTCTAATACCTTTAAGACTATCACTATACATGTTTAATTACAGTTTACCAGCTTTAACTGCCTTCTAGTAAGTGAACAATAGCTAAAAGCTAAGTTTATCATGTAAACAATTCAGACTATTCTGCTTGTATTTCAGTTGATTTGGCACACTAGCATGTAAAAATGAAAGAAAAGATTATAGAGCTCTTTGGATTTATTTTATTCATTATTGGTTTTACTTATAGCTTTTTTTGTTTTATTTTGAGATACTTCATGCACTTCAAGTCAATATAATCTGTTCTTAAGGCAGCTACAAAGCAGCACTTTCTTTAGAACCTTTGGAAGAGAAATCCTGAAGACATGTTTAAAATAAAAAACCCCTACAAGAAAGCACAGAGTATATAATGACCACTTAACTAAATGCAGTGTAATTGTATCACAATTGATACCTCCGTGACTGAAATTATAACCTAATTTTGACTCAGCAGTGGTTTATCCAACTACCCGTACTTCTTGGGGTAAAGAAACAAAGCCTCATGATTATATTTCAACAATTCAGAATTTGTTAACTGAAACAGTTACAAAGACAAAACTTTTGCATTTCATGACCTGATTTGTCTTGATTAGAAAGAACCATGCTGCACTTTAACAGAACAGCATTTTAAATTCATCAGTCCCTGCTTTCAGCATCACAGCACCAACACCACTTTACCAATTCTTAAGTCTTATCCTAAACTGAAACCATTTCTTACCCTTCACAAGGCTGCAGATGGCCCTAACTGTTAATTTTCCACTGTTTTGCCATGCTTTATAATCTTCTTTGTTCTTAAGCTCCTCTAAACTATTATGATTGTACACTTTATTTCAGGATGGAATATGTTTCCATATGCACAAATCCCATTTGTTTATCCCCTCAGGAGCACTACAGTTAGTAATCTGTAATGGTGAAGGAATCTGTTTTCTAAGATACATATCTCCACACTAGAATTATAAGCAGCTAATTTTCCCGTGTAAAATAACTCTCATGTAGCTACATAAGGGTACTAACAGATTTCTTTGTTCCAAATACAGCAGGGACTTCTATTCATATGGAACTGGACAACGTTTCACTTTCTAAGTATTCATGAACACTGATTAGATTCCCAAAACGCATACATATCCTCTTTATCATTCCAAAGGCAGAGCTTCAGCTCCCCTGCACTATCCCTTTCCTATCCCCATTTCAGTTACTTCATTTGCATGAAAAATCAGATTTAACCTGGCATATTTAGTTCCTAACAACAGAAGCTGTGAGAAAACCACAATCCAGAATTTAATAAAAGAGGTGGCTGTGGCAGAAGAGGTTTGCTCTTTGAGCATACCTGACAGGCAGGAGGCAATTACGTGAAATTGGTGAATAAGAAAGAAGGTGGTGGTGGTGGCAAGATAAAAGCAGGAGGCTGGGATACTGACAGCTATACAACTATTTTATGTATTAAGTTAAGTAGCAGCTTCATTTTTCTTACATTTGTGTGGTGTGCCAAAATTTATCTGCTTCCAATAAAACTTGCAAACGAAGCTTTCCTGAGTGGAACTTACCTCTGTAGTAGAAGAGGCACAGATCTGACAGCACAAACCACCGTTTCTTCCACAACTTCATTCCAGTACTATCCTGCATTAATCAAAGTGATCAAGTAAGAACATTCAGACTGTTAATAGTAATAGTTCATAAAGTAAACTGGGTACTACATAACTGTGGTGATGTGCTAGTAGTTCATTTTCTTGGCTAAGATATTTTCGGTATCTTTGACTTCTCATCACAGTCTTGACATTGCAAACAAAGAGCAGAACTTAGGAAGCCTGAAGTTAACATGATTCAAGAATCAATGAAATGAACGCCCATTATTTTAGCATGCTAGGGACTTCAATCTACAGTTAACCAAAAAAATGTATACTTTTTTTTTAAAAAGGAAAAGAGAAAGGTAATACTTGGGGTACATCTTCCTTTGTTTTCTGAAGAAATTCTTTGCTGAACTTCATCTTATGCTACCACTTGTATATATCTAGAGCAAATTTCTTTCCCAAATAAAGTTTATTCCTAAAGCAATTTCATTTTCTTTATGCTTATAACCAATTTACACTGCACAACTCAAAATGAAAGACTGCCACCACTACTGCAGTGTAAATAAGCCAGGGCACAACCTAGTAGGATCAGATTTAATAAATATGTTAATGTGTTCCAAGAAGAAAAGTACGTGTGAATTATCAATACTGTTGTAGCATAGAGGTTTTGTGACAACCAAGAAGAGGGATTCTAAAACGAAAAACTGTGGGGTGGGGTGGGTTTGGTTTTGGGGTTGATTTTTTTGTTTGGTTTATTTGTTTGGTTTTTTGAGAAAAAGTCAGCATAATTTTTAGCCTCATATTTCAAGCTCTGCTCATTTTGGAGTGGGGGAAATGAGCTGAAGGAGGGAGAGGAAAGGGTAGAGCAAGCATTAGCCAAGAAATATTATTCAGAAAAAGTTTTAAAATCCTTTGCCACAAACATTTTCATAAACAGAATAACTGAACACTTCATAGCGCCTTCCTTCTGAGGACCTCAAGGTGGTTTAGCACACATTAATGAAGTCTGGAAGCACTGCCCATAGCAGTCAGCTCCTATTTCACAGCTGGAAAGGCAGACATGAGGAGGGGAGATTGCCTTCCTCACCTCCCTGGCAGGGTCAAGGACTCAGTAGTAGACTGGAATGCCAGACCCCTGGCCCAAAGGACACTGGCCATAAAAATCAACTGTACAATGTGAAAATACCCAAACTTCTTCGGTATAAAGGACTATCACAACCCCTCAGACAGACTTTCTGAAGAGGCTGTTATGCAGTGTCACATTTATCTCATCACTCCAAAACACCAACAGATTTCTACACAGCCACATGTAAAATTCTGCCAGCAATGAGACATGCTAGGAATGAACTTTCAGCCTTCTTCAGGCATAGCAGAGGTGCACACAAAACAATAGTGTGGTTGTCATATTTTAAATTCTTTCCTACTTTAAAGTACATCCTTTTTGTATCAGTGGATTTATTAATTCTTGTTCCGTCTTGATTACGATTATGTCATGTCATAACATGTTAACAGTATGTTCACAGTGAACACCTTCCAAAAAAAAAAAAAACAACCAAAAAACCCAAAGAGTTGACACTGGACTGAAAAAATAGTAGAAAAGCAAGAAAAGAATGGCATTACATGCAGTGAAACAGCACACCCTGAGTCAAACAAAACTTGCTATTCTTTGTGATTACATAAACATGTTAAGAAAGTTATCTTACTATCAGAAAAAAACCTGCACAACCTTTCACTGTAAATTTCTGAAGATAGAATCTGTTGGTAAAACTCTTGACTAAAATGTCTTTCAACTACTACCACAACATGGAAACATACAGCAACCGTTTTCTCTTACAAAAGCCAATCCACACAATTTAAATAATTTTACACAAACCCTGTCCTGTGGTATGCATTTGGACAGTAAGGTGGATTGAAAACTGGTTGAACTACCAGGCCCAGAGAGTGATGATCAGCGGCACCAGTGGCAGCCGGTTGCTAGCGGTCTATCTCAGGAATTGATACTGTGGCCAAGACTATTTAACATCTTCTTAAATGACCTTCACACTGGGACAGAAGGCACCCTCAGCAAGTTTAGAGGTAATAAAAACTATCAGGAGTGGTTGATCTACCAGATGGTTGTGCTGTCATTCAGAGGGACGTCGACAGGCTGGGAAATTGGGCAGAGAAGAATCTCACAAAGTTCAAAGGGAAATCCTCAGTTCCCCATCTGGAAAGGAATAACCTGTGCACCAGTACACACTGGGGCTGATCAGCTAAAAAGGAGCCCTGTGGAGGAGGACCTGGGGGGTCCTCGTGGACAACAAGCTGATTAAGAGCCAGCAATGCAACCTCATGGCAAAGAAGGAATCTTGGACTGCATTAGCAGTGTTGCCAACAGATGGAGGGAGGGCACTAGTCTAGAGGTCTAGCTAGAGCGCTGGCTCACCAGTACAGGGAAGACATGGACATACTGGAGTGAATCCAGCAAAGGGCCACAAAGATGATTAAGGGCTTGGAGCATCTTTTATACAAAGAAAGGCTGAGAGAGCTAGGACTATTCAGTCTGGAGAAAGGGCAGCTCATGGGGCATCTTATCAACATGTATAAATATCTGATGGAAGAGTGTAAAGAAAATGGAGCCAAACTCTTCTCAGTGGTGCCCAGTGACAGGACAAGAGGCAATGGGCACAGACTAAGAAACATGAAATTCCACCTGAGCAGAGGTAGATTTTTTTACTGTGAGTGTGATCAAACACTGGCACAGGTTGTCCAGAGAGGTTGTGGTGCAGTCTCCATCTCTGAGGATATTCAAAACCCAACTGGACACAGTCCTGGACAACCTGCTCTAGCTGAGCCTGCTTGAGCAGGGGAGGTTGTGTGAGATGATCAAGAGATCTCTTCCAACCATCATAATTCTGTGATTCTGTGATCTTAAAATATAGCTACTGTTTCTTCCTTCGTAAAATAATACAGCTGTACACTAAAATGGACCGGGTAATATGAACAAAGAGTCTTGTTTAATAACCCGGTCTTGTTTAATATCTTTATCAATGACCTGGATGAGGGGATCGAGTGCACCCTCAGTAAATTTGCAGATGACATCAAACTGGGTGGTAGTGTCGATCTGCTCAAGGGGAGGGGGGCTCTGCAGAGAGACCTGGACAGGCTGGATCGATGGGCTGAGGTGCCGGGTCCTGCACTTTGGTCACAACAACCCCATGCAGCGCTACAGGCTTGGGGAAGAGTGGTTGGAAAGCTGCCTGGCGGAAAAAGACCTGGGGGTACTGGTTGACAGCC
>NW_009258671.1:2082959-2087581 GCF_000687185.1 Egretta garzetta | reverse complement strand
GAGGGGTCTGGAGCACAAGTCTTATGAGGAGCGGCTGAGGGGAGACCTTATCGCCCTCTACAACTGCATGAAAGGAGGCTGTAGCAAGGTGGGGGTCGGCCTCTTCTCCCTGGTAATGGACAAAAGGTCGAGGGGGAATGGTCTGAAGTTGCGCCAGGGCAGGTTTAGGTTAGACATTAGGAAGAAGTTTTTCACCGAAAGGGTTGTCAGGCACTGGAACGGGCTTGCCAGGGAGGTGGTCGCGTCCCCATTCCTGGAGGTATTTAAAAGAAGGGTAGATGAGGTGCTTAGAGACATGGTTCAGTGGTGGGATGGCAGGGCTAGGTTAACGGTTGGACTTGATGATCTTAAAGGTCTTTTCCAACCTAGATGATTCTATGATTCTATCATTTTTAGGAAAGCAACATCTTTGTGCTACTTTATGTGCTGAATATCCATGGTTTGACATGAAACAGCAGACATAAACCAGCAAGAATCTTTAGAGCATTCCAGTAAGTTAGTTCAGTACATAAGCATATCTTTTCATACATGTAAAACTCACTATAAAAGACCTCAAAATGAAAAGCTGGATCATCACAAATCTAGCGTATTCAGAAGCAGGCAGCAGTCTCAGCAAACTTCTGTTTCTGTTGGCTACTCTGATAGGGGAAGATTTTTATACTCACATGCATGGCAACAACAACTTACATAACACAGACACTCATGTGCACAGCCACCCGTGCTGTAATTCTGACTTCATAGTTCAGTTGAGTTAATTGATTTTCTCGTTTAATTCAAAAATGCAGAAAACATTACTTCAGGAATAGAGTTACTTTTTTTTTTCCAAGCTCAAAAGTTTAATAGCCCCAAAACAAATAAAAAAAAAATATCTCACCTTTGTGACAACTTTTCACTCTCAACACTGAGTGAGAGTAGAGGCCACAAGAGCATCTAAACA
The DNA here is from genome assembly GCF_000687185.1 of Egretta garzetta. Taxonomy (NCBI): domain Eukaryota; kingdom Metazoa; phylum Chordata; class Aves; order Pelecaniformes; family Ardeidae; genus Egretta; species Egretta garzetta. The sequence continues at coordinate 2,086,644 of NW_009258671.1, read as the reverse complement.
TGGAAAAATCTTCTACTAAACAGATAGTTCTAGATCTTTTTGTCTGATAGTAGTTTTTAAAAACTGACTCATCAACAGCATCTAGGAAAGCTATGTGCGTCATACCAGTCTATCAGAGTAGGGACAGTAAATGACAACGTAGATTCAAAACTACACATACACATTTGCCTCAGCTGAGTTTAAATGACAGGTTCTTACAGGGTTCTTGGTAGATTTATAAAATATATGCTAATATGGCCTAATTAGTTTTGTTGTTCAATTTTTTGATCAAACTACTCTACTCTGATTTCCTGCAGAGAAAGAAAGTGTAAGTGGTCTGGTATTGCAGAAGCAACTCTACAGCAGGCTGAATACAGGGTAACCGAGTACTAAAGAGCACCTACTTCAGATTAGTTGATGTTCAATAGGAAAACCTAAAATGATCTCTGGTTGAGTGAAGAAAACAGGCATTCCACTCTCTTTTCAAATGTGAAAAAGTTGCTCGATTTCCAATTTGTTATTGAAAATATTTACTTTAAAAAAGATTAAAGAGATGCAGCCTAACAAAAGAAGCTTCAGAATTTAAAAACTCAATATCATGGGCCATACATCCTTGTCCTGTCATCTCAGCATGCCTGAAATTCATTCAGCTATTTACTAACAACATCAGCCTAGATTTTTCAAGCCCTTTGTGTATTTTAGAAAGAAATTTGTATATATATTAATGTTCTGTACTAGTCTGATGCCCTTACTCATTTGTATCAGTGTTATCCAATAAGTAGCTAATTAATTAAAATGCCACGTGTCAGTTCCTCACAGTTTACAGCTTCACTCTAGTATTGCTATTGTATTTTATGCAAATGACTGTCTTTTGTACATTATACATCTTACCAAAAAAAAAAGAAGAAAACCCCAAACAACCAAAAACGGGGCGGGGGGAGTGTGTGAAAAGGGGAAGAGTACCTGTTTGTAGAGCCAGCCACGTCTGACAACAGGTGCATTAGGATTTCTCTTTATTGAGTTGGATCTCTTTCCGAAATTATGAACCTTCTTTGAAGATCGTGATGTCTAAATTAAATTGAACAGGTTAAAGCAAACATGACATCAGTATCTGTTGAAAAATCACAACACATTTTCTTTTCTTTAAGATATTTTTCTTATATGTGTTCCCCTGAGGGACTGCAGAATACAGACTGTATTCTTTTTTTAGATAAATAATTATTATGATGGTTCTGCTGGCTTCAGCATTTCTTTCTTTTTCCTCTGCAGAAGATTTAAAGACAAATCCCAAGGTAAGTACTTAAAATTCCTTTTAGCAAGAAAACACACCCAAATACATATCTGATCTTCTTATAAGGTAGGTAGAAAGCCTACCAAGTTGTAGATAGAGAAGTAAAATTAGCAGAACTATCATTAATAATGAAAAATTACATCACCTGGGTAAGAAAATTCTACTCTTTCCTGCTTCCAACACTGGCCTAATAAATGAAAACTTGTTCAGATTTCAACAAGATATAATTCAAAAGCTTCCCATTGGGTCTCTCCCTTTCCTAACATATACTAAATTTTTAATTCTTTCTTGCCCCCTCAAGGACCCTTTGCTCTGTGACCTCTTGGCTGGTTTGAATATTCATTATTTTACCTGCTTGCACTAAGGCTTACTTTGAATCTTTTGCCCATAAAACCTAGTGCTTGTATCTGCTGTTGCTTAAACCTCTTACATCCTTACAGCTATGCAATGATCATAGATGATTAAGAGAAGCAGGATAAAATAACCCATTTTAGATTTTATTCTTCTTCTACTTGAGTAACCAAAAGAAATTGGAAAAAACAAAAAAATGTGCAGCACTTTGCCAGTGATTCACACTTCATTCTTTCCAGCCTACATTTAGAAAGTTTGTTCTGCAACTGAGCTGAACATTTACTTGTATTTTAAATTCTGTAAGAATTGGTGCCTCAGAGACCATGTGAGGTGATATAGCAAAGTACCCCACTCTGCAAAAGAAGTGAAGTTTGAATAATTTTTTAAGCTGCGTTCATGGCTTTACTCCAAATCCACCATTTGAACTGAGATAATATAATCCTGAGCTTCAGCTTCCCCATCTCTACTACTGAGACTAATCATAAGGTTATACAAAGTTCTTGAAGGAGGAAGGCTAAACAAACACTCAGTTTTTGTTGCAAATTAGAGTATGGGGTTTCTCTACGGAAATTCTCTCAACATGCATCACAGAACTGAGTTGGCTTTTATACATGCTCCAGAGAGAATTCCACAGTAGGTTACAAATCATAAACTGAAAACTGCAATTTAAAATGATGTGCAGCTTTTGTAAACGATGCCATTAACTGGAGAATAGAACATAGCTTAACCAAAAAGAATAACATTACAAAAACTATGTGTGTTTGTCTTAAGCCTACAACACAATGAAACAAGGTCATTTTGTCTTTCTTTTTTGAAAGAATCAGGAGGGAATGTAAAAACAATCAGAGTGCTTTTAATTTCCCTTGGAGATGCAGAAATTTTACTCAACTCTGTTTGGAATGCAAGATCGAGCAAGCAATTGAAAACCTAATTAAAAATAAGTATACAAATCTTTCACATTTTCATCTGAAAAATTCCACCAGTGCAAAATGGACAAATGTAAGAAGCCAAGAGAATGATGACATCCAGCTATAAAAAAAGGAATACACAGAGAATCTATAACAATCCAGAGCACATTATAAAATTAACTCTATATCCATCTCAGTTAACCTGTATGGCTACTATCTTGGCATATCACACAAGAGCTGTGCCAAGATTTTGATCAGAAGTAATTTATAACACTCATACCTGCTCTAGTATTAGGTATTAAAAGTTCAAAGCCTCTCAAGAGTGTTCCAGACTTCCTGTGCTTGTATAATGACTAACACATTAAAGATGCTTCTGAAAACAGAACCAGCCACAAGTACTACTAATGTCAAGTCTACTAACAAATTCAGATCAAATAGATATCTCTTAGATCTGATAATAAACCATATTGACTCTGATCTCACAAAGTTCTAATGGGTTAATAACACATCTTACCAATTGCAAATACAGACTTCCATTAATCAAACAAAGCATCGCAAGTGTTTTCTAATTTTAGTTAATACAGAGAACACTTCAGATAACTCGTGATTATTTTACCACACACTGCATAAAGAGAATAACTCTTCACAACAAATTCTGAGCCTTGAGACAATAAGTATTTTAGGATATCACAATATTGTAGGTGTATAAACTGATTATGAGTTCTCAAACTTTTTAGATCACCTCCTCCTCTTGTTATGTCTGGGATCCCTGATCATCCCACATTCTCTCACACACACATCTAATATATCTCAAACCAGGGAAACAGGAAGAAAGGAAAAAAACACAACTGAAGGGTTCAAATACTTTTTACCCCACAGCACTAAAAATATAGGACACATTGCACAGCTCCAGCTTCTAGAGAAGGCAAAGAGAAAAGTGAGGATAGCGAATGAAGCATCCAACTACTAATCACTTGCTGGGAGGTTTAAAAGGTAACAGAGCTAGCAAACTTATAGTCACGTCTGGTATCATCTGACCCGTTCTAAGGAATGGTCCCAGCAACTGTGATGCCTATGAAAACAGAACTAACGTGAGGGACCCTGTACAGCTCCAGAACTGAGAAAGAAGCCAGGAAGTCCAGCCAGTGATATTCAC
>NW_009258671.1:2055749-2082940 GCF_000687185.1 Egretta garzetta | reverse complement strand
AACAAACACCGGCAGGGTTTTGAACTCTGGGCAACAGATCAGTCAGTAGCTGGGGCTGCACACTTCTTCATTCTGCAAGCTGCTCTTCTCTCTGCTTAGCTGGTAGAGGACACAGAATTTATGTGAGGCTTCTCTCCCAGTTTCAGAACTAGCACAGAACTAATTAATTAACACTAAACTTACTGCAATTATATTTGAAAAACACGGGTTGAGCACTTTGCTGATAATGAAATTTTCTGCATGTGAACTCAAAGAATGGAAATCTAAATCTTTGATACTTTTCTGTTTAAAAATATGTTTTCAGTCTTCAAGGCTTATACTATCTTCCAGACCACAAATGAACATGATGCTGCCTTCTGGATCTTGTAGGCAATTTCAGTGCCTTCCAACATTGCAGTTTTCCATGACCTGAGTGGGTTTCTGCCTCAGCATTTTAGCTTGGATCAGGATGTTGCTCTTGAAGCAAATCTCTTAATGATTGACTTTTACTGTCCTTTGGTTTGCACAGTAGAGCAACCTGGATTTATTTTGGGTAAGACTACAATGTAAGATGTACAAGGAGTGCTACTGGACTAGTCTGAATATAAACCAAGAAACCACAGTCCAGATGCATGGTCATGAGCACCAATACTGCCCTTCACATTGCTCCCATTTACTATGCTGTTTGCTACTGCATCTCATGACTATTACTCCAAAATTTCTGGCTAACCTGAATCCTGAGGAGACATGTATGGCTATACCTGAACTAGCCATTTAAAGCTGGACTGCCTTAAACACTGTATGAAATATCTATAAAAAACCTGATGAATATTTATAAATTATTTGATACATCCTAGCTGTAATGGAGACACAAGTAACTCTGCAGCAGCTGTCCTAGGCTAACACTCCATTTCACTTACTGTGACAAAATTGTTAGCATTATTCTGCTCATAATCAGGACAGCAATGAAGAGCAGAGGAGATGAACAGTGGAGGGTGACTGGTAATATGACTGATTTACACACTAAAAAAGCTGATTTCCTGAGTGCATTTCAGGACATATAGTCATATTTGTCTAAGTAGTGATTTTAACATCAGGGGAAAAAAAATAAAAAGGAAGATAACTACAAACCCAACTTCTTAATTTTAAAGAGAGGGGTGGAAATACATACCGCTGTAGCAACCTCAAGCCTATGTAGATCTTTTTCACAGTCATAGGTCTGTGCTAGTAGCTTCAAGTTTAGAAATACACTTCAAGCTAATAGGGAAGAAACAGCACTTTAACAGAGCTGCAGCGCATTATTTGTCCAGCATCATCATATTTAGTGGGAAGGCAGGATTAGAAATAAAGACTTTTACTGGGGGCAGACTGATTTTTGCCTCACCTCATATTAGCCTCTAGACAGCAGCAGCGTTAGACTACAGTGAGTCTTTCTGCCACAAACCAGAAACTTCTCCAAGTTCCATGCCTATTCAGGATCAATTAACACTAATTAAAGAGAGAACTTATTTCTATACCACTCAACTGTCTGAAACTTTAGTTGTACTACAAACTTTTCTTCCATCCCTCATTTCCTTCCAGTATCAGGTGTGTTCAAGAGTTACCTCTGAAAACAGAAACACCTAAAATATAGGTGTGGCAACCAAATGAAGCATTCTTCTCCTCTGTAGTTTACTTTCCTCACCAGTATTTTACTTCTCTTTTATTGTGCTGCAATACACAAAGCCTCTACATATTATATTCAAAGGTCGATAAGACAGCTAAGAATTTCAGGTTCTGCTGTTGGGAAATATGAACAATAAAAACATAGAAGAAAATCAGTGGTTGTATCCAGGTACAAGCAGTGGGCGATTTCTATATAATTAACTTCAAAAATTATTCAACTCGTTAGCCTTAAATAACGACCAGAAAATGCTGACTACTATTGGTTGTGGTTCTACTTTGCAAGCATTCATCTCCTGAAAAAAACCCTTTTTAAATGGTCTTGCAGTAATTCAGACAAATTTACATCTGAAAAGTGATGTACAGTAATTGCACATACAGTCACATTATTCAAATTAATATTTTAAGTGCTTTTAAATAACTAGAGCAGACAGAAGGAATGAAAAGTAGAATAAAAGTCTATTTTTTAAAAATACAATATTTTCCATAGGAAGCTAAAGTGTTATTAATCAATGAAAGTAAAGAAATTACAATAACTGGGCCACAGCAATCTCAATTTCCTTTCAGAACACTATGAAACAAACAGGCTAAGGGGGATTTTAAACTTCTCTTTTGAAAGAGGAATGTGAAAAATATGTTTGTAAAACACATGCTCCTAAATTGTGATTCATTTCCTACATTTAACCTTGCAGTGCTTCCTAGCTAGTTCTGTTATAATTCATTTTCCGTGTAACTGTTGCAATCTACATCACTGTTACAGCTCTAACAATAAGTTATCTCAGGTTTTTTGCTTGCTTGGCTGTTTTAGGGCTTAGCTGGTTTGGGGTTTAGGTTTTTCTGGTTGTTGTTGGTGGGATTTTGTTTTGTTTTAAATTGGCTTTCCTGCATGAACTTAAAACATGATCGTATAAAACTTGAAATTATGGATTTTGTTACTGTTTATAATTCAGCTGTGACTACTTTTTTTTTTTCCCAGCACCACAGATAAAGACACTTTTCTCATTAAATTATAGTTTTTTAATGTAGGTCAAGGATTCTGCCTGCCTAATGAGACATTTAAAAAAACCAAAAAAAGCTTTCCAAAATGCACTTAAAGAAATCTTACAATGTTTCCTACCATATGGAAAAGAAATTATTTCAGTTCAAGTTTCTGAAATTAAGAAATTTTCTCAGTTAAAACACATCCCAAAGTTTATTTTTCTCTTACAGGCTGGTTTAATCTGCCAAAAAGCACTTCTCAGGGTTAAAGCTTTCAATGACTAACAAAAGTATGGTGGTTTTGTTTTTTTTTCCTTGTTTAAATGTTAACTGCTGGGTAGAAGAGATTACAGGGCTCTTGTCTGCCATCACTGATCAAAGTTGTTATCTTGGTGTACTAACAATCTTAAGGGAATTTTAAATTTTGTAGCAAGTGTACTTTCTTTGCAGGAAAGCTATCCAGAAAGTGGAAAAAATGCACTCAACAGCATCATCTGCTTTATCCAATAAACTTAAAATTGATATAATTGAACCCATCACCTCGATAAACATCTCAGCATTTACCTTAACCTTCTGAGAAGCTGGGTAAACGGAGAAAGTGGGACGCAAATTAAGGTGACGTAGAAATCGCCAGGACTTTTCCTAGGAAAGCAGGACTTCTACTTCTGATCCAATGACAGCAAATCATGTCGCCTGCCCTTTAATTTTACCACAGGGTCACCTTCCATCTCTCATGTAACTACTTGTTACCCACAGTTACAATTCTCTCTATTTTACCTGGAGAAATCTAGTCAATTGTTTGGGATCGAGCAATTCCCATAACAATGCTTACCCAGATGTTTGATCACTCAAGATTTTGCTAGTTCACAGTGATTAGAAAGGTCAGATTCTGTAAATAATTTAAGTATGTGTAAGTCATAAGATCTGAGATACTTGATAAAAATTACAGCTTCAGTGATAATTTGCTTCAGACACCTCAGTTTCCAAATTAAACATGAAAGGAGCCAAGTGCCCTGAAAAGATACATGCTTTGTTTCTCTTTTTCAATGGAATGTTAATATATAGCACTGTCTAGTACCTTGTGGAATAACCGAATGAACTGAATTTTAATTTAATTTGGACATAAAGACTTACTCTGCCCACAGGGCTCATTGGATGAGCAGCATAATCTGATGTCAGATTATAGTTAGTTGCTTCACATATCATGCTTACTGGTCGCTCCTTCTTTTCTTCAGATGTCATTGCTGCAGCAGTCCTGAAAACAGAATTATGTAATAGCACTAGAACATGCTGTGTGTGCAGACTGCTATTAAAAAGCACCCCTAGATGTAGCCTAATACAGCCTGTGTCCTACTTTTCCAACTTGAAAGTAATTCACACTTCATTGTAAAGTTACCTGCACTGTGTTTGAAACTTAAATCTATTATAGATTAATTTTAAGACATTGTTTTAACATAGGATTTCTCTGTTAGCTTATGGTGTTGGTGGGAGGGGAAAAGACAGGTATGAACATGAGATGGAAATGGGAAGAAATGCTCTCCAAAGTCCCCATATGGCTTTGTCCCACCTCAGTGAGAATGTGCACATTTATGAAATTTCACATCTTGCAGTCCTGAGGGTTTTCACTCTAGCCACTGTATAATGTGTTGCAGCAACGGTGGCAAGTAGGACATCCAGTACCCAGCCACATATAAAATCTTGAGGTCAGGTATGACTTCCACGCGTACCTTCTCATATTGTATATTCTACAAAACTACTGCAAAGATAGCAAACCCAAGTTATTATCCAAAGATTCAGTAAGTGTCTCAACTGGCCACGAAAAGAGCCAATTGAAGAGAAACTATCAGGCAAAACATGATAGATTAAAAGCATGTGATTGTCCTTAAGTGATTAAAAAAATTATACCTTTTTTGAAGGTTACTGGATGATTATATAATACACAGGACATTTGCTAACACTACAGAGTAACTAAAGTGACAAGTGGAAATTCACACAGTGCATAAACGCTGTGTATTTCTATCATATAACTAATTTGGGCTATGTTTTTTGTCTTAAAAATTAGTATTAAATATTTAGTATTACTTTTAAATAATTTAAACAAGTGAAACTTTACACTTGCTAATCTGACTTGGAAAAAATAAATTAAATATTGCATTTAGCAAACACTGAATCTTAATTCAATATTAACAAGTTTTAAAACATGTATTTTATAGACTGAAACAGATGCCACTTACTGTTCATTCACAACAAAAATACAGTTGTCCTGCGATGGCTGTCCTGTTACTGGATGTTTGCAGGTTACTTTTCGTTCATTGTGACTGTGGAAGAGAGATATGGAAGATTATTAGGCAATAATTTTTTTTATTTTCAAGCTCAGGTACATAAATCCAGTATATAAAGTATATAAGCCCAGTGAAAATTATTATCAATATTTCATTATGACATATAATGATGTATGTGTATACACACACACATATATAAGCTAACAAAAAGGATAATGAGAATTAAAGAATTGTCTTGAATGCTCTGGAAAGAGATGGAAAACCTTTGTACTTGGCTGGTAATGGTTTTGAATTTAAAAACTAGGGTAATAAGTGTTACTAGTTCATATATGATCACCGATAACTTACTTCACATAAGTCTTTAGCTGAAATCCTATTTATGAATATATAGGCAGAGACAAGTTAAACAAGACATAAGCAACCGTTCTGTAGGGATAAACTAACAATGCAGTAAACGCAATTGTCTTCTAGCTTAGGACATGAAGTTACCCGTTTAAAATTTTCCTAATAATAAAGATAAATATTTAGTGATTGGAAGGGAGTGATATGTCACAATCACAGTTCTACTTTTGCTGGTGACTTTTGATTCAGAGTGCTCCTCCCCTGCAGCGTTGTTCTTGGGAGCACCTTCAAGCAGCAGGGAGCCTGCCGGCTGAGGGCTTCACCCTCATCAGCGCAAAATGCTCACTTTGCAGTATCTTGTTCCCCTCAACTGCAGGTGTTGCTAGATCACAACAGCAGCTCCCACTATTTGGAAGAAATTGCCAAAATTCATCAACTATCAGCTGCTGCCACTCAAGAAGGAAATGTTTTGAATTGAGCCCTCCAGCCCTAGAGGAGAAGGAAGAGAAGGGGAGGAATTGCCTTTACTGCCCACGGGGTATGTCAATCAGCTGACAGTTATAACTCGTGCCTGCGGCAGACCGGGGCTTTTCTACCCCCAGCCTCCATGCAAGCGGAAGGGTCCCAGCCCCAGTTACGAGATGAGCGCGGCCGAGAGCGTGGAGCTGCCTGCTGGCGCAGCAGCAAGACCATGCAGCTACAAGAGGCAAGGGTGGCTGAACTGCAATAACCCCCTCTCAACTCTCAGGACCCAAAAAGCAGGAAAGAGAGCTGGAACGGTGCACGGATGGAATTTAAACCTGGTTTGGTGATGAAAAAGCATACAAGCAGAAATCAGACTAAGGGCGGGCAACGAGTATAATGAGGATTCGTTATTTGGATATAACCCACACGCTTCAAAACAAACTCATCTCTTCTGGTTTTAACACTTTAAATAATATTTAGAGCCAAAAAAGTATATAATGCAAAAAAATCGCACCCCAGTATCTGAAATCAGCACTGTAAATCACAAAGAAAATAATTCCATTTGATAGTATTTACTTTCACAAAGAATATGTGATACTAATCTTTTCATGTAAGGTATCTTATATAATACTATGACTTTCTTATCACAGGTTCAGCCCTGAAAAATATTCTTGGACAGAGAACAAACCTGGATAAAAAAAAAAAAAAAAAAAAGTGCTTTAGTTGCAAGATAGCAGAAGAGGTCCTGAACAACAAGAGCTTTGAATGGCACTTTATCCTTAACACCTACTGCTTTTATTGCCTATTCATTTAACCTTCTTAGCTTTCAAAACTATGAAGCACAGCTCATCTCATAAATGTTATGCTTTCCACCCCTCCTTGCTTCTTAAAGCAATCTAAACTTAACAAGACTGTCTTAACATTCCCTAGGTTTCCTGAAAATTCCTTTGGATCATAACATTTTGCAGTTATGGAGCATTACTAATTAGAAGTTACCTCCAAACAAAAGCCTAGTAAAATATTCACACTACTTTCATGGTCAATGGATAGTTGGATAAATCTGCATAAACCTAAAGCACAAGATTAGAAAGATAGCCCAATTCTTTACCGGGATTTTAAAAACCTACTAATAACCTAAATGGATCGAGGTGTTATGGAGCTTAACTAATGAGCTGGCAAATGCTGGTACTTTATCTTCACACTAAATTCAGCAGAATTCTAAGTTTAGCTTCTAAAGAAGCTTCTGTTCCAGAAATGAATCTATTACAATGAGGGGACAGAAAAGAGACCTGAGTAGTCTGTGCCATTCCTGACTGCCATGGTCCTACAATGCCTTTCAAGTGAAAATAGCCAAGGAAAAGAATTAAAATTCAAAACATTCCTGAGGAAGCATCCAGGTCTTTTTGCAATTCCTCTTTTTCTTCATTTCCAAAAACTTTATTTTTATTCCCTCTGACATTTCAGAAACTCTCACACCAAACTTAAAAAAAAAAAAAAAAAATTATGGAGATGAGCAGGAACTCCACAAGCTTTGCCAAAACTAAAAAAAAAAAAAATTATGGAGATGAGCAGGCACTCCACAAGCTTTGCCAAAATGTTGCCATTTGTTCATGTTAAACCTTGTCAGCTGGCTATCAGCTGACATCCAGAAATGTAGAAAGGAATGGATCAGGACTTGTGCACCAAGACCATCAGTACTCAGGACCACTAAAAAGGAGGCACATCCCATGCCTTGTACGAGGGCACCCGGCTCGCACTGAGACAGGAAGAGGCCACACTCAAAGACTGGAGAGGAGAGGTCATACAAAACCAGAAGGGAAAGCAGGAAGGGGGAGGAAAAGAAGAGAGAGGAGAGAAAGCATGGACACAAACTTAATTCAAGAGTATTTTGTTTCAGGCTTGAGTCATATATCAAGTCAGTATTCCAAAAACACCAAAATGTTTTTTTTCTCAAAATACAGTTTTCCTTACTACTCACACTGATGTCAAGATGTATAGAGGTGTAGCTGGCATTACATAAAAAAGGCAAAAAAATATTGTAGATATGAAACACTCTCCTGTGGGATATACAATACTTCCTTTCTATCGTTTGAGAGACCTTTATAGTCACTTCCTTCTAAAAAGGAGTGGCAAAGGAAGAACAACCTTTTCTTTCCCTTCAGCTTTGATGCAAGTGAAATCTCACGAGTGAACACTGGAAATTCAGCTTCTACAACTAAGAAGTGTGCCAACTGTAAATATGTCTAACGGGATGAATAGATTTTAAATACTTCAATTTGAAAACTTTTTCATTACTCATCTGAATTACTGCATTTTTGGCATTAATTTAGCTGATATTTTGACAGGACTCCTCAAAATACTTGCGTAAGGTGTAGAGCAGCTTGGTAATTATTGTCATAACCCTCCCACATAACAGTAGGTTAAGGCATTTGTTTTAAACTCGATCTTGCAGACTACAGAGAGTTTCACTAAAATCAAACCACAGTTTGATAGGCACAATCTTCAACATCTGATTTAGACAGTTCAGTTATATATAAATTTCCAGGTCCACACAAATGTGTAGTATTTCACGTATTACACTATAATAACACATATCTCATCAATACATCTGAGGGGAAATAAAGCAAAATTTTTTTTTTTTTAACTGAGACCTCTGATTTCAATTTTACACAAACTCCAGTGTGTAATTCAGAGTTTCAACTCTGCATACTTATGTGTCTGTACTTTTATTATGTGGTAAAGAGTGATTCACTTTGACACAGGCATCTAGAAGCCAGTGCGTTAACTTTTTGCTTATGCAGAGATACAGCCTCCAAGAGGTATATGGAAACAACACTCCTCTTCCTTCTCTCTCTCCAATCAATTTTGCACAGCAACATGTTTTGAGAACACAGGGTAACTATGCACACACAGTTGCACTTATACTGAAGGACATAACTGACCCTCACTATTTTAGCATCCATAGTTAAGTTGTATTAATGGCATGCTAAACACTAGAGCCAAAGATGGAAAAAATTCCCTGTGTATTTGATTAGTATTCATGAGCACACTCTCCAGACTCAATATGTGGCACAAACTAGTCCTCATTAATAATTGTCACTGGGATGTGTTGGGCTATAGAAGTCGACACAGCTGACTAAGATGACGTTGAGAGAGAAGCATTTCAGTGCAAAATAAAGCATAGTTCTTGCACATATCAAGATAATATTCTGTTCTTGATTCCAGTAGTGGAGTGGGACAATGACCTGCTATAAAAGGATCAAAACAAAACTAAACCAACAATAAATAAATAAACACACAACACAACATTCTAACCACACCAAAATAGCTCACACAGGGAAAAGTTCCATTTTTAGCTATCTCAGTGCAAGACAACTGATACCAACTTAACAGCACCAACTTAACTTGACCTCTTTTCTCCAGAATTTTAAAGCTGCTCCTTCCCTATCCTTTCCTCTGAACAAGGCAAGCTTTGGCATCATTTAGCAGGTAGCTTAGCTTTGGCACATGGACAAGCCCTCAGAGCAGAAGGATTTATCTTGTTCAGGTTGGAAGTTGACAGTAACCTTGAATTTGATGCATGTTATTTGCCTTCTTATCTGCTCTCTTTCTCCTTTCCATCCTTTGAGACCCTTAATCTCTTTAAAAGACAGGATTCTTTTACTTATTTTCTAGACATGTTCCAAAAGCCTTGTTGTGTAGTTTTAATCTACTCACTAAATGTACAATCAACAGCAATCTTTTTGATGGCCAAATGTGATCCAAGAACTACTAAAAAAAAGGCCTCAAGTACATCATTCAAATAGATTATTCTATTTGTAAATAGCAACAGAATGCATAATTCCAGGAGGAGCACTTGACAACAGAAGCCCTATACAAGCAGGACTGTTGGTTTGGTTTTGTTCTAACTTGTGTTTTACAGGACTGCTGACCCAAAAATGCTGTGTACCAATATTCTGTTCTAACACATACCACTACAAAATCAGCAAATTCAAAATTCTGTCCTGTTTTGCCATTTTGAAATTGTTATAATCTTTAACAGTACCAGGATTTTTTTGGATAGAGAATAAATCAGATAATAGCAGTTGGAATGGAAAAAGAGAGAGATGTAATCCAGTTGTACAGGAGGATGGACACAATTAAAACCGAAGGGTTAGACCACCTTTCCTCTGGAACAGAGCAGTTCACTCAGAAGTGGCAAGAAAGATCAAAAGTATGAGGGTGGGGACAGTCGGTTTGGGGTCTCTCCATTGTATAATTTGGTTGAGTTCCCTGTCCTCACAAAAAAAAAAAAAAAAAAAAAAAAAAGCTGGACCAGAAGTCCCAAAGACACATCTGGTTTTCTCCCACTAAAATTAAAACTAGATGCCACTTCAAAGCTTCTCTCATGCCCTTTCTTTGTAGACTTTATTTATATGCTCCTAAATGCTAAGGCCTTCTCATTTGCTCATTCTTAACATGACCATCAAAGCAAAGGCTGAGTTCTACTTCACTGAAAGAATACAAACAAAATCATAAACCAGGACACAACTTTCAGCAGGCGTCCATATCTTTAATTTAGAAAGACTGTTCCTTTTGACAAGTGAACACTGAAGAACACATTTCAGAAGAATGCTACACGAAGTATCTGCCTCCTTATGTTTATTCTACATCTTAGATAAGATTCAGTTTGACAATCTAATCTCTATTATGTAAACTTGCAATCCCTATATAACACAAATATACTCAGAATAGAGAGATATATTTCTTATGAGAAGCAGTTTTATGCATTTTTCATACCTGCTTCATGACAAAATTCTTTAAAAGATTACAGATAAGGTAAGACGACAAAAATTACCAAGGCAATAAAGTCATCCTCTCTACATTAATGCTAAATTTTTGCACTGACATTTAAAGGTAAGGTTCAACTGGAGACAAACCTAAGACACGTCTAGGCTAGCTTTATTCTGCTTCTGTGAAGTATTTCATTGCTGAACTGGTGTGTGTGTGTGTGTGTGTGTGTGTAAATCACATCAGCAATTTTTACCTCGTGTGATTCCTTTCTGGTGTAAGAATGTCTCATTTCTAATTGAAATAATGCAGTAACTTACAGTTATCTAACAAAAAGTTGTCTGAATTTGGAAAAAATTTAAGTAAATGCAGTCCCTGCACAACTGTTAGCAAGGATGTGGTTTGTGGCTGTACCAACTCTTCTATTCCACTAAATCTGTAATGCCACTGTACAGTAAATAGCAAATGCAAGCACTTTTTTCTCAGTGCTATCATACCCTAGAATTATGAGCCTTTTTTCAATTAAGCTTTTTAAACAACAACTTTGGAAACCAGGTTGCATGGCTCCACTGGAAAACATATGCGTATGGTAACTTAACATCAGGGAGTCTGAAAAAAATAGCATGTGAAGAGAGAGCAAGTTTCAAAGCAAAGTGCTGGCAGACCTGCAGAACATCACATACGCTGCTCAGAGCAAAGTGTTTCTAAACCCTTTGTGCATGCACACGCTTGGGAAGGCGCATACAAAATTCTAATTTTCTTTGCAGGCAATGCAACACCTAAACTATAGTTGCTGTTGCCACCATTTTTTCGGTCTACTATGAGTTTATTTTTTCAGGCAATGTGTCAGTTCTGTAGACTTTCCTTTTAAGCCCTCCTTAGTCACAGTTACAGGAGTTCTGACATCCTTGTTGCTGCTGTAATGAGAAAAAGCACCTGGACATTCCTACACAACTGACTGTACTCCAGCTTTTCATTTGTTATTGGTATATATTTTCCAAAAGATTAAGCACTACTGCCCTGAAATTGGTCCCACTGAAAGAAAGGTTTACATTCTAAAACAAGATTTCTATTCCAGTGAAAATATTTATGTAAAAACAAAGCCTTTTCTCACTTGAGCAGATATGATTAACATGCTCTCATGACATACTTCCAATGTAAAACTGTAAGCTTAGGGAATTAAGTGCAAATATTAAAAACTCTTTAAAAATGCAAGGATGAAATACTTTCTAAAATAGCATATCCTGTATTACAAATTGAGAAACTTTTAATAAGTAACTGTTCATTATAATCAAGCACTGCATTTTCAGAAAAAGAAAGGGTTACTGTTTTCAGTTTTCCCAAAACTTTGTGGGAGGGTGTCTTTTACTCTGTAGATAACAGACTTGGGACTTTGTAAGATACTGAGACTTGGTAAAGGCCACAAAAGCCACACACCTTTAAATAGAAGTGTGGCAATTTGATGAGACATGACAAGTACAGCTCACAATTTATATAACGTTTCCCTTCATACATTTTAAGCCCTGGGCACAGTGTCTAATATAGTACCTTGATAACAGCACTGCAGATGAATAAAATTTTCAATTCTGTAAGTATTTGTCTGTAGTAAAAATGACTAATACATCATTTGGTGTTTGAGACAAGTTTGAGAAAATAGCGAGGTGGGTGTTAGAAGGCAGAACTATCTGTAAGCCTCAGATTTGATAGCTGAAATCCAAGCATCCCTTAATGGTTAACGACCTGGAAGGTTTCCAAGAACTAGAGTAACGTAACAATTCTGCAGTGAAAACCCACAATCTGTTTTCTAAAGAAAAATGGAATTTGGAGTAGCATGGTCCAGCAGGTGGCTTGTGGACCCGAAGCAACACTGGATTGCTCCAGTCTGGCTGCCTCTTCCCGTTGAAGACTGACAGCAGATGTCTGACCAGCTAATGCCGCCCAAAAGCTCGCTTCCCCGATGCAGGAGGGGCACTGCAGCCTCTCCTGAAGAGGTAGAGAGGATGAAAGAGGTAAAAGCTAACTTGTGGAGAGGGCAACAAAAAAACACAGTCAACAGCTGTTCCGATACAAAGAACAAGCTTTCTTCGCTGCTGAAGCTAGGCCACTCGGATTAGCAGACTAATAAATTGCTGCATTTCAGTAAGATGGGTTAATTATAGGAACCATTAATTGATATTTTCTTACACATATGATGTTGAAGGTTTTCAGAACCAGAAACAAACCTGACTTGAATTCACAAGGGACAAATGCACTTAGGCTGTGTAACTGCATGATCACGATTGTACCGCACTACCCGGAGCAATTCTTCACACCAAGTAAATCAGAGAGAATTCAGTTGTCTTAGTCACCCTCCACACCTCTAAGCATCAATTTCAGTAAAAACTTTTAGCAAATGCTTTGATAGCTGCATACGAACTTTAAATGTTTCCAAAGCTCACTAGACAGAAAATTATCTCCAATGCATACCACTAAGCTCAGTTCTGCAAACCTTGGCTTTTGTGATTTATTACAGTGTTAGAAGCATAAGTGAAATGTGCTCTTGAGCAAGTGTAACAGAAGTATGAACTCATAAGGCAATCTGCACTTATGCTTCCATTTCACTGTATGAAATCTAGAGACATTATGCAAGAGAAACCTACTCTAATAACAGTTCCTTTTACCAATTTTTACGTTTTTCAATAATTATGTTTTGAAAAAGAATTGCTAAAGATAACTATGAGAAAAGTGAATGCAGACAAATTAAGCAGCTTAATACCTACATACATGTACAAATATTTTAAAATACATTAATATATGGCCTATTCAAAAAACCAGTCTTGCTGTCAAAAGTATTTCCAACTGAAGTCTGACTTAGGTCAGGCTTCTCTGCAAGCTCACATGGTTTCAAGAGCTCAAGATGTCTCCAATTAGCATACCCTGAAAAAAGTCAAAGCTGTGCTGCAATGTCTTAATTTCCATTCGGCTTGGAGAGCCTACATCACTGTCACTTTTCTGCGCCTCTTGAGCACTGACAACCTTGACTGTCCTGTCACTCAATTCAGCCCCCTCTCCACTTTCAGTTCAAAAGGGATCTCAGTGGATTTGGTAATCAGAAGACATAGGAAAAAAAAAAAAAGAAAACTTTGTGTTTGATTCAGAACCAGTTGTGTATTTGCTAACAAGAACAATAAATCCTACAAGCGCTTACTCACCTCAGTTCATTCAACCAGTTTGGAGCATTCCTAATACAGAACAAGCATTTCAGAACAGGTAGCAATTCCCCTTCACAAAACCTAAGTATTCAGTAAATTGCTATATTTGCCTCCTATTTATAGCTCTCTTACTAATGATCTGTTTTGCCCCATATACAGTATGTATCACATTTCTTGCAGGTGTTGTTCTGGGGGGTTTTCTTTGGGTGGGGGTGGTGGTTTTTGGGTTTGTTTTTTGTTTGGGTTTTTTTTTGCTTAAGGTGTAGACAAGAGAGCACACTATGAGTATACGTTCGTCATCTACTGCACAACTCTTCCATTTTCAATATTTAGCCCTTAAAAGCCTTGTCTCTGCCTCTCTCTCTCTCCCAGTTAACAAACCAGAGGACCACAAAATGATTAGCTGTGCCTGTAGTACCAGACCCAAGTTTCCACTCTTTTTGTGCAATGATTTCAGTGCTCCCACTGCTACGCCTTCTTCCTCTCCCTACTTTCCACTTTTCAATAACAGTGTACAATTACCTATTACTGAAATAACCCCAATTCTGTGGATTCTCATTCTCTTAAAACTCACATTCCACTTTGCTTTCATAGTTGGTCTTGGATCTCAGCTGTCAAATATCTTCACTCAAGACTGCTTGCTGGTTTGTTAAAAGATATGACTTGCTTCATGGTTTTTTTTTTTTACTCTTGCATCATACAACACAATCTTGTTTAGTTTAGTCTCAAACTACTTAGAGCAGTGACAGCCTTTAAAGAAGAATTGCAGGAGTTACAGCAAAAGTCAATTGCTCATTCCAACTCCTGCTGTAGAGCTGCAAAGAAGTAAAGCTACTTAATTTTATTGGGTTACAAATGCAATATATATATATATAAAAATATTAAAAAATATATAATTTCAGTCAATTACTACCTCAAATTCAACAGCAGATTTTCAAGAGACATTTTGTGAAATCACATTGTGTTGCTTTCCAAATCTAGCTAAGCGCATCAGGATTAAAATCTGATATGCATTAACAGAAGTAATTAAGTACCTTATTTCTCTTAAAAGTTTTCTACCTTTGGCCAGATTTCTAGGGATATTTTTCCCTTATCCCATCTGCTATTATTTATGATTACTCTGGTTTGGTTTCTTTGTTTATTTGTTTTTTAAGATTACGTGAATCACAGCATTAGCTGCCTATGAAGGAAATCCCTTTTTTAATCTTAGCCAAGGTTACACAGAAGTGTAACAACACTGTCTTCAGATAGCTACATGACTTCCATGATTTCTTGGTCACTTTCCCAATGCCTTAGGAGCTGGCATATTTCCACAATGACATCTCTAGTAAACAGCCATTTTTCTTAAACAACACCACACTTCTATTAATAACTCAGTAGAACTTTTAAAAGCAAGCCGTGCTTATCAAGCATTTGTATCAGAATACACTAGGTCATACTTAGACACTTCTTCAGTCTGCTGACAGGGGAAATTGGTCTGGGAAGCTTCTGCAAAGTAAATACATTATCATCTGGGAAATGCTTAGAAATATTTCTTTTAACAGTCTGACAGAAGAAAGCAGCTGAAATGTTGGTGCATCCACTTGTGTATCAGTTTTAATTGTGGTACCAATTCAGACACATCCTGTATTTCAGGCTTTCCCTCACAACAGATCCTATTTTGCAAGAAATAAGAGTAGACACTGAAATCTGTAAAAATATTTCTTTTATAAATGAACAGTCATCACTAACGCTTTAATCACTGGCCTTCTTAAAGCCATGGTAAGGATTTAATTGAATAATCTTGGTGGTCCACTGATTGAGCATATGCAAATATGCGCACCAGACCCCAGAGGACAATTAATTGAAGCTTACACCATGTGTGGGCCTGCATTCATCTCAGACAAAAGAGTACAAACTCCATTAAAATAATTCATTGCTTATGACGTAAAGTTCAAGTACAGAGACACATGGGGTATAAAGCGTGGCACTGAACTGGAACGCTGAGCGTGTCAGCTGTCATCTCCAAGGTCCGAGGGCGCAGCTCAGCCTCGCTCAGCTCTCTTGTTTCTTTCAGCCCATCCACATTCAGCTTCAGGAGCTGATCATTTCAGAAAAATAATAATATTATTGCCGTAGAAGAATAGCAGCAAGTTGTTTCAGAAAGCTCCAAAAGACTGAAATATTAGCAACAAATAAAATTGGTTTGAGATTTGTTTGCGATCACAAGTAGATCAGAAATTATCTCAAGCTTTTCTCTGCACAAGCACAGCCTTTAAAAAAAAACCCTACCTAGTTTTCTTGAAACATCCACACTTAATGCTCACGTTTGTATTTAATGTTCATTTGCTCATATTTCAGATTAAAGATCCTGGTAGAGATACAACATATTTTAATCTAGAGGTGTGGACACCAATCAGGCTTGTGGCAAACCCTGAGAACTGATGTAACTGCAGAGAGGCCACACTTCCTCTCTTTT
This sequence comes from Egretta garzetta, assembly GCF_000687185.1. Taxonomy (NCBI): domain Eukaryota; kingdom Metazoa; phylum Chordata; class Aves; order Pelecaniformes; family Ardeidae; genus Egretta; species Egretta garzetta. The sequence goes on along the minus strand of NW_009258671.1, from coordinate 2,066,813 downwards.
CTCTGGTTTTAAATTCATCACTCCCTACTATTCATCTTGTTAGCTTCTAAAAATTAGGCAGGCCTCAACACTTCAGCAAATACTGCTTCTCAGAAAAATCATCATTATAATATTATCCACAAAAAAATACCAAGGAGTATTACACTTTCACATGGTGTTAATTCCTCTCACACCTTCCTTTTAAACGTCAGCACAAGTCCTTACCAGGGAGAGAACGCCAGGCCAGATGGACCCACCGTCTGATCTACCGCAATGTCTGATCTATGGCAACGTCTCTTACGCTCCTACGGCAAGTTTAACTTAATTAACTTCAGATTGTCAGAGTTAAGTGATTGTCTACACCTAATTGTTGGTGCTAAGAATACCTGTCAGCAATTAGCAAAACCAGCCCTTTACAGTGTTGAATCTATCTTCCATGCTATTTAATGCTATTAGTCTAGGGCATTAGTTCCTTGCTTTGATGCATATGATCAAAAAGCATTTTTATGCAACAACAAAAGGGCTGAGAAATATGTCGTGGAAACGGGCAGAGCCAAATTTTGGCTGGGAACCAGAGATCGGTGCCCTCCCTCTGTGACTAGGCACAAAATGGAAGAGTGAAAGCAGAGGCAGTGGTCTAAAGGAAAATGTCCAAGGTTAGGGAAGAGGTGATTAGTCAGATTCATATAAAAAATGCCCCCCAAAATGAACCCTCTTTCAAATACAGTTTTGGTTTGCTTTCTCTTGATCTGTTGTTACATGCATCATCACAACTGGCAGGAGCCCCAGATACTAGAGTACCTTTCAGTTAGTTCAGAATGCACACAGAAAAAGTTAGTAACATTATTGTGAGAAACTATGGACTAGGGTATTGTTTATTAAGATTTATGTTAAGCTCAATTATTAAGATCTATGTTAAGCTCAATTATTAAGATTTGCTCAATGTAAAGGTTAGGCAACAGAGGATATGAAACTGCTTACACAAACTGAACCAGATACCGTTTGTGCAAGATAACCGCCAGATGTTCAAGAACCGACAAGAACAGGACAGACAACCCCATATAAGGACATATGAGTGAGGGGTCAACTATGGGACAAAGGAGGAAGACTTCTTACTTCGGCCTCAACGACCACCAGGAGGCAGAAAACGACCCCCTAACAACAACTGAGGCATGCGCAGAGTACCTCCACTACTTCATTGAACGTGGAAGTAGAGATGTATAAAAGGAGACTGTTTGAACTGCTCAGTACGGCAGTTGGCGGAGCGCAGACTCCCCTGCCGTCCAGCGCTGCTTTTGCTCATATTCTACTTGCTATAATTAATAAAATTTTAATTGGATTATGATCCGTTGTGGTCGCAATTTATAACAATTATAGTAGTGTTACCAAATGTCATCATCTGGTACTTAAGATTCCTAGCTGTGTAAAATCTTTTACATCATTCAAACATCCTCCACCAAATGATCTCAAAAACGCCAACTTATTTAAAAAAAGAATACTAAGGAAGAAAAAGCAGTTAAAAGGATACTTGCATATAAAAATTATTCAGAGTAAAAATTATGATAAAATTCATTGATTTTAGAACCAGTCTACCTACAAATAACAAAAAAAGTAAATAAATCTGAACACAAGATTAAGTACTGTTTCCTTTACTTAGTGTTTTAGTCACTTTTTCCCATCTCAGTGCTAAGTTTCTTATAAAATAAATGAGCGTCACAATTGAGACAGATTGCTGAGGTAGCAGCAATAATTTACGACAACTTCAACAACACTACAAATGCAATTAGGTAAGGAAGTGGAACAGACGAAGAGTAACTGCAATTGGCTTTCTCTGTAGATTAAAGCAATTTGGCCTTTTTAAATAAAAAAAAGAATTCTGTATGATGGGTAAACATGAATGAACTATTTAAGGTATTTTCTTCTAGGAAATGGCTGAAATTGAAATTTGAAAAAAAACCCCCACCAATATTTACTTTTTAGAATGTGTTTTAATGCACATAGTCAGGTATTTTAACAGGTGAATTGGCCAAAATAAGTACTCTAAGAACAAGGTTATTTAGGTAGTAGGTTATATCATTATTCAATTTACCAGATGGAATTTTAGCACCCCATCTGATCAAGAATTTACATCTACCACCCAGTGCTTATACGCAGATTGTCAATCACTTTGATGCCTGTCAGTCTCGTATAATGGAACCATTGGCTCTAGAAGTTTGGAAATTTCCATTTGACAAAAGCATTTCTTGGCTGCCTCTCCTCGTATTTTCACATCTTCCATTTCGACACCTACACAGATTGTTATTACCCATTTCTTTCATAAATGCAAAGGGACAAGTACAGTTTATTTACAAAATGAACTGTCAGCAGATTTGACGGCTATGCAGGAAACATATACAGCAAAAAAATATTATAATTCAGTCAGTTTTACATCCTGACCCTCACAACTGTATCCTTATCCCACAATACAACTGAAATAACACTATATTTGTTAAAAACTATTGCTGACCCAGCAACACATACTCCTTCAGAAAACAACACACCAGGTTGTCTCTTCCAATTACAATCATAGGTTAACTGCAGCAATAAAAAAAATACCTCTTCTTGAGCAGACATGATGCCTCTGGTGACCTTGCCAGCGTTTTCTCACATTAAATTCATACCTCAGTGAGAGCCAGAAGCTGGGAGCTGTTTTCTTTCACAGGTGGCTTTTTCAAGCTGTTGAGAGACCCCAAGCTGCTGGAATTGTGACACGCTACTCAAAGTCTACACGCAAGCCATCTTTGGCCAACTCTGGTAGGCTTCTCTCTCACATGTTGAGTAATAAAATGCTAACAGCATCAGTGACAACTTCTTGAATTTTATTCCCCGTTTTTTCTGATGTGAAGACACACACACGCATATACCTGCCACAGACCACTGAAATGAATATAACACAGGGGCAGCCCTAACACTGAAGTATTTTGATGTTGCATACAAAATACAGCCCACAACCTGCAGTTGGGATAGAAGCAGCACAATAAGGCAGGTACATACATGGCTGCTGCATTGGAATTGCGTACACCTGGCCAACTCAAACAACTGAGAGCGCTGTCATCTGTGCAGGCATGCTCTGTGCACAGGACCACATCTTCTGCTTAAAGACAGGTCTTGGGGCTATGCTCTTTACAACTGCTTTGAGAAAATGGCTTGCTGTTCTAGAAGGACTAGTCCACTCCACGCCTTGCTCTTGCACTGGCACCGGTGCTTAAGCAGTGACGCAGTGATCCAGTTGACACAGCTGAAAATGAATTGTTTTTCACGGCACTAACCTTCTCACAGGCTCACAGCACAGGGTGCGGTGAGGGGAGATGGAACCAGCCTTTTTGATAACAGCTATTGCATCTGCACAACTACATCCTCAGCCTCAAGCTGGCAAAAGCGATGGTTTTTTTATGTCAGAGCAGTTCATCTGTACTAGGTATTTCCAAGAGTGTAACTATATGGTAATGGAAAAATCCTGGTGAAAACTCATTTCATAAAGAAACGCCTTATGTAAAAATGACAAATCGGTTCGTTTTATTTGTGTCAGAGCAAGAGGTCAGGGACAAAGGAACACTTGGATGGCAGACACCACACAAGACATCAACGTCATTTCAATGGGATTTTTAAATGACAAAGAGAATCCAATACCACCCTCTGTATTGGGCAGGAACATTATCTTCTATCAACTTCTTAAGAAAAACTTAAACAAGTTCCTAATGCTGAATCTGGCTTTAGAAAGAATTTTAAAGGACTAGTAAAATCATATCCAAGAAGATAAATTAACTGCAGTTTACCATATGGAGTATTACTCATTCCTCCTTTTACACTAGAAAACATGAACATAAGGAAGAGATTTGTGAGGCAGTGAATTTTCATACGAAACCCAGAAGTGAAAACTCCTTCCCTCATCTTTTTCTTTCTGGATCACACATTCTATCAGGAAAGCATATTTTAGGCTACATTTCAAGACTATAAAAGAGAGTATTTGTAAAAAAAGATGTTTTTACAGTATCTCTCACCTTATAGAACATTTCCAGAATCAGCAATTTTACAGATATTCCGTATCTATAAAGTAACTAAGCCATGCAGAATTTTTACATGCCTCCAGCTACTCAATACAGTTCTACATGTTGTGTACCTTCTGACATCAAATTGTTTCAGAATGTTTTTTTTCTGGTATCCACAATTTCCTAGCACTCTTTATGGGTATCCAGCCTCTACATGGGTGTACCCCCTCTCCTAAGCTATGAATGTGGGCATCTTGAAATATATTAACAGCCAGCTGGTTTATAGTAGCACAATACTTAATCATTGTTACAAAGAAAAAAACCAAAACAACCAAACCCCTAGATGTTGCACTAAAAAGATCCCTGGGTCCTTCCTGGCACAAAAGAGCATTCTTCACTTGTTTGTTGGTTTGCTTTAAACCCAGACTCCTGGTGTCCACTAAAGATTCAGGCATGGTGTAGATCACAGAACAGGTATCACAGGGCAGCTCTACTTTCTCATCAGCCTTTTATTGTGTGTGCCTGCTCTGATCAACACAGTGATGGTATCTCTAAAACAGGCTGCTATCTAGAGCTGTATGTACAATAACGTTACTCCTTAATGGTGGACATTAAAGAAAAAAAAGTAATTTGAAGACACAGCCTTTGAGAAATCTTTCTGTGTCATGTTTAGGACTGACCATTCAGTAAGAACTGAGAGATCACAAAACAACACAAACTTTATGGAGTTGCTGTCTTTAACCCAGGTCTTCACTGGGTAGAATTAACTACTGTTTGTGAATATTATTAATTCTCCTTCTATCCCATTTGAATCTCATAAAGCAAGGGTTAGGAATTTTAACAGTGGAAGGGTGGGGTAAAAAAAAAAAAAAAAAAAAAAAAAAAAAAAAGGACTATTTACCATGAATTTCTCATTCCACATGAAAAATGGGCACAAAAGTCAGTCTTGCATCTTGAAAGCAAAATCCACTTGAATAACTCTTCCATGGAGTATGACTGTAGGGAGCTTGGCTGTATTATTGCCTTAGGCTAGGAAGCTTCCAGATGCCTGTTGTCTGCAGGGTGTGCTAACGCTCAATTTGCTCCTCTTCCCTGGCTGCCTCGGGCAGGGAGTCTGAAAATGCTCTGCCCATAATGACAAGTCAGCAAAAAAGCTTGGCATGGTCTCCTCCCTCCTCATGCCCTTTCCCTGGTGATAACTTAGGCAAAACCATCCAAATCAAACAATTTTACGTTACGCATTTTAAAGGAGCAGAAAATGCACAAGCCAAAATATGTATTGGTAGATCAACTTCAAATAAATTTTATTTTCTGTTTTACTTGGATAGTTCCAACCCTGAAAATGATTGGCTTTGCTACATAACTGAGTTTTTAATGATTTAATGCTAAGCTAAAAGTTTGATCCCATAGTATGTATTTTACAGAAGCAAACCTGGTCTTCACAAAACAAGCGTTTTCAGTATTTTGCAAAAAAAAAGAATTTCTAGAAGAGGAAAACAGATCAATGTATGAGGGAAATCAAATAAAATATGTTAAAGCGAAGCAATAAATTCATCAGCTTCACGAAAAGCAAGTGTGAACAAGTGGTAATGCCTTGCCATGAATGTTGTTCATACTTCTCCTCATTAGGCAGAAGGTACTTTGAGGTAAAGAATTTGTTCAATGATCATTGCTCTAAACGATTTCACTGCTCAGGTGAAATCAGAAATTCACCCCTTCCTCTCTCCACCCCCAAAAATAAACATCACACTTTAAGCTTTTGAAAAACTCTGGCAGAATGATAGCCTTCACTACTATCATGAAGGGAATTTGTTTCTAAAACCAGATAAGGGAAAATACAGATCACACAATGTTCACAGTTTCTGTTCCTTTAGGTATCATATTATTTAGATAAAATTGGAGTTTCAATACTAGAAGAAACATATTTTAACCCCACTCTCCCCCAATAAAATAGGCAAACTGATACAACTGGCTCAGTTCAGAAGGAAAGGCAGAAGTTTCTTTCAATCATTGGGCTTGGTGACATATACCTTTAAACACATCAATATATTCCTCTTTTAGCTTCTATTAGGTAGCCGCACATTTCAATCAAGATATACTTTAAGGTTTAAAAAACACTTGCTCATATTTAAACTGTATCCTTTTCTCCTTTAGAAAATCCTAATTCTGCAAGAGAATGGAAAATTTATGAGCCAGACTGGTACTCCTATAGGTAGGAAAAAGTAACTGGAAAATTCCAGCCATCACCACACTAACTCAAAGTAACCATGGCTCTGTTCAGTTAACCAACAAAACCAGAAGTCTCATATTAACAATTACATGATAAAGCTAACCGACATAGTAAGTATCTTTAGACCTATATTTAAGAAAGGTCTCCCTCATTCCACTCTTTTTTTTTTTTTTTCCCTCTCCTCCTCCTGGAAAGGATTTATGCAAATTATCCTGGTGAATTTAAAAGTATAGCTGCATGTTTTCTTTTGGTAGAGAAAACCAGCAAATTAAAAGTTTACTCAAAATCCTAAATTCCAGTCAACAGAACAGGAAAATAGCTATTTGTGTCATTCAACTTACATGACTCCTAGCCTAAAACACTACCAGCACTTTACTTTCATGTATCACGTCTCTATTCTTTTGCATTTAATAGTACATTCAATAGGGTTTACATATATCAAAAAGCAAAACACTTTAAACATCTTCAAAGACAGTCTGATATAACTGCTTATAAAGACCTATTTTGGCTAAGCCCAAATTACATTAAAAAAACCCAGTGATAAAACTGGTAATAAAATTTAACTTCTCAATCTTTAAAAAAAAGCCAAGTAGGTATGATAAACATCTCTCTAAAATGAAACATTAAAATTTTTCTAAATTCAACATTAAAATTTATTTGGAAACTATGACGACATAGAAATCAGTTCTATTTCTGACAATATAATTTAAAAAGCATTTCCCATGGCTCATTGCTTTTAGTTCTGGGTTGGAAGCCAACCACCTACATGAAAAGTCAGAGATATAAATGAACTTTTATGCTAATAGTAGTCTGCCAAGTCACATAAATCATAAATATATCAATTCTGTATCTGCAATATATCATCACCAAATTACTGCATCATAAAAATTGTCAGTTGACACATGAATAAAATTAACCTAAGCACAGGTTTCTGAAAGCTAACATATTACATCCACATAGCTACTTACAGCTCTGGTCCAGACCATCTAAATTCGGACTAGAAATTATTTCCTCCTGGAATTCAATATATAACTTTTACCAAGATGAGTTTCACTACTCCCCAGAATCTTCAAACAGCTGAATAAGATGTTTTTGCATGTATTCATCTACCAAGACTCGTCACCCTTAAAGAAAACACCAAAAGAAACCAAAACCAAAGTGACAGAGCAAAACCCTGGATTTCCCTTGCAAAATACCTCTATGTAGATAGGTGTGCTGTAATTTTCTAGCTATAATATGGAAGATTATCAGCATATTAGAAGAAAAACCCTTTCAAAATTAGAATCTGCCAGGATTTCTGAATATCACAGTATTGCAGCACTTTTATGATTAGACCTTTAAGTGCTAGGAAGGAGAAAAGAAGGCATGTATTTTATATTTCATCTGTGATGAGAAAACAGTTACCATGAAGTGGAAACTAAAGTGTATTTCAGTTATATAAAACTTAAACTACAACCAGATAGAGTTTTGTGGGTTGGGTGTTTTTTTTTTTCTGAATAATTTTTATGCTGACAGATTTTGCAGCTCAATATATGACATTCCCATAGAAATAAACATACAACTTGGCAGATGATACACATTCAGATATATACACTGACTGAAAATGCAACTGTTTTTCCATTTGGTGCCCCCCTACACGCATATACAACCCCCAAAATAACGTTTGAAAGATGGCCATCTATTAACATTGCCGTATGAGCTGTATGTTAAAATAAGGTAACTTACAAGCGTCTATTTGGAGAGTACTTCCCATTCAGTGTTGCAAGCTAAGTAATAAAGCTCAGATTCTGCTACATTCAATCTCTTAGACATGTGATCTAGTAGACAAGCATGTCTGAATAAAAATCTTGGGAAGTTATACATAGTTACAGTAAGTAATAGATCAGTAAACGCTTTATTTCTACCTAAAATTAGGTTTCTATTTAAAATCTTAACTTGAATGCTACAAACGTTGTGTGCTACTTTGCATATATTGTGAATTACTGAATGCTGGATTAAAAAAAAAAAAAAAGAAAAAGAAGGAGGAAATACTTTATATCTAAAGAAAAACAGTTGTAAAAATGCGTAAGAATTACTCACCAGTCTCCAGGGGAATTCATTCTTTACCAGAAGCTGACACACAAACAACAAAAAGCACATAAGGATGTGAGGTACAACCCTTTTCTCTGGGAAGCTGCTCCCCAATGAGTATTGCACAACCCTGACCCAGAGAAAAAAGCAACTTAGCTGTCAGGATTGCTAGCCTCCGAGAAAGCTGACACCGGAGTGATGTCACATACTTCTGAAATGTTGCTGCAGCTCCAAATTATCAACTCTCTTCTACCAATATAATCTCTACCTCTAGATGATGGAAGACAAAACATTTAACTACAGGATTAAGTTTCAACAGGAACTAATAGAAAAGGTTTTTAAGGGCATATTGGGGCGGGGGGGGGAACGACTTAGACAAAACATGACAGTCAGAAAAAGCGAAACAGATAATGGCTGTGTTACCTAGATACGCTGTTCTAATTTACCTTCCACGCGCAAAGTTTTTATTTGTTGCAGCAATATTCATAAACCAATTTCTGAGTTGGAGGGGAAGAGCAAAGACTAGCACAGACCACCACAGCACTGGGCATCTCTCTTCAAGGCTCCAGCTAATCCAGCTGACAAGTTCTCAACTCCACATGGTGGCCCTCAGCTGGGCCACCTTTCTCACTCTCTTGACCTCCTCCTGCCCCAACATTTGCACCACTATCCTTTCTCTCATCCTGCATGCCTTGTCCCAGTCGCAACTGGGACAAGTATTTGGAAGCACAATGGACTCTAATCTACGATCCTCAGAAAGCACACGTCTAATTCCATCAGGAAACTAAAGGCTAGGAAGCTGGATGAAAAGAAAAAAAAATAGTAATCAACAAAAATGTAATCCTTGTGTGCTAAGATCAGGAAATTTGATAGCACAGTGGATGCATCCAAACTACTAATGCAGGATGTGAAGCTATACACACTGTGAAGAACACCACAGAAAGGAAAAAAAAAAAAAGATCATAACAGAGGTACCGAAGGAAATTTCTACACAGGAAAGAAAAAACATAGACTAATGTTCTACTTTTAAAGTATGTATCTTTAAATCTGACAGCCCACAGATTTTCAGCAGTCCTGAACCAACATTATGGTAATTTAGAGCTGGTTAGTAATCAACGGGGGCACAGTACTGCCTTCAGTCAACTAGACTGAGGGCAGTGCAAGCCTTTCAGTACAGAAGAGGCCTGAAATTTTTTGACGTTATAATTAGTGAAATTATCTGCAATCTATAAAGAGAAGAATCTTGCAGCAAAAGGTCCCAAATTCACAAGGTAAATCACTACTTTTTAAAGAAGATCGAGTGTGAGTAAGATGAAAAATTCCAAGGAAAGGAAAAAGGACCAAACCAGAAAGAACACACAGGCCTTCAAAGTAAAGAAATGGCAACTCAGGTTAGACACCAAAACCCACTCTTCTGATAGAAAGAATAAGGACTGGAAAAAAAAAAAAATCAAACCCCAAACTGGTATGCAGTCAGAAAGGGATTAAAATGGGAGTTAGCTGAAGTGGGGATCAAAACTTGAGCAGTATTCTTCCCCAGTTTTCAATGTGAATGGTACCAACCACAGGAGCTGGGAGGCAGAATGAACTAACAGAAATAAATGCATGGGAACAGGCTGCCACTGGGGCAGGGAAGAAACTGGTTAAAGAGAAGCAGCCAAGTGCAAAGCCAGGAACCAGCTGATGTACAGAAGACTACTGCCAGAATTCAATCCTGTCCAGAGGACTAACTTAAAATGAGTGTTTTCATTAGTAACTAAAAAGAAAGGCATATGCAATGAAGTCTGCTGGTGACAAAGCCAAGGGGCATCATCAGATGTATGAGCTACCTTTGATAAAATACAAGAAATAGATGAGTTTCATACAGAAAGAAATGGATAACCAACAGGAAGGAGCAATGATGGTGGAACAAAATTCAGGAATACAAATGCAAGGTGATATCCCTAACTAACAAAATATCTGTTAAAAAGTAGACAAGAATGTGAATGGCATCCTGTACGCATGCAGATGGTTCCAGACTGAGAACTCGACCTCTGTGTCCTGTGGCTACTTCTATGGTAAAATATGGAGAAGTGTGCACTTCCCACTGACATTTTTGTCCTTTTTGTAATGGGTCCGTAACCTGAGAAAGGTTGAAAGACAGCAGAATCAGAATATGATTAAGTAATGTACCTATGTCAATTAATTGACGACTATGGAACAGATCCTCCTAGAAGCTATGCTAAAGCACATGGAGGCCAGGGAGGTAATTCGGGATAGCCAGCATGGCTTCACCAAGGGCAAGTCCTGCCTGACAAACCTAGTAGCTTTCTATGATGGTGTGACAACAACAGTGGACAAAGGAAAACCAATGGACATCATCTATCTTGACTTCTGCAAAGCCTTTGACACGGTCCCCCACAACATCCTTCTCTCTAAATTGGAGAGCTATGGATTTGATGGGTGGACTGTTCGGTGGATAAGGAACTGGCTGGATGGTCACGTCCAGAGGGTAGTGGTCAATGGCTCGATGTCCGGATGGAGACCGGTGATGAGTGGTGTCCCTCAGGGGTCCGTACTGGGACCGGTGCTGCTTAATGTTTTCATCAATGACTTAGCGAGACTGAGTGCACCCTCAGCAAGTTTGCAGATGACAGCAAGCTGAGTGGTGCAGTTGACACACCAGAAGGACAGGATGTCATCCAGAGAGACCTGGCCAGGCTGGAGAGGTGGGCCTGTGTGAACCTCATGAGGTTCAACAAGGCCAAGTGCAAGGTC
>NW_009258671.1:2044520-2055676 GCF_000687185.1 Egretta garzetta | reverse complement strand
AGGGAGGTGATTCTGCCCCTCTGCTCTGCTCTGGTGACACCTCACCTGGAGTACTGCGTCCAGCTCTGGAGCCCTCAGCACAAGAAGGACATGGAACAGTTGGAGCGGGTCCAGAGGAGGGCTACAAAAATGATCCGAGGGCTGGAGCACCTCTCCTATGAGGACAGGCTGAGGGAGTTGGGCGTGTTCATGCTGGAGAAGAGAAGGCTGCGGGGAGACCTGATTGCGGCCTTTCAGTACCTAAAGGGGGCCTAGAGGAAAGATGGGGACAATCTTTTTAGTAGGGCCAGCTGTGACAGGACAAGGGGTAATGGTTTCAAACTAAACCAGGGTAGGTTTAGACTGGATATAAGGAAGAAATTCTTTACAATGAGGGTGGTAAAACACTGGAACAGGTTGCCCAGAGAGGTAGTGGAGGCCCCATCCCTGGAAACATTCAAGGCCAGGTTGGACGGGGCTCTGAGCAACCTGACTGAGTTAGCGGTGTCCCTGCTCCTGCGGGGGGGTTGGACTAGATGACCTCTAGGGGTCCCTTCCAACCCAAAACATTCTATGATTCTAATTATACCTATTACTTTAAACTAGAACAAAAATGAAAGTTTACCAATATGATCAATTCACTCTAAGAGAGAAGACTACAGGAATAAGCCTCACCTGGCCAAGCAGTAAGAAGTAGGACAGGACTGCACTAAATAAAGGTGATTCTAAACTGTATAGATAAAACACTAGAAAAGGTAAAGAACGCTTGATGCTAGAACAAATAGATGAAAGTGATCAGAAATACGTAAATTGGAAATAGAGAGTTTTAAAATGAGGCTGGTCTTGTTAATGGGTGAGATCATGTAACTTTTTTTGTGTCAGAAAGAGGTTGGCTTCAAAATCCACAAGTGCTAACCCTTAAGGCAAGTGACCTATTTTGAAACAATTTCACTGTCACACTTAGAATGGCAAAAGCATGGAGTGCAAAACCTGAGCAGAGGTGTTCCTATAAAGGTATGGAATATGAGACTTGAAGCCAAAAATTAACAATCCAGAAATCAGTTGGAAAACTGAGTTTTACCATCAGTCACACATTAAGTGATCAATATTGCAGACTATGCTTCTCTTCCTCACTTGCTTGCACGTTTCATGTACGAAATTGATCCACTGCTTGAAATTAAGTTGTCAACCTTTTCCTCCTTTTTTGTTAGTAGTTGATAAGCTTTATAGAAGTAATTAATCTCCTGTTAGTTCCATGGCATTAATGCCTGCCTTTGTAAGACCTATGCTATTTCCTAAAGAATCTAAGTTTCATTAATAGCCTCCAGCCCTGATTTCAGAATTAAGATTTGATAACGCATTAGTACATGATGTTTGAAGACAAAGACAAGTGGGATCAAGGCGGCTGGAAGAGAGAAGAACTACCAGGTTCAAGACATGATAGCTCACCATCAGGGGGCTAATTTTGAATGAGAAAAACTTAGTATTAAATCACACCAACTTTCTGCTATTTTCCAGTTTTCGATTTCAGTAAAAACCAAAAATAATTACTTCATAGCAAAAAGCTAACTCCCCACTTCTGAACTGCCTGCAAACTGAGATAGTACCCAGTGCTGAAGCACTATAATTTTTTTAGTTTAATATCATAAAAATGTAAGATAGCTGAGATTAATCCTGAAAATGTAAATCAGAGTGGGACAAATGATCGCAGTTCGTCACTGTTGAGCATACTATCCTGGAGAGTTATGGACTGCTCCAGTAAACCTAATTTGCTATTTTCAAGTGTGAAGAAAAATTATTTTGTTTTTCAGTCAAGCCAATATAAAGACAAAACAACATAACTGGGTCAAAGGAGCAGGGGAAAATAAAATTGCTCTGGGCATATACCTACAGATGACAACCTTACCTATATTTTCCACAGAATTTAGGGGTTTATGTTCATCTTACTAAGGTCTTTAGACATCTAGTTTAGGGAACGTGCTTCTGATGAATGCATGAGGCTGTCTTATGAACAGTCTCAGGGTAAGTGCTATGCTATAAAAAACCTTAAGGCAAAAAGATTTTCTATATAAACAAGACCCATAAAAAAAAAATTAAGTTGGACAACACTGGTGGTGGTCAGGTTCAACCTCATGCTCAGAGATAAATTCACTACCAGATTGGGTTGTAAAGGCCCTTGTCCAGCTGAGTTCCAAAAATCTTCGAGAATGATGATTCCATAGCCTCTCTGTGCTCAACAGTTTTGTGGTTTGTTTTTTTACTATTATTTATTTTAACCTGTTAGAATGTACTTTATTGCAATTTATGACCACTGCCTCCTGCCTTTTCTTTGTGCACTTCTGAAGAAAGTCCATCTCCTCTATAAAGCTCATGTAGGTAATGAAACACTGCAACTATGTCCCTGTGTTTGCCTTTTTCAGGCTAAACACACCAATCCTCTTCAGCCTCTTCTTGTACATCATACATCCTGGCCCCGTAACCATGAAAGTGCTGGACTCACTCATGTTTCCCTGCCTCTTATACTGATGTGACCAAAACTGGACACCTTATTCCAGAGATAGCTTCAAAAGTGATGAATTGAGGGGAATAATCACTACTCTCACTAAGGCAGCTCAATATGTGGTTAGCCTTCATCACCATAACATTTAACATTCATCTTGCTGTCCACCATAACCCACAGGCCATTTTCCAGGATGCTGTTCCTCCACCTGCACATTTACCTTTGCTGAACTCCAGCATGTTCCAGTCTGCTCACTCCTCCAGTTTGCGGAGGTCCCTGTGAGTGGCTGCCCTGCCCTCTGGCATACTGGTCCCTCCTCCTAAGGGTGGTGTTATCCAGGAACATGCTGATGGTGCATTCTGCCTCACTGCCCAACTTGCTGATGAAGGTTAAAACAGTTTCTGCCCCAGTATCAACTACAAAAAAGACTTCTTGTAAACAGCCACTTGTTTAAAAGTTCAAACTATTGATTGCTACTCCTAAGCCCCATGGTGCGATTATTTTTTCACCCACCTTGTAGTCCATTCATCCAATCCATACCCCCTCATTTGGGCGCAAGGATGAAATTACATGAAACTACATCAAAAGCCTTGCTAAAGTAAGTGGCATCCACTGTTTTTCCCCTCACTTGCAGAGACAGTTACTGTAGAAGGTAGTCAGGTTGGTCAAGCAAGACTTTTCCTTGATACATCCATGCTGGCTGTTTCCAATTACCTTCCAGTCCTTCAGAAGCCTAGAAATAGTTTCTATGAGAACTCGCTCCATAATATTCCCAGGGAAAGATGTGGAGCTGAGCAGTGTTTACTTCCTTGGATCCTCTTGTTTTTCTTTTTAAAAAAATAATGTCTGTCTTTTTCCAGTCATCACGGTTATCCATGCTGATAAAAACCAGTCTCACAGTGACATCTGCCAGCTCACTCAGCACCCTCAGATGGGTACTGCTTAGTTCCATGGGCTTGCCCATGTAACTCACCTAAGTAGCAATGAGGTATCCATTTCCTTGCAGAGAAAAAAGAAAACCACAAGCTGCTCATCTGCACCAGACCATGAAACTCTCTTTCAGGAAGAAGGGACTGTAACAATGCCCACCTAACACAGAACAGGAAAAGTCTCCCTACTTACTGAAGGAATTTCTTAAAGCAGCAGACTGTTACAACGGATGAGTAACAGATGACATGGATTGCATTGCGTGGATACTAACAGACAAGTGTAAACATGCATGCAAGTTACTTATTATTTTTAAATGACAGTTAAGTTCAGCTGAACAAGAGGCTCCCAGTGCCTGGTTGTTCATTGCAATATGGGGAAGCTCTATTTAAATCTCGGGCTTTCATGAAGTCCAGAGCTTGTTTTTTCATTACGTATGTATAAAATAAGTAGAAAAATATTGCCTAGACTACAGGATTCTCAGAATAAAAGGCCAGCCTCTTTTTTTTAAAAAAAATGTTATGTTCCTGGAATAAGAGGAATGCCAGTCAGAAAATAACTCATAACTGAATATCTTATTTAAAAAAAAAAAAAAAGAACAAAACACAAGGGGGAAGGAACCTGAGGCAGCTTATGTCTGTCAACACAGAAAGAAGTGGAACAAAAAAATGACCTCACAGAAAAGACATCACTGGTCCTGGCTGCAATCAAACCCTAGGTTGCTGGTGTGCTCCAGGACCTACAGGCTGGCTTCTGCTATTTTTGCTATGCCCACGAAATTTCTGTAAATCTGTGACTGAAAGCATTGATGTATTGCTCTAGCATTTCCTTAAGCTTGTTCTGCTTAGTTTAACTTCTAGACACCATGAGCAAAAATATTAATGAATTTTAAAGTAGGAATTTTGACTGCTCTCTGTTGGCAGAACAGACAGAACAAGTTTTTCTAAAGCAAAAAGCTCAATCTTTTATTGAACTAGAAAGTCTTGTTCTGCTCCAAAGATCAAACAGGTTAAAGATACGTAGCAGAACCTGCATGCTGCACAAACATTACCAGTCCAGCAACCTTAGCAGGGATGGCAAAGCCTGCACAGCCCGTGAGACACTTTCTCTCAATTACAGTGACATAGGAACACTGACAGAGAACCTTAAATAAATTTGGGAATATAGAGTCAGCATGTAGAGTTGCTAGTCTTTCTGGAGTAACATGTTTATAGTACCCTACATGTATACAGTCTTTGATTCTATGCATTTAAAATGAGAAGAAAGAGTGGAAATTAAATCCTTCTTTCCAATGGTTTTAGAGGGAGGAAACAGTATCTTTAGATTTAATTCTGGAAGACCAGGATTAAAGCAAATGTCTGTTAAAGCAACAGCCATGTGTATATTAATTTTTTAAAAAAATATATACATGGCTCAGATACAGCATCTTCTGTTAAATAAAGCAAACTGCACCCGAATCCAAGTGATGTTGTCACTTACATCGCACTCTCACCCTGAGAGAGCCCTTGCCACAAGGCACAGCTGCAACAAAAAGTTTCAGAGAAGAATTTTAGCACTCTGCTTCAGCCAACACCAGTCACAATCTGCTCTTCATGCGAATAGTAATGCAGAGGCTATTTTCTTCCCTTCCTTTTCTAAAACACACTTCATGTTTAATCCAGTCCAAATTCAGAGTGTAACTCTTCAGAAAAGAAGTAATCACGAAACCTGATTATCTAGGAATTTTATTCACTGTAAAAGAGATTTTCAAGCATGTGCCAGACATGAAGGACCCACAGTCTCCCAACAGCTCAGCACTAAGACACGAATCTTGAGAAACAGAAGACAAGCACTCTCATTCCATTCCCTGAAGCCTGTGACAGTCTTCTGCGCCCCCCAGTGGCCACAAAAAAATTAAGCCAGAAGAAGGCCATTAAAGAAGCATCACTTGCTTCTATACTGGTCTTGAAGGTTCCTCAAACCTAAAATGTCCAGTACTTAGAAGACATTTTTCGTTCTGCCAAACCCCCCTCCCCCAAACAACCAAACACCCCACAAGCCAAAGCAAACAAACAAACAAAATAAACCATAAAACCAGTTTAAATCAATGTTCATCTTGAACCCTATTTATTCAAAAAAGTTTTAGGAACTGGTAAATGTAAAGTAGTTGATAATGAAAATAGATTTTAAATTGATCTATAATCCTAAAGTTGGCAGCCATTTTCTCAGGTTATGATAAAGAAATAAGGCCATCTGGAAAAATAAAAATACTATTGATAGAATTATTAGTAGCAATCTTCTGTTTCAAAAAATAACTCACAGAAAGCTGCTGCCACACAGATGTCACTTTGCCTACTCTTATCAGGGTTCCGATATATCCCTTCTCATAAGCTTCAAAAAGTTTTTAAAAATTGAGCAGAGTAAGAACAGCATTTTCTGAAAGGTGAACCAAATGAGTATTAAAAAAAATAATTCTTTGACATTTAGTGTAACTTTAAGGATATATATAATAATTATGGCATTTCAAATATTTTGACTTATATTAGTGGCATCTAACATGCGTCTACTAACTGACCTCTATTTAAGATTTGTACACCATTTATGAAAATGACTTTTAATCTAAGACTCTTAGGAACATGAATGCAATGTGAGGAAGCCAACAGCCCTGGAAAAGCGTAAGAGGTGTGACCTGTGAAGTCTGGTAAGTGTTTATTAGAATTGCCACATTTAGCAAGTTTGTAACAGAGGTATGCAACAGAAGTATCCACTAACAGTAACCTTGTAACATTTCAAGATTTCTGACAGGGATACTGACATCTTACTGCAAAGCTTGCTGAAAAGTGTCATGCTATTTCCTAACTAAGCAAACACTTGCATGTTAGCAGTTGTTAATAAGGGACAGTGCAGGTACTCTGCTGTGGCAAGCCTTTGACAAGCTTGTTTCCAATTTAGTAACAAAAACGTAGAAGGACTGTTGCTTTGGTCCAGATAGTTCAAACTACATGCTGCAGGGAAGGCTCAGCAGCAAGCAAGCAGATGGCACAAACCCAGTTAAATCACAGGGAATGACATCGAAGCCAATGTCCAATGCAGTGACTAAAGACTTCACTGGAAGCTATGAGCTGGCTGGATTAACACTAAGAGTTGGCCAAGTAGTCTGGATGGGTTCAAGTACGCAATACATAAAAGTTGAAGTTCAAATGGGGAACAGAGAGGAGGACAGGACCCTTCAAGAAAATGACTTGGATTACACTAAATTTGCAGATGTCACCAGTTTGCAGGGTGGGGGCTGTCAGAAAGAAGGACCCAGACAGGCTGCCGGGCACAAGCCAGCAGCGCCCCGGCAGTGGCCTCCTGGGCCTCACCAGCAGGGACATGGCCAGCAGCTGGCAGGAAGGGAGGGATTGCTGGATTGATGGGCTGAGGCCACGTGTACGAGGGTCAACAAGGCCAAGTGCCGGGTCCTGCAATTGGGTCACAACAACCCCATGCAGCGCTACAGGCTCAGGGACGCACCTTGAATACTGTGTTCAGTTTGGGGCCCCTCATTACAGGAAAGACATTACATTGCTGGAACACGTCCAGAGGAGAGCCACAAAGCTGGTGAGGGGTCTGGAGCACAAGTCTGATGAGGAGCAGCTGAGGGGACTGGGGTTGTTTGGTCTGGAGAAGAGGAGGCTGAGGGGAGACCTGATCGCCCTCTACAACTGCCTGAAAGGAGGCTGTAGCGAGGTGGGGGGTCAGCCTCTTCTCCCTGGTAACAGATGCTAGGACAAGGGGGAATGGTCTGAAGTTGCACCAGGGGAGGTTTAGGTTAGACATTAGGAAAAAGTTTTTCACTGAAAGGGTTGTCAGGCACCGGAACGGGCTGCCCAGGGAGGTGGTCGAGTCCCCATCCCTGGAGATATTTAAAAGAAGGGTAGATGAGGTGCTTAGGGACATGGTTTAGTGGTGGGATGGCAGGGCTAGGTTAACGGTTGGACTTGATGATCTTAAAGGTCTTTTCCAACCTAGATGATTCTATGATTCTGTGATTCTATCCCCTCTGCTTGGCACTCGTTAGATCATACCTGGAAGACTCTGCCCAGTTTTGTTGCCCCCCAATAGAAGAAATAGATTGATAAACTGTCACAAGGTCAGCAGAGGGCCACCACGGCAGTCAGGGACTGGAGCATCTGCCCTGTGAGGAGAGGCTGAGGGAGCTGGGCTGGTTCAGCCTGGGGATGAGATGGCTTGGGGGGTCCCTAACAGCAGACTGCTTATGTATCAAGAGAATGAAGTCAAGCTCTGCACGGTGGAGCATGGCCAGAGGTTGAAAGACAGACATGAATGGAAACCAGAGAGGTTCGCACTAGACATGAGGAAAAACTTCTTCATGCAGGACACCCAGATGGTCGGGCAGGTAGCCCAGAGAGGCTGTGGAGTCTCCATCCTTGGGGGCTGTCAGAACCACAGAGGATAAATCCCTCAGTAGCCTGTTATGAGCTCAGAGTTGACCCTGCTCTGGGCAGGAGGTTGGACAAGTGACATTCTGTGTCACAAACTGAATAATCCTGTGATTACTTACCAGCCACCTTCAGTAACCTTAAGAAATAGTGAGAAAGAACCCCAGGGCTTTATTTCATGGACTGAATGAGGTGAGGTGCTGAAACCACATTTGAAGGTCTAAAACACTAACACAAGCCTTTAAACACTGTATTTAAGAAAATCAGTTATCATATCTCACTGGTCCAAACTGAACTCATTGCAGGTAAGTACGACTTAAGAAAGTTAACTTAAAACTTAATTCTCACATTTACCAGAGGTTTTAAGCAATCAAAAAAGCCTCTAACATCAGTACTGAAAACCACCTATATGCTGCACTTCTTTTAAATATAATATACTTAAATGTGCAATGTTTACACAAATTCAAAGCTATCTAATAGGTTAGAGTATCCCCAAGGTTACAATAAACATGGTTTAAACTGCATCTAAAGAACTTCTAGGTCAGAGTTTCTCCTCTTATTTCCAAGGATTCCTGTACCACCCCTTTACTTCTAACACAGAGAAATAATAACCTTCATTATTTTCTCATACTTCAAGGTTCTAATGTACTGTTAAGTAAAAGCCCTTGGACTGTCATAAAGTCTTCACGTCCCTCATCTATTCTGAGGAACAAAACAATGAACTGACCAACCCATCTAGAAAGAGTATGTTCTGCCAGCAAAAAGACTACTATCCACATGGAGTAATCATGTCAAATATTGGTATTAGCATTACTACAAGCAGCACTGAAGCAAGGCAAGGTTTACACAAGGATCAGCATCTTTTGTTACATCTACTGACAACGCTGAAAATGACTTAGAAGCTTACAAAGCAAAAGCCATTGTTCAAGCTTGAAATAAAGGCAGCAGTGCTCACCAATTTAGGAAAGCTGAAAACCATCACACTGAGTTGACATTAGGTATGTTTATCAGACCAGTTGAGAAGAAAAGGAGTTAAAAGTCCAGTAGAGGGGAGCAAGGTTTGTTAATAATGTATTTTTTTAAATTATTCCTTTTTTGTTCCCTCTAAAGAGAAAGGTGCTAAAATGGTGGGATTAGCTGAAGCAGACAAGAAAATCATGCACTGAGTTAATGAGTTTCAAGATCTAATAGATTTCTGAATTTCATTCCCATAATTGTCTTTCAATGGATTTTGCAGACCTTCCTTGAGGATTAGGACGATGGTGCGAGAACTAGCTTTGTAAGAATTTTTCTCCCACTCTCTTTTAATGATTTTAAAAGCATTCATACCCGTGCACAGCAGTTGTTTAGCTTCACTGGCACAGTTTCCATGAGTGCATTCCACTCAGGCACATCAAACAAAATACTGTTAGGTCAGTCATTTTGATATCTCAGAAATAATTGGGATATCAAATATTCAGTCCTCAGGACTGAGAAGACACATTTTTTTCCAATAATTATAGCAAGATTCACATTCCGAACAGTTTAGCTCTTTCCACAATAAATTCTGATGATCCACATCTATTGGCTACACAACCGAATACATAAACGATCTGGCACACTCTTAAAAACCATCTAGTTAAAAGTTATAAGCTTCTTCATTCTATGTATTTGGGTTCTAACACAAATGACATGCTAGAGTTATTTCTCAGTAACTTTAAACCATAACATCTATAAATGATAATTTCTGCCCCCAGAGAAAGGACTGCAATCAGCAAATTTCAGCAGAATCAGCAGAGGAATCTATTGTCTTCAACTAATTTACTTTCTAGATCAAGAGCAGCAGGATCTTACTGATTATTATTACTTGTTACTGTAATTCTTCAAGTAAACTTCTGTGTTCATTCCATATGAGAAAGCTGTAGAGAACTGGACATATATTCACCACAGTGCCTAGATTTTTAGCAGTAAGAATGTTATTGGTGTGTGCAAGAGGTCCCACAAGTTAAAAAAAGTTAAAGTACACAATTTGCAGACAGACTGAAATGCTTTTCACTGAAAAAGGGTCCAATCTTCTAAATTTTAAACTTTCCCTCAATGCCATAGGGATATCGGAGCTTTGCAGAGAACCAGCTGGAAACATTTTAAAACTATTAAGAATATTTTTCTTCTAATGCCTTTCGAGGAAATGGCTCTACCATTTTCATTTAATCTTTTCAATAAAACTACAGAGGTAACAAGAAAAAAAAAATCAGTCTGGGAAGTGAAAGAGCTTTCTGGATCAGAAAGTCTAGAAGCGTTAGAGACACTACAATGTGGTGGCGGTTAATGTAAAGTACTGGCTAGACTTACATATATACATATGTACAACACTCCTATGCACTCACAGTGCAGTGACTTAGACATTTCTTAGCTTCTATTTCCTTGACTGCTGTATGATTATTCTTTTGTAGAGTTCTCAGACTTTGTTACAGCTTTACATAGGTGCAATAGAAGCTTTCAGGAATTTTTATGTGAAAATGAAGGACAGGACTGCAGTCAGAATCTCTCAACATCACTCTCAACACAGCTGTCAAAGATGACACATTGCTGCTCTGTGTCATCATAACAAAAAAATGAAGAAATTAAATAAAACCAATTTTCTTGAAGTTCCACACTGATTAATAGGTAATATCTCTGTTTAAATAAAATCTAAACTGTTCTTACTTGATTTCAACACAGACATGTTAATGAAATAAAAGAGCACATTCAATAAATCAAATTAGCAATCTGAATATATTTTGCCAATGAGAATCATTACAGGACACAATGAGGACAAGAATACCTTAGTGCTCAGGGCCCCAAGTTGATGAACTTAGGATCTTAAATTGCCCATGTTACAGAGCAGTGCCATATTAAGATACCAGAACGGGCTGTGAGTGATCTGGAATTTCTAGATGGGATAATGCAAAGCCGGTAGCTAAGATCTCAAAAACAGTCCATCCTCATGAGCAAAAACTTTCTCTGGGCTTTTCTTCCTATGGGGCCAGGTGCAGCTTTGCACTGACATGTGTTCCAGTACTTGAGGTATTTAGAATCATAGAACCACTTTGGTTGGAAAAGACCTTTGAGATCATTGAGTTCAACCTTTAACCTAACCCTGCCATCCCTCCACTAAACCATGTCCCTAAGCACCTCATCTATCCTTCTTTTAAATACCTCCAGGGAGGAGGACTCGACCACTTCCCTGGCCAGCCCATTCCAGAGCCTGACAACCCTTTCGGTGAAAAACTTTTTCCTAATGTCTAGCCTAAACCTGCCCTGGAGCAGCTTCAAACCATTCCCCCTCGGCACAGCGTCTTTCACCT
>NW_009258671.1:2009353-2044358 GCF_000687185.1 Egretta garzetta | reverse complement strand
AAGCCAGGATGCCATTGGCCGCCTTGGCCACCTGGGCACACTGCTGGCTCATATTCAGCTGGCTGTCAACCAGTACCCCCAGGTCCTTTTCCACCAGGCAGCTTTCCAGCCACTCTTCCCTGAGCCTGTAGCACTGCATGAGGTTGTTGTGACTTCATTCAGGGATCAAAACATCAAGCTAATTGCATCTGGGATATGCCCTTTAGCTTCAGTTTCTTCTTCATTAAACTTTCTATGTGACCTTGGTTAAGTAAACCTCTGTTTCCATTTCCAGTTTGTACTATCGTGATATAAAACACTCCCCATCATTAAAGCAACTAAGTGCAACTGAAACTGTGAGATACTAATGCTGTAATGGAAGGTTGTGGGGTATGTTCTCAACCTGTTCTGATAATTGAAGCCTAAACCTATCAAGTAAAATCCAAACTCACTAGGTCTAGAAAACAGTTAAGAAAGGTCTCAACTGCTTAGCGTCATGAGTACTCCAAAGGGCTCAAGGAGCTGGTTTTCCTTTTCCTCTTGACCAGTGCCCATCTGTAACCAGCTTCATCTTAAAGATGTTTCTGTAAGATACGTTATAGGGTATGATTTTAAGGAGCTGGTGAAATAATTATTTTCTTTGATTCATGCCACCTCCTCTCTCCCTCATCCTCTGTGCGAATCCTGCCTCCCACTGGCATTGCTGTGATCCACTGGGCAGCAGTCAGACTCTACCAGACAGGTAATCGAAGCTGCCTCTGCAGGAAACACATTATGGCTACAGCCACGCTGTACTTTGAGATACTTTCAAAGGTGACACTAAAGTACTTATTTTGACAGCCTCAACATGAGGGCTACTAAAGATATCTGTCTTGTCTTTGCTCATAGAGAAAACAAATGTACTGGGCAGTGTGGGATGAGACAGATGGCATTACAGAAAATGGCATTGTTTTAAGGCATGCCTCTTTGTTCTCTGCTAGGCTGTGACAACCTTGATGTTGCAGGCTACTTTCTCCAGGATAAGAAAAAAAAAGTTTCGTGCTATTTCTCAGAATAGTGAAAACCAAAGAAACAGTCTATTTTAGATTTCCTAGGTAAGATACAATGTCTTAAATCAGACAGATTTCTATTTAGTAAAATTGTTCAAAATTGTACCGATCTCCTGTTTTTTAATGACAGTTCTGAAAACCTTTTCGCACGTCTTGATTCTCAGAGCGTTTTTCCCTCAGAAACCTCCATCATATGCCGAACATATTTTGTCAGAAACAATTGGCACAATTTAAAATACTGCAATACAGCCATTCTGCTTTTTTGCTTTTAACTTGATCACAGGTCACACTTAATATGGCTTAAAAAGGAAGAAATCTCTATAAGATGACTCCATAGCAAATGTTCTATCAAAACCTTGAAGGTCATTCTACTAAGCGTGTTCTTAGTTTTGTCACCAAACAGCATGTTTGCACTGATTAAAAAGCCTTTATTTAATTGCCCATATGTTAATTTTCATGTAAATGACAGATTATCTACCAACATGGTTATGATGCATGTGTAATTCCCTGGAAAAAACCTGCATGTATTATTATATATAAAGGCAAAAGATGCAAAGAGAGCATCTGAATTATGGGAAATTATAGAACATGGAAACATTTTGGTGTTTGAGATTTTTGGACAAGAATGTATCACAAGGTATGAACTGCATACAAGCGCCTTCAAATGGCCTGAAGTACATAAAAATTAACTTTGCATTCATTTTTCTCAATGGTTGTGCTTTAGAAGAGCAGAAATTTGTGATTGGCTTAGAAGCAAAAAAGTCACTGTATGGCATATATTTCCATTAAAGTTATAAGAACGCACAATGCCATTCTAGTTTTCTTAAAGCCACTGAAATGTTTAAATACTAAGCTATTGTTTCCCTACCACAGTACTGAAGTGTGCGTAAGACTAAATATCCCAAAAATGTTTCAAATATTGATGCACTCTGGAGCATAAAATAGTATTCTAGATTCTGTTAAAAAAATATATATGCATGTATATGCATAAGGCAAGTGACGTTGTACTGTGCTGAAAACACATAGAAAAAATTAAAACTTTTGTACTATTTTGAGAGACGTTCCCCCTTTTTTTCCCCCTTGTTTTCCCCTTTCCTCTGCGCTTTTTTTGCAGGCTGGAAATTCTGACCTACAAAAGGGAATGTTTTATATCATCTTTTAGGAAATGTAAAGCTCCCAACACTCACTTTATACAAAATAATTTTCTAAACCTTTATTGATAGACATTCCTGTTAATTGAATTGCAATGATCTATTTGGCTAAAATCCGCCAAAATTCACAGGACTATCTAATACCCATTTTAAACCTCAATATACTGAAAAAGTAGAGTCAATTCTCAGCTCATTCACCCAGGACTCGGCCAACTCCTTACCATTTCCACTCTTGGTGGAAACAAAATGGAAGATTTTTTAAAAATAAAACAATTTAAAACATTTTAGGTTTTCACTTCTATAAACCTGTTTCTCAATTTATCCTACATATATAAAGAAAGAACCAATAATGCCTTCTTTATTTTTCCATAAACATCTTGGACCCATTGCTGACCTTACAGCCAATTATTTTAAATGATTGCACTGGTATGCAGTTTCTTTTTCATTTGGAAAAGTAAATTTAGATCATGCTTGTGAAACATAGCTCTACTCCTAGCTCCACTCTATAAAAAAACCTAAAAAATGGCTTTATTCTCTTGAAAATATCAGATTATAGCATACTGTCTAAAATGGGTCAAGATTTGTTGCAGAATGCTGACAAGGTTTTTAGACACAACCTTCAGTCTAAAATAGTCACAGGCTCTCCATCTGGCACATGAACTGAGTATGTGCAATTGTCAGCAGTAGTAAAATCTTTAATTTAGAAGACAATGTGAATGGAAAAAGACTGAGCCTTCACTGTCCAAAAGATTTTAAGAATTTAAAAAATAGTTGGTAGCTTAATGATATATATGTATATGCAAGAGGTTCCCCTTCACCCCACATCCCTAATTTCCACATCCTTTTCTGATTTTTTTTTCCTTG
The DNA here is from genome assembly GCF_000687185.1 of Egretta garzetta. NCBI lineage: Eukaryota > Metazoa > Chordata > Aves > Pelecaniformes > Ardeidae > Egretta > Egretta garzetta. Next base: position 2,041,315 of record NW_009258671.1, on the reverse strand, counting down.
GTTCATGTTGTACAAACACCTCTATTCAAAAAATTCAAGCAGCACAAATTTTATTTAAACATTATTTCAGCAGTGGTCTTCCTCAAAATGGCTAAAGTCACTACCACATTCTTAGGGGTATACTGCTCTCCTAGTGAAAAAGCACCACACAAGTCATTAGCTTTTTATTCATGTGGAAAACAGAATAACTTTTTTTCATCCTCTTCAAAAAAATAACCAAACAAGGTGAATTACATGCCTTATATTGCCTGTCACATGAATGGGCACCTCAAAGATCCTTTCAGAGACCTACAGTTTCTGAAAATCTGAAAGGTAAGTCTATATAGGGGAGTCCTAAGAGCTTAAACCTTACAATCTGGTATTTTAGGGCAAGTTACAATATATTGATCCACAGTGAAACAAAATTGTTCTGATGACTGGCAACATTCTCTGAAATTGAATAAAATTCTTTTTTTCATTTTAGCTCTCAATTCAATGCAATTTCAGTGCATTCTGAATAAGCCTGTACAACCAGTAACCCTTGCACACATTCACACTCTCTCTCTCCATATTCTCTGTGTGTATACATATATATATGCACACATACACACACATAAAGAAATTAACAAAACTAACACAGAGTAAAATTAGAGCAAAACAATAAATATATGGGTGTCAGGTTCTCTCAGATTTCAAACTCAATTTCCATTATGCATAACATGCTGAATAAAATGGGTATAGACAAGAGTAGCACTGCAAAGTAGACAGTATCTTGCCTGTAAAACTTCAGTTAACCTTTATAACCATAATATAAGAATTCCTTTTTGTGGAAAGCTAACCAGAGTCACCGCTCACTTCAAAGGAAAGGAAAAACATTATTCAGAAAAGTAAAATAGACAAGATCAAGGTTATAAAAATAACTTGAGATGTTTAACACTTGCAAATTTCTGCTTTCCTTGAGACTAACAATTGTTCCCTTACAAAACCTGTAGAATACAACTTCTTATACTTTTGGTCTTAGTTATTTTAAAGGGATATCTCAGTAGAATCATACTAAGTTCAAATAGCAATCCAAACCAGAAATTTCAAATTTTTGTGTGCTCACAGCGATAACACTGCCAAAACAGCAAAATGCTACTTTTTTTGCACGTTTACCTTTTGTAACCCTGTTCCTCTCATATTGCCATTCCCATTGCCTGCACTGCAGCCACTAATGCAAATCTTTCCCTTTCTCATCTCTTTGTTCCCTTCCTAAAAGGTCTTAAGTTTTCTAGGTTCATCTGGAAACTGTTCTATGGCAAATCTGTACAGCTCCATAGCATTTTCCAGATCTAAGACACACAGATGATGGTGTCTGGAGGCACCAACATTATGAAACAACATATTCTAGCTTATAAGAGCAAAAACTTAGTATCAGAAATAACGTACTTGGAAGATAATCAGTCAGTATAGTAATATATTTTGCAGTTACCCTTCTCTGTCTCTTTTTTATCATTTGTCAGAGTCACACACTAGAATCCTGTTTTGGCAGCCAAAGTGCAGGTTTTCTGATGGGTTATGACAGCCCTTTGCCACAGCAAAGCCTCAATTAAATGCATTATCCTCAGGCTTTAACAAAAATCTTAACTATTACAGCCATTTAGATTATTTCCCCCTGAGAACCGTGTATCAGGGGGTCAAGCAAACTAACATTCAAATACTCAAGATTCACACACACCACCCTCCATCCTCTCTCCCTTCCAACTGGGACTGTCAAGGCCATGATGAAGCTTACGCGTTTATTGATTTTACTCCCATGAATCAGGTCAATTGGAATCATAACAGGGGTTATGTTTAGCAAGAATCTCTTTTGTCAGGCTCAGTGAATTCACTGACAAGCAGTTTTTCCCATTGTAATTCAAATCTTTTATCTAGAAGACTATTTAAAGTATACGAGCACAACCACAACAGGACAAAGAGATTCTGCTTGTAAAAACAAACCACCCCAAAAATATGTCACTGCGTTATAACTAAAACCTTCAACCTCAATCCAGTGATGAACTGTATTTTAGAAAGTAACTCTAGTGTATTCACAACTGAGACCTTAAAACACACATGAAGTTCAATCATTATATTAAGTCACCTTTATTCCCTGGGAGATAAGTGCAATTAGGAACCAACATTTTTTTTGGAGGGGGGTGGGTAGGGTGGGGTAAGGGTGGTGTGTCGAGAGTTTACCAGTTCACTCACTGCTTTTTACAACCCCAGTTTAGATGTTTTAAAAAATATATTGTCAACTGACTTTTTGCTGCAAGTTAAATGCATTGCATTGAAGAATTTAAAAGTCATATTTTGCAGATGCTCTTGGAGGAAAATAAGGTTTTAAATCAAGGGCAAGAACTAAGCTTTGATAATAATTTGAATCATAAATACTGCCTTCCCACAGTTAATTAAAAGTTAATTAAATGTTAAGCTGTATCAACATTCACTTTAGTTACTATAAAGACTATAAATTTCTTCAGAAATTCCTATTATAGCCTACCAAAGTGCAAAATCTCAATCACAACAAAGAACTAAGAGATGCCTTTTTTCTATTTATCTGGTTAAAGAAGGAAATACATGCATATCTATCAGCAAAACTAACAGATGGCAACAGTTAACTTACCCTGTTTAGCAATTTGCCTTGAAACCAAGTACTGTAAATATCCTTCAGCATTGTCTTTCACAAATAAAATTCTCTGCTGCAAGACTGGTCGAACTCCGTCCAAAATAAGAGATACACAAAACCATCTAGGTTTTAAACCATTTTACTAAGAACATAAAGAAAATGAAAAATGAATGAGAAGTGATGGTTGAAGAACTGTTGCTATATTTAGAAGTTGGCTAATTTGAAGCCAGAAGAAAAAAGACATATGCCCGTTTTTTGCACTTCTGAGCGAAGCAACCTAGCATTCCTATTAAAAAAGCAATTCTTCTCCAGTAAAGAAATTAATACATACATACCAGAATTATTTTACTGAATTGAGCAACGGCCGAGATGTTTCAAATAGATACCATTATTAGAGAATAGAGACAAGTACGAAGCTGAGTTTTATCCGAGATATCTAAAGCCATTAGAAAGGAGAGATGAATATCGACTCACCAAAAACACTGGTGATCTAACAGCAAGGCTTGCCTCACATCTCAAGTTTCCAGTTCCAAAAGAAATCATATGTGCACTGAGAGAAAGATGACAAAAGGGCATGCTGTGCTCTCCTCTACTTCACTTGAATGACAGCTCTCCTAACAGGGAACTGAGACACACACTGCAAAATCTAAGAGTGGGTACTCGATGTGAGCATGCTCAGTATCTAATTTAAAATGGCCTGATGCTTCATCTCAGCACGAGATGGCCTACTTCCAAACAATTTCAGAACTTTAAGTCAAATCTAAAATCATAAATTGGAATATGCAAAACTCAGCCACCAAGCAGCATTGATTTTTTTTTTTTTTTAATCTGCACTGATGCACAGATAATTATTTGCACTACTTCCCTGCAAGGCATCCTAAGGCTTAAACACTATCATCATGTGCTTGAAAGTAATTACATGATGCCACTATAATAGACTGAAAGCCTTTTCAGGATAGCATATGATTTGAACACTAAGCAGCACAATTCATAAATCAGACAAAGACAACAAATCTGTTAAATACTCTCCAAATCAATTTAAGAATTATTCTACCTGGTGATTTCTGGACAGCTTTTTTTTTTTTTTTTTTTTTAGGGTGGGGGAGGCGAGAAGGAAGGCTAGAGAACTGTCTAACAAGTGATTTATGTTCCAAAGCAGTTTACCTCCACTTAAAATCTCTTTATACATAAAGAAACTGTTTAGCTGAAACAATTTATTCTGATATCAAAAGCCATATTATTCACATGCAAAAATCCTATGTCAAAGACAACAGACATTCAAACCCTACCCCTTTAGAGATTAACATCTTTTAATTCACCCACAAACAGACACAAGTAGTATAGAAGTCTTCTATGGTTTGGTTTTCTCTCTCTCACAGGCCTCTTTCCATATTTATTGTATATTCATTTTTTCAAATGAATACACTGCATCTTTGCCCTCATGTGGAAAGACAAAAGCTATGCCCCAGGCACTTATGGGTTTGGGTTTTTTTTTAAATGCTTTCCTGCTTATCATTCAAGCTGAAAGCAGAGCCAGGCAGGCTACTTTATAAATGCTTTTAAAATAAAAAGATGCTATACAAAAGCCAACACAGCCTGCCTCCTAGTCTCTACCACAGCTGGGCACAGAAATACTCAACTGAATCTGGAATAAACTCTACTACTTGGAAGGCACGTATCAAATCCTCTACTTACAGTACAATAGATAAAGTTTAATGCAATGTTCAGTAGAGAAGCAAGACATTATTCTTAAGCTTCACTAATGTATAAAACTAACTTAAAAATTAGATTTTCTTATCTATGCAGAAATGCTTGTATTTAGTATGAGAATCTGCAGCTTCAGCCATAGTGATCCGAAGTCTAAGACTCACACACTGCACCTCCTATGCTTTGAAAATCCTCTTGGCATGAAAACAAAAATATACTAAGGTAATTATTTTAACATTCATCTTTGCCCTTTGCCTTTGAACTCACACAAAATGATAGGAAGTACTTTTACTTTAGAAATTCCTTCCAGGCATAAACCCAGAAGTCAAGATGCGCAACAGCATTATGGCACAGTTAAACCTGATTAGCATGAACAAACTGAAACACCCCATTTCATATTCCAGAGATAATGCTGCATCACTATAAAAAGAAGTTTATTTATAACCATGTAACACTAACTGCATTCATTTGATTTTTAACCACAAAACAACTTGGTAGTTAGTTTTCTTACACCAATACATACAAAACCCAACCCTTGCTACAAGATCTGTCCAGGTTGCAGAATTCAAATGAATTCTGCAGACTACCATTAGGCAATGAAAAGTCTGCTTCTAGATAAGAATTTCGGTATTTCCTTGCCAGCTAATGAACTCTTTAAAGAAAAAGGAAATGAGTATTAAATCATATTTCACATTTTTATCTAAGCTTATCTTGTCCCATCACCTAACTTTTCATCATTTCCTCTGTTACTGCTCTTTGAACTTCCACAGAGATTCAGCCCGGTGAAATCCAACATATTTTTAAAATGTAAGATGTCATTAACATAAGAGTTGCCTCATGAGTGAGAAATGTTTTCATCCAGGCAGGTTTGATCCAGCTTCATTCAAAAAAAAAAAAAATTAAAATATGCAATTGAAGAAAGCTTAATTGCACAAATCTGTATCTACCTAATCAGTAGTTTGTAGTTTCCACATATAGAAGATGAAGGAGAAAAAGAAGTCACTAATAAAATCCATTAAGATTGAAGTTAACACTGTTCTCTTTTCATGTTTATTCACCTCCGCTTCCCCAAATATCCATCTTGCTGAGCATAAACTATGAGAATTTTCTTTGAGCTAGACAACAATTTACAAGTTCAAAAGGTCTGCTCTGAAGTTAAATTTTTGTGGGTGTATTCTCCTCCAAAAGACAAACCCTCTGCATTTCTTGGACATCTGCCCAACTTAGAGGAGCTTAAGAAACTTTCAGGACAGGTTTTGTTCCTTCTTTTGATGAATCTGTATTTTATTCTCTTAATGACCTACAAATTGTAGCTACAATAATGAAATGCAAAGGGGCTATGAATAGCACATAAAACCAAAATACTTTGATTCCACAACTAATGCAAAATGTTCCTTGCAAAGAAGTCTCTCACTGAACTTGAAAGGGTTTCTTTACAATGACATAAACTTGAGTTTCAAGAGCTGTACATTTGATAAAGTTTCATGGTGAGTATAAATTTGCCAATTTGCTATCTAATAAACATCTCTTGAAAGAAAAAAAAATGAAATTTTCAGTTAGTCTTCTGAACCTGACAAAGGTGGTATTAGATTGCAATAAAACTTCAGACCTGGAAGCTGAAACATTTTTCTAAAGTTTCTGCACAGATATCCAACCAAAGCTTGTTGTTGCACAGCACACTAAAACCATGCCAGACTACTGTGTGTTGCTATAAAGACCGAGTTCAGCGAGTCCTAGGAGAGCATTACAGAAATAAGCTTCATTTCAGTAAACTCACCACAGTTAGAAGACACGATAGAAAATGTTTAATGACTGAGGTGGTATTGTTTTATTTCTTTTAAATATATTTATCAAGAAATCAGGTGGTGAATACTTAAGGCATCTTTGCTCCTTTCTAACAGCTTAGCAACAGTTCACACACGAACACCTTTGATCACCTGTTTTGACAGCAGAGCAGCTCATTTCCATAAGATTGGTGTTTTGCATCATGTTTAGGTTCATTTTAAGTCTTGGTATCAAACTCACCACTATTTCAGAATGAAGTATGACTCACTTTTAAGCTTATAACTAGGCTTCATAAGGATTTATTAAAAGCTCTGACTTACACAACTGATGGTTTTAACTAAACATGATAAATTCTTCAGTAAATTATATACAGCTGAGTTTCACAAGACTTTCTGTCATCCTAAAAAGAATTCCACAATCACGTCTCTCATACGTGAGCTCTTTCAGCTCTCTTCTTGGCTTTGGCATAATCACACAAGCAGCTTTCCTAGATTTGATCTACTGTAATACCTCAAAATTCCTCTCTCAAATACTACCTCACAGATACCTAAAATTTCTTCTTTTTCTATATAGTTTAAAGCTGTGTTCTCTGGAAGTGAGTAGCAATTTAAAATCTGTTTGCCATTATGTTTTTACATCTTAACTATCAGCCGACCTATTCAAGTGGAAAGAACATTTTTCAAACAGAACCAAGAAAAAGTGCGTATCTGGGTCTAGACAACCACAAGAGAAAAACTACATATGCAGAGTTCAAAAGATGAGTCATTTTTCTCTTATTTACACAATATCTTTTACACTCTTGTTTCTATTCATAGATTTGCCTCTGCTACATATTTCCCATGTGCCTATTGTGTAATATTTAAGTCTTCCTATACTACTAAGTACATTTCTCTGAGTTTTTTTCTCTTGTGATTATTCTTGCATTTGATTTGAAAATACTGTCTCAGTTTACAGCTTTCCTTTCCATCCTGTCTGTTATTTTTGCCTTCTTCAACTTTTTTCCTTTATTTTTTCCCTGTTGTTAACCCACCTCCCAATGCCTTCAATACAGAAAACAAATAAATAGATGTTGAATATTACTCATGAATAATAACTTCAAACAATTAGAAACAAAAACAGTTGAGGAAAAAGAACATGCAAATCTTCTGAACTTTTATTAATGTATATATGATATGGGTAAAGCCATCAGGAACTGATTAATACCAAAATCGGGACTAGGACATAAGAACACCATAGAAAGATAGCATTTATTATCTGAGGTGTTTGTTTTACTTCTGTCACTATCTATGTTTTCACAGTTTATCCGAATAGTTAACTCCCGACATTCAGAGAAGCAACAAGTCTCTAACTCCACCTGGGTTTAGCACTCTCAACACACCTGCAGCAAACCTAAAAAGAACAGAGTGTCTTCAACTATCTTGTGGGGCTTGCACAACACACCAAAATGGTGCTACCATTCCTGACTCTAAAGAACCTCCTCCAAAGGATGTCCTCCTCACCTCACCTCTTCATTTGAAGGCTTCATGATAGAGGACTTGACAATTACGTGACATCGCAGGAAGGGCAAATGAGGCATCAAAGAATCCACAAAATACATTTACTACATCAGCCGAGAAGAGACCTGTATTCTAGTCCTTATTAGGTTGCTGTAAGCCCCTGGTAAGTCTGTCTTTTTATAGTCTTTCACTCTTCATATGCCCACAATTAGACTGAATCGTCAACTATGAGTTTATGCATTACCATTTATATTATTTCCTTCCTAAATATAGGTATACTAAATGTTACAGATACATTAGTTTGTGCTCATGCTCTTGAATAAGTGTAATGGAAATATAAGGTTTATATCTGCTGTTCACAGCTTATAAAAGCAGCCCCCGTGTTGGTCTTCACTGCATGACCATAGATGATTCATCTGGCAAATTATATCAGACGATGTGCCAGAACATATAAAACTGCCACTGCTGCCCAGATTGTTAGTGCTGTTTTCCAGGTTTATATATTTATATTACAGGGTGTCTGAGACTAACATCAGGTCTGAACCAACCACCTTTCAAAACCACAAGCTATGTATGTGCCTACCCTGATGACAAGCTCTAGCTACACAGAGACAGACAACCCACTACCTATCCTCAGAGTAGACAGAATTCCCCCTCACCCGTTATTCTCTTAAGAAATTTGCTTTTCTTTTTAAAAGTCATTAGTTTTAGAAACACATTCAAGATGGGCAAGAGAACAACAGCCTGACAAAGGAACTGTACTTGGTAAGGCAAATTCTTGACTGCATCTAAAATTCAACCCATTAGTGCCATTCCTTTTTATTTTATGTCTATTCACAGAATTGCCATTAGAAAAATCTAGTAAGTGATTCCATATATGTTTACTTCTGCTCAAAACAGACAATCTCAGGAATCCAATCTGCATACTTACTCTTAATGTCCAATGCAATTGATTTTTCTGCATATTTCTTATACTGCAAAAACTGTACAAGTCCAAGAAATTTTTTTAGGACAACATCACTACAGACCTGGTTGGCTGACAACACATCCTTCAATTCTATTTAGTATCAAAAAAAGCAGCATAAAGTGTTTTTCAGTTTTGGATGCAACACAGAACACAAGTGAAACAACCCATCAAATACAAGTTTCTGTGTAAGAAACATTGAAGCTCAGCAGCCCTTTTGTGCTGCAAGACCTATAGTCATTTTCAAATACTTATTGAATAACTGTCACACAGCACAAATCCCTTTTATTAACTGATAAAGCCAGAGTTAAAACTGCCGAGATCCCATCTGGAAAATATCTGAATTCTTCTCCTTAACTAATTTATTAGCCAGCCAAAGTTCTTTGCAAGGTTCTTAAACTCATTCTGAATCTGTTACACATATGCCCATTAAGCTGCTTCTTTACTTTCTAAAGGAATTCTAAAATAAAAATATCCTCTCGTAGAAATATCACTTAATATTTATGAAACAATCATTTAATTAATTTACAGTTAACTATTTAGAAAAACATGCTACTCGTGACAACTTGCTGACTTTATGCCCGATACAGAATTACAGATGTGAGCACTGGTTTAACCAACCTGAATGAGCACTAAGATCTCTGCCTCATCTCCAAAGTCTCTCAATATGCACAAATTAAGTTGACGAAATACCTGCAGTGAGAGCACAAACTCTTCTGCATTACAGAAAATGTAATATATTGCAAAGAAAATGTGTATCACTTATTTAAAATTATTTAAAGCAAAAAACAGATCAGCATCACTAAATAGCAAGGTAAGAAAAGCTTACTGAAAGAAAAAAAAACTCTGAAAGTGTTCAAACAGAAAAAAGGATACTAGGTTCAATGAAAACTCACAAACAGGCAAGTCAAAAAATAAATACATTGCAGGCTCTGAGGAACCACTTGCAAATGTGTAGAGGGTGAAAGGGGGAGAGATAGACCCTGTATCTCAAGCCTAATATAGCTCCTCTTTCAAACTTCAGAATCAGGAAGCCTTTCAACCAAAACAGAAATTTAAAAAAAGAAAAAAATAAAATCCAGAGGGCTGATAGAAGGTCAGGTCACTGCAGAAAGCTCAGCTACATTATTTTTCTGTATTTGTTTTCACAGTCGGGGAAGCCTTTATGGCACCCTTGTTCACCTAATTAACTCAAGGCAGATCGTTCAACAAATTGAAGTATCAGTTGAATAGGGTGAAGCAGCCAGACACTGTTCTGCAGAGCTTAGCTATTGTCCAAGGTACCCAAATTGCCCCAGTTCCACAGAACTGGAAGGCCACTGACTATGTCAAGTTTTACAGAGCTTCTAGGGTCAGCTAGAAGACTACAGACCAGGTAAGTTCTATGGTTTGTACCAGGCAAAGCAGTAAGAACTGTTCTAAATAACTGAATTAACAGGTATGAAATCTCTCGCAGCTGGGAAGAGTCATCACAGATTTGAAAAAGAAAGCCATACCTCAGAGATCTATCAGACTTATTAGTAGTAAATAAACAAACTAGCAACAACAACAAAAAACGAGCAAAAAAAAAAAACCTACAGAAAAAAAAGCAAACAAGCCTTTTAGCTCACAGAGAACCTGGTTTTCTTAAAAGCATCTGATAAGGTCACTCAAAACTGCTCAAAGAAACTAAGCTGCCAGAGGGTAAGAGGGAAGGTTGTCACGTGGACGGTAACTGGTTCAAAAGAATGAAAGGATACGAATTAATAAGACCTGCAAGGGCTTGAGCTCACATGTGCTCTTCATCCTGATTTCAAAAAGGGGATGAATACAGAAGTAAAACATCACCAGAGAGTATCTCACACTAAGGAAGCTATTCAGGGTAACAAGGGCCCAATTGAAGAACTACAGAGGAACTATAGAAGATTAGGAATACAAGCAGTAAAATAGCAAGGGATATTTAATAGTGGTAATGTAACATGATGCTGTATTTTACATATTCAGTAATGGGCTCTGAGCTGACCATTTCTACTATGTAACAAAACTTTAGTATTATAACAGATAGCTTATCATAGACTAGTCATCTCAGAGAATTCACAGAAATTTTGTGTGTAGATTACTCCTTACATGCATACAAAACAAACAAAAAAAAAAATCACAGAAGTTCCAAAAAATGTTAACAAGGGTGACTAAAGCACGTAGAACACTTTCCACGTCTAAGGAACAAAAATAGATTGATAGGCCTCAGGCTGGGGTTGTGATAAAGATCCTTTTATCAGTCAGGCTTTTATGGCAAATGAGGCACCACTGCACCTACACGAAAAGCAGGACATACCAAATGAAACTAGATGGTAGCGATTCAAAACTAAAAAGGTGACAGCCCTTCATATACGCAGTTGCCTCACGGAGCTCCGTTTAGCCTCCAAAACAACTCACGGAAAGTTTGTGGGGGTTCAGGAATGAACACAAAACCCCATCGCATGCAGTTAATTGCAAAGATGTCACCTCTGCCTCTGGGAGTCACTGAACCACAGAATGCTGTTGGCTGGGAAGTCTCGTGTAGGTTCTCAGAAACCAAAATAAAAATCCTCATCTCTGGTTATCTCAGTTGCTGGCAACTACTCCAAAAAACCACAAATACATTCTGTTAGAAACCTTGAAGGCAAGCCGTAACAAACTACTAGAGATAATTTCTCCTTTATTTGGCTGCTGTTCCCGGCTACTGTCAAACCCAGTAGGAATGGCATTATAGTATCAGTTTATTACAAATGTATGGTGGTTTTGTTTGTTTGTTTCTTTAAACTTACACATTTCTTCAAACAGTTCTTCTATTCCCCTGGCTTCTCCAACATTCTTTTCATAAAGATGGGGAATGATCCACCAACTTGTGGTATGGAGTTGACTTTCACTTCAAATTACATAGCAGGCCAGAGCTTATGGACTCTTCCCTATTTCCCTGGAAACTGATATAAATGTAGCATGGACTGTGGAAGGGAGCGGAGAGTAATTCTCAAGCCACAGACATTGAAAGATTATTAAACCAGCGAACAGGATAATTAAACTCTGAATGATCCGCAGCTAATTTGCAGTTGAACTATACTACACAACACAGGTGCATAATTATAATTTTCAGTCAGATACTTGATATAAGAGTCCTTGTTGAGGGTTTCCACAGATAGATACGTAAAACAGGGATACTATTTAATATATTTGGACAACAAATTCACAAGCTAGTGTGTAGCCATTTAGTTTTATTCTCAACTGAACTGCCAGATCAAGCACAGTGCTGGATTAGCCGCTAATATCGCAGGCTTTCCCTCTGTACAAGCTGCCACCAATTCAGCAGAGCTATCCTCAGCAAGAACTCCTACTGTCAGATACCAACCACTTAAACCTGCTGAAAAGCAAATCTAATCAAAGTGACAGCTAAGATAAAACCAACACAGATGAGAATCATCATATTAGAGCTTTCCCTTTTGTTAAAGTCACTGTAACTGATCTAATGAGCTTTATATTCCTCAATATGAAAAAGCCTACATGCTTCAATAAAAACTAGAGGGAGCAACACTTTAAATGCTTTTTTAATTGACTTTCATTTTCAGGCCAACAGCCCAGGGATAAGGTTTCATTATTACTCCAATATTTCAAGTCCTTCAAAAAGTATACAATTTTTTACTCAGGATACCATTCAAACAGAATTCACAGGAAATAAGCTAAAAACAGAACCACAAGGAAATCAACAATTAAATTTTATTTACACGACTAATAAAAATCTCTTCAATTTTGAATCCTACAGTCAAATTCTAATTAAAATAGCAAACACCAAGAGTATTTTACAAGCTATTAATATTTTCTTAAAAAACCCATCTTTAAAATCAAGATGTTCTCACACTGACATGGGAATAATATGTATTTACAGTATCTTGAAGAACAGGAAGGTAAACACTGGAGATTTGACTTCCTGTAAGTAAAAGACTCATTTCTCATCCAAAGCGCTTAAAAAAAAAAAAATCACAGGAAATTTCAGTGGTAAAGTGTGTGGTATCTTACATGCCGAGACCAAACGCCAAAAAACTAATTAGTCCAAAAAGGAAAAAGAAAAATTAATGAACAAGATAGCCAGTATGTGTGACTTCAACACAAGCCAGAGGAAATTCATTCACAGCTTCACTTAAACTTCTCTTTCAAGCAGCCTTTTAAGGCTAAGGTATTAGTTAGAAATATATGTACACACACACACACACCGAATATACAGTCACAGCAGTCTTGAACATGAAAATGGAAAAAATTGTTTTGACATCCTGCTTGAAAAAGAGAAGAAGAAAAGAAAGGTTAAATGCTTCATTCTCCACTGATTACATGAGACCATTATTTCTTTAATCCACTGTTGAGGAGACGAGAAGAACAAGCAGAAATTTGCTTGTGTTTAAAGACTGCTGCTGATTTGCACCTTTTAAGCCACCTGTGACTCAAGATTTCAAAGCAAACTGCTAAAACAGTGGCATAACTTGCAATAAAAGAGATGACAAACTGTTGTTGGTCTTAAAATAAAGAAAGAGAAAAATATATATATTAAAAAAAGACTGAATTACTTGTAGTAAAACAATGTTTGAAAAACAGAATCCTGGCACAGCATAGCATGAGTCCAGGCATACTATCAGTGTGCAAAGAGCATAAATGCACCATACCTGAAAGTGTTTATTTCAACTTGTCTACAAGTTTCTCTTCCCAATATCAGCTCTGTCTACTACAGCTTTCTGTACAGTTATACACAAAGAAGTTTATCATTGCAGCATGCAGTTTTGCAGCAAGTGATTTTGTAAACAAAACTCACAACATTCGTTTGACATTCAGAACTCAGCCATTCACAGAGCAAACCCTACCAGACACATCCCTACACCATGTCCAGCTGGAAGCCATCTGCAGACTAACAGAAGTTTAACATTTTTATCACATAAATTCCTCCATCTAAAAAAACCTCAGTGGTCTGAAGTGCTTTTAAAAACAGTTTACATAGAGCTACAGATTTTCATACAATATCCTGTGCTGCACTTCAAACAAATTATATTATATTTGAAAACCTTTGGAACAATGATCTAATTTACTCTGCATATACACACGTAGTATTGTTTCAATAATTATGAAACAACATTCATTATGGATTAATATTCTTTATTGGCAACTCCTTAGCTGCTAAGACTATAATGCTCAGATATTACAATATTACAAAAATGCATCACTGAGCTCGCAACTGCAGAGTGATGCCAGCTGCACTGCCCTAGGTTGGCAGCCTTCTGTCACTAGTGAAAAATAAAAGACTGTTTTATTTCCTTAGCGAAGGGTGTATTCTGGGTGTTTACTTCCGGCAATACCTTGTACCTGCAAGGACTAATGAGACAGCAGCATGAAATAACCCCCAAATATTAATTGGAGGTTATTAATCAAGTATTAACAGAATTTTCATTTTTCCACCTGCAGGAGGGCAGCTCCGGAGGCATACACTTGCAGCTTCCATCTCACTGGAAGTCACACCACAGCCCAACAAGAAGCCTGGGGATAGACATGAGTGCACAGCAGCGCCTAAAGAAGATTCAGTGTCATCTTTCCCACATTTCAAATAATTCTTTCACTGTTAAAACAAACCAACCAGCCACAACCCAGATGAACCCCACCCACCCAAACAGTCCCCACTCAAAAAACAGGGTCTGGAATTCAGTCACTTGTTTAGAACTGGTAGTTTGATGGACAAAGAAAAAAGTGCTTTTCAAAAAGTAAGTTTCCATTAACATGCTAACACACCAAAATCCTGATGTTTGTTGCCAATCCCATCCCTCCCTCCCTGATGCAAGGTGTGTTCAGATTTGTGTTGTTTGTTTTTTTAAAATCTAAACTAGCCTAGGTAAGACACTCACAGGGTTCCTATCAGACTGAAATGTCAAAAGTTAATTCTGCCATGAGTTTAAAAAAACTTGTTCTTAACTAAACATATTTAAGACAACCATATATACCACCAATTCTTGAAAGTAAGTTTGTTTACTGTATTACAATTTGTTTTATTACTAAAGACTTGCTGTTAACAAAATACAGGAGCTGCAAGGTTTGTTCCGTTTTAATAGCTTGCTATAAGGCAAGTATTCAGAGAAATCCTGCGCCCACCTGCCTTCAGATTTTAGAACTGCCGCTTCCTTTAGGTTTTATAATGGGAGGTCAATCTCCCTAAACAATAATCTAGTACTCCACTGCCAGCCAATGTAAATAAGAATCATCCAGAGAGCACATGCAGAAAAAAAAGAAATGCTATCAAAACTTGTTAGAAATACAAATATCTGAATTACACGCATATAGATATTTTAGTGCCATTATTGTACAATCATTCAAAATTACTATCACTTCACGTTTCAAAGAAGATTTACTAAAGATGATGATTTACATCAAGCCAAACTTGTTTTTCTTAGATACAGGAACATTTTGGTTCTTTAACATTACTTTGTAGCATATTACTTTTTTCCTTTTCTTTTTAATCTCCTTTGACAAACTGTTTCAGACTTTTATGTGCTTGAGAAGCAACTTGTGTAAGTTGACTGACAGGCATTTGAATTTCCTGTTGAGTCTGAAGACTCATATCATACTCTGATGATTATCAAATTTATTCCTCCTGGATATGAATTTAAAAACCTAGGTATTTGTTTTAGAGACAAGATATAGCTTTCCTGCTCTTTTAAGCCTTAGTAAGAAATATTCAGAAGTGTCAGCATTTATGTTTGCCTGTGATGTACATTTACTCCAAAGTTTTTGATTTTATTAACACAAAAGCAGCATTAACCCTCAAATATTTCACCCAAGTTTTAAAGTTTAGAAGGAACTTTAGAAAACTGAACTGATTACTACACTGTTGTCCCCTCCTGGCAACTTTCTGCTTTCAAGCCACATACAGATTGTGCCTCTTCATGTCTGAATACAGGTTAGTGTGCCAACAGGTCCCAGTAATGTTCTAAAAATCACCTCCCAATTCTTCTTTGCTCTTGAAAACTTCAACAAATTCTATTCAGGTGTCAATTTCCTTCCCCAGAATCCTTACCAATATCCCAGAACAATCCATATTTAGGTGGTTCACACAAGCATAACCTAATGAGTTGGAAAAACTGTTCCCAAGTTTATTTATGATGGTAACTGCAATGCAGAAATTAATTGTAGGAAGTACACCTGAGAATAATTATGCATAAGCTAGTCCTTTTCTTTGGCACAGCAGTACTTGGCATGGCTTTTGCAACCTCAAGTAACTTCACCTGGAAAATCTTATTCGTGTGCCAAGGAGTCAAATATCTCCTCCATTAATATTTTAACGTGCAATATTACATACATAACTTATTCACAGAAATATCTGAAAGAAGTAACTTGATCTGCAGTGTAAATTAATGTACAAATGCAACTGAAAAAAAACAAACACACACACACCCCCAACAAAAACTAAATCCCATCCAAACACTTAGCTTGTCCTGAAAATACAAAGCTCATAATATAAAATAGTCTGCATTTATTAAAATAAGCCTCATATGTTCTTGCTGGCTTGAATAGCAAGAGCAGGAAGGTTGCCACAGAGATAGCTCTTACCCTAACCACATGCATCCAAAGTAGTACAATGGACACAAGGTAAATTTATTCAAAAAAAAACCCCCAACATTCTCTCATTTCTTCGTCATGACTTCATCTAAAGTTTGAAAGATACTGAAAAAGGACTTACATAAATTTTTATACAAAGAACAGAATTTGCCTTCAGAGTGTGGAAAAACAGAATTAAGTTTCCTGGGAAAAACTTCCTTCTTTCCTGTAGGCTATCTACTCAAGGTTGAGACAGAGGGGAGGGAGAAGGAAAGAGAGGGCAAGAAAGGATTAAAGAGAGTTACAAATTACTATTCCTAGCAACAGGCGAATTACTTTACATATCAAATCTTTTATCACTACAAAAATAACTTTTTCCTCTTCCGAATCAATGATTTGACTGATTCAACACTGTGGTAACTCCAAAACCACCAGTGACCTTTGCCTTCAAGACACATAAGGATTTGGTCAGTTCCAGTAGGTTCATAGCGCAAAGAGAACGCAACATGTTAGAGATGTTCACTAGGACTATGATCTAATATTTGTAGCACAGGTATTATAAAGTTCTTCCACAAAGTGTAATGCTTTTACCAGTCACTATATATTCTTCAGGAGATTTTTAGGGAGAAGCTGCTGAGCTCAAGCTCCCGTTCTAGCTGCCTCCCCTACTATGCTCCCCTCATTTGGTATCACTTCAGTTCCTGTTCACACATTCTCTAGCACTAACCTTTTGGATACGTAAAATAAGGACATGAAAATTTATGTTGTAAGACTGCAGTTTGCATTTCCACATACTTACAAATATACCTACGTCTATTAATGCAATTGCACACATGATGCAAAATAACATAACATGAAGCTGTTAAGGATTGAGATCAACTTTCCAGATTAGAGAATTAAATACTGTCACCAGAGAAGAAGAGGGGAAAAAAAAAAAAAAAAAAAAAGTCAGTCACTAAGCATTTAGTCAGTCCTAATTTCTGGGTTTCTCAAATCTCAACATATGGGTCCACTACTATAAATAGTCAAACACTACTCTAACAAATAAAAGCAGCTTTCTAAAAAGCTCAACAAATCAGGGGGGATGTGTGTGTCAGGAAATAACACACTTTTGGCAAGAAGATACTTGTTTAATTTAACTAATTAACAGTAGTGTCTAATCATGCATGTCACATTTATAAAACATCAATACCTATTTCAGTTAATTCCTCGACATTGCTTTTGAAAAGGAATTAGAAGCCAGGAATGTTTTCCATATGTCATTTAAGAAGCTTATGTAAGAAACATTGCTGCTGCCACTGCCAATTTGAAACAAGTTCCATCATTAGCCATAAATTATAAAATAGACTCCAAGTTTCTTATTCACAAATTCTGTTTTGCAAAAGGAATGGGAACACGATGATTTAATTCCAAGTTATAGATCATGATTTGTCCAGACTAACAGAGTTGCAATGGATTTACCCGTTACCACGTGCTTCCTGCCCGTCCTATCTTACCTTCTTAGAGACAGAGTTTAATAATTACTTCTGAATGTTTTACTCTGTGTCTAGAGCAATAATAAACTATCCAGGCCTGTCGGGTGAGAGTTAAAAAACAAAAACAAAAAAACCCAAGAACCCCACACCATTTTTCTTCTTCCCTCTGGTGTATTCTGGTTCATCTCTGGCAATTTTCAGAAGTGAAATATAAGGATATAACCTATTCATGCCATTTTGCTAAGAACAATTTCAAAGATGTTAAGAAGGCATAACAAGCATCACGTGCTTCGGTTAACACCAAAATTCAACCCAGAATGATTTAACCAGAGATAGTATTACAGAACACAGACAACTTACCGGCAATAAGCAATTGCCAAACTAAATGACAGGTCATCAATAAAACAAGTTCAGAACTTCTAAAATGACAGAGCCCTGCTAATTAAAATAGTAATTTTAGGAGCCAGGTTGATGTTTCATTTTCCATATATGTTCTGATGATTTTAAAGTGTCTTCAGTATGATTGGCAAAAATATCCAAATGTTTTTATTAACAGGAAGAACATAATGAACATATTTTAACTGTATTTTCATTATGTTCCTTGAATTGATTTGGAGACAAATGTCAGCACTTCCATAGTGCAAGGAACTATTTTCATTCCCTCCCCTAACATTCAATTATTTCAAGGACATAAAAAGCAACAGTCAAAAGTATTTTGCCACTTTTCTCCGCTCACATATACTAACTGGTTTAAAGCACGGCTACCCAATGAAGCCAAGCATGCTTGTTTTTACAGGAAGGATGAAAACACTGAATATTGCAATTCCCTTCACCCCGATGTACTTACTTTTCCCAAGCCATCCTCATTTGTGTCCCACTAAATTTTACTCCACATCTTACTCCACATTACTTTTTCATCCTCATAGTCCACTTCTAAGCTTATGCCAAAGTAAAACAGTAGACTGGACATTGACCATGTTCTCATAACAGGTTTGCAAAGAGGAAAAAATACTGAGAGCCTGAAATAAAGACTGAAAATACCACTCACTTTAAACAGGCTGGACAATCTCTGCTATTAAAGCAAGGCAATACTAATGACAGATTTCTTTGTAGAAGAATCCTAGTTTTTATGTTCAAATTCAAAGCCTTGCCTGAGTTTAATCTTAAACATACAATATTTATATATACTGTATTTACAGTATACGTATGCTGCAGTCAGTAATTAAACTTGTGCAACGAACTAGCATGACCTCTTACTCAGAGGTTGAGCTGCTCAGTCTCCTCCAAGAGCTACCACTTAAACCAGGATATGAAAAAGGAAAATTGCTCCTTAGCTGAGGTGCTCAGAGTAAGCGATGCTTCTGAAAAGAGAGGCACATCACCACAGTCGGTACTGTGCCTTGGCAGTGCTTACGCCAAGTTCCAAAGAAAGCTGACAAAAATTTCCCCCGCTCTGCCCCCCTTGCTTCAACATGTTACTCCTATATGAGTATGTATTAACTTTAGCTAGCCATCCAGCTCCTCCAGCAAAGCACTGGGATGGGCAGGAGAACAGGCAGTAAATGCTGCCATCTACCAGAAAGTCAAGAATTTTCCATTTCAGCACGCAAGCGGGGAGGTGGGAAGGGAGGAGCTGCTGGGGAGAGGCAGCAGCCTAGCTCTTATTCAGTTGTAATCTCCAAAACATAAAAGCCACTAAATAAAACCCACAAGAAAAAAGACCTTTCAAAAAAGTGGAACTCATGTCCAAGTATGGAAAATAAAAACGTAAAGCCACAATTCAGCAGGCCAAGAAAACTCGCCTCTGGCGTGTGGCACAAAAATTGAACAGAAACTCTCTCCAA
This sequence comes from Egretta garzetta, assembly GCF_000687185.1. Taxonomy (NCBI): domain Eukaryota; kingdom Metazoa; phylum Chordata; class Aves; order Pelecaniformes; family Ardeidae; genus Egretta; species Egretta garzetta. Next base: position 2,021,840 of record NW_009258671.1, on the reverse strand, counting down.
ACAGACAAAAATCTTCCAGAATCTGAAGAACTGATTTGATCTGAAGATGCAAAAGGAGCACTCAAGACAGACAAAACCACACCAAAAGAGCTAGCCACATTTTTTTCATTGGAAAAAGTAAGTTCCCCTTAAAAGTGCCAAAGTGTCTCTTCATAGCAAGAGAGTTTTATAAACTGTCTCAAAGCAATGTCAGTACAAGAGATTTATTTTACAGAGCTGATAAGTGAACTGCAATAAAACCACCAGGTCACGGTAGAATTTTTTAATAATTCTAAGGAAATAAGGAAAAAAATTAGTAGTATGACATAACAGCATACCTCTCATATAAACTGACTTTTGTATCGCAAGAATGAAGATGCCAAATAGTGATCCCATGTGCTATGAAGTGCTCTACTTCTTTCAAGTTTAGTTTCTGTATTGGGTGAGTTATCAGGCATTGTAATGAAGAACAGAATTAACGTATATTTGAACATATACTGTATACTACAAAAGACTCAACATCACCTCTGTAGGGGAAGGCCTCATTTTGCACATTTACTGTAATGGAATCATACTGATCAGATCAATATGTTTATCTATCTCCAAAAAATCCCATTTTTACAAAGTCCTCCATTCAGACCCCTTAAAGAACCCTAAATGCAGTGAACAAAACAGAGTCCTCTGTATGTACAGGCAGGAGGATGCAGAATACAAGAACCCCTTATAGTCAAGATATTCATAAGCTATCTGAAAAAGCAAGTGAATAGCACAGGAATAATTTGCAATTGATAAGAAATTATTCAGTACAAGCAAAATTAGATTGAAAAGAGTTGCCAAGAAAACCCATAATAGCCTGTGCCTGAGATACAAGATAGCAATTGAAACCGAGCACATTAATTGCAAGTGATTCTTACAGGAAAGAGAAGCACAGAGACATCAGGCCTGAATTAGGTGCCACCTCTCAGCAAAGGTCTGGAGGTCTACCCGGTGGTTTCAAACAGTGTCAGCTCAGTGGCAGTCAAAAAGGCAAACATGTTAGGTAAACAACCGTATCACCATTGAACTCTATGGGGCGTGGAGATCCAGCCTCGTCCCCCAACTCTGAATGCGTACTGAAAGACTCCATAAGCAACAATCAAACATGGAGTGGTCTAAAAGAGCAGAGACTGAGCTGAGCAGAACAGGGAGGAGACACACTTGAAAAGTGGAGAAGATAAACTAGAAAGCTGAATTCACAAATGATACTGAAAAGCAATACTGAAAATTACTTCTACACACGAATCATTCATCATTTCTCAAGATGTAAGAAGCAGTACTGTTAAACAGTAGCTTTACTGAAAAGCAAGTTTTGTTTAACAAAAGATACAAAGGGAACTTTTAAAAATTCTGTATCTCCTTATCACAAAGTATTCTGGAGAGCAAAAAAACCCCCACACATATGCAGAATAAAGTATTAACAAATACTACAACACACTTTGGTGCAGTTTTTAGCTGCACTCACACTCTTCATAATTACGTGTCATCACACACCAACAAATACTACAACACACTTTGGTGCAGTTTTTCATAATTACGTGTCATCACACACTGATCTCTCTCGTCTGCCTAGTGCAGCCATTTTGAAGTTATACTCCGGATGACCATTGATTAAAAACACACACATACCCCCAAACCACAAAGAAACCCCTCCATTTACTAGACAATTAAGATTGAGCTATAAAATAATACCACTTGGACCAACGTCCCTAAGGAAGCCCTAATGGTTTTTCCACCATAGGAACATGGGTATCAGTGTAATAATGAAATAGAACATTTAAGATTACAATAAAATCCTACCCCTGAATATGCATTTAGGGAACACACTAGCATTGTTTTGAAACTAGTATATAATTTTCTTTATGAGAGCAAACTTATGCTTATGGGGCTTTTCTCCCCTCCACCTATTAAAAAATAATACGTTAAATCAATATTCATGTCATAGCATAGAACCTGCACTCCCAATTCACTTTATTTGTTTATTAACAAAGAAAAAAAAGAAATCTATTATTCCCAATAGGAATATTTCCACACCCTAGTACAAAGTTTAATTACTAATGGCACTTCACACTTGAAACCAAACTTCCAAAAAAAGCAAAGTTGTGATGAATCCTAGAGAACATGCTTTAAAACTGCATGGACTTGTATCCCTACATTACATCACAGCAAGGTTAATATTGCAATTCAGGTGAACTGTGCTTTCCATCAAGAATTTTGTCAACAACCACAGAAAGCAACATTTGGGTAGCAAAAAGCACCAAAAGACTCTTTAACTTGTTTCACAGGCAGTCTACTCAGCCATTGCTACACATGTATTTATAAGAAAAACAGAATTAATTCCCAAAAGACAAAAATTAATTTCCCTGCAGAAGGAGCATTTACATAGAAAAACTGTGTAACCAGATGAACAAAGGAAAATCAGAAATTCAGCTCCCCAAAGAACACTGAAAACACTTGCTCCGGCATGCAAACCAAAGCTGATTCCTAAATATGTCAGACAGTAAGTTACATTATACTAGTTCCAGTCTTTAATAACCACTGGATAGATACCATATAGCACAGCTTGGTACCCTGATATCATTACGAACATGTACAGGCTACTGACTGTATGACAGTTTTTACTTAGAAGACCTCTTTCTTGTCCCAGAAACCAAGTGGTATTTTGAGTTGTACACTACACACAATACAGGAAAATAAAGGATCTTAGTCCAGGACTAGTACCTTACCTCAGATATAAGCACAGAATAAAACCTCTACTTCAAAGAGATTACATTCAGATATAGAAAGAGGAAAGACAGACCAAAAAGGCAAGACAACATGCAACAGAATGCAACTGATGAATTTACTTCAGGCAAACAAGCAAAAGCAACAAGAAAAAAATCCCTCCTGAAAGTAATATGCATTTATAAAGTCTTTCAAAATGCAGGGAGCAATGTAAAAACCAAAGAAAAACCAGCTCAAACAATGATTCAGAAAGTTTAGCACGTTGGAAGTGGCAGTAATTTGACAGTGGGAGCAATGATGTCCATGTGCAGTGTATTCTTAGCCAATGAATCTAGGCTACAGCTAGATATTTTAATGCTTTCATCACATGTTTAATAAAACAAAAGAACAATTTGCAGGTATGCTAGTGTCATGAATGTATATAAATACAGATTGTCATTGTAAGCTCTTCCATCAAGGCTTATCAAACTATCAGGGACACTCTTCCTTTTAGACCGTTTTTCCCCAGCTCCAGCTTAAGACCATTATTTCTTGTCTTTACCAGAGACATAGAAAACCAATTACTCCCACTTTGCTGTAGCTGATAATGTATTTCTGGAGTTATGTTCCCTTTCAGTTTTCTTTTCTGTAGGCTAAGTATAGATATATATATAAAGTATATATACCTCTTCTTACCGGTTGCGTTTCCTTGACTCTCCAATTGCCTTGCAGTTTTTGGTATCTCAGAAAGTCTGCACTCACTGTGCACCTGATTATTCTTGCCTAACTATAGTACACACATGAACTTACAATCATTCCACTATTTTCTACAGTACATTTGAGGTGACTGGTGAAGAAAGCAGAAATCTGCATATTCTGAAATCCACTACTGCCTTTAACAAGGGTCTAATTTACCCTGATCACGTTATGCAGGCTCCTGCTCTAATAGACTGGATTGGGGATAACCGGCTTTCACAATCCAAGATGCCTACCACTGATGAAATCACTGGCACAACTCATCCTCAACAGGCACACCCCACGTTTTTAATATTAGGGTGGGTTTTTTTTTCCCCATCCCCCCACTCCCAGTTAGAAATATACTTAGAAAATAAATCTTAAAGAATTTTATAAACCAGGCAAGATCTAAACAGTTATGACTACAGATACTACACAACTGACCTATAATTACAGATACACATATAAACATGGGTATCTAATAAATTCTGGAAAGAAAAGCTGGCCAGCACTCGGGATTAGCTACATACCACAGGACCTACTAGGTACATATAGCGGAAACTTCCATCACACGTTACTAAATGCAGCAGAATCTTGCTCTATTTTTAGATCATCTCCAACAAAAGGCTTTACAGCTGAGGATGCACCTATGCAGCACTCTCACAGTAAGACAAATCAATTGTACAGCAACCTCTAAGATTCAGTTACAAGTCCTATCCAGGATGATCAATTCCTGGCAAGAAAGAATACTAACAAGATTGTCCTCCAGCAAGGACATAAGAATTAGCAAATTATTATTATGAAACTACTGCACTGCTGACAAGTAAATCAAGATGCTTTTGAAAGTCAATTAATTACAGATAGGCTTGAAAGTGATCTTGTAACAAGGAAAGCTTACTGGACAGTATACGGCAGGATAATCTCCTGTTGGTCTTAGAATAATATCAACATTTTCTTTTAAATGAAGCAATTGTGTCACCAAAATACATACAACTTGTCAATAAACTTCCTTTTGTGGAGAAATGCTTACTTTATCCTACAAGTGCCAAAAATCTGCTTCAGAGTTCCTTTCCAAAGCAACAATCATTGTATGAACATTGAAAACACTTTCTTGATCTGCACCACTTAGATAAGGGTTCTTGAAAGACACAAATGGAGATTTTCTTGAGGTTCCTTCTTTGCTGTTTTCTGAGAATGAAGAAACCAGCTGTGGTAGGAGAGCTACAAACAAACCACCGTGATGCTAGCGGGAATGGTGGGTTAGGAATGGCCAAAAGGCAAATGTGCTTTTAACTTCTAGACAGAAGTATTGCTTCATAACTATAGATATCACAAAACATGACTGGATCATATATCTAACAATATATATGTCTCCATTCATCCTGTGTAAGAACTTATTTTGACTAAATACTTTATTAAATACCAAATAACTTCCCTCCTGTAACTACAGATAATCCCAGACTAAGTAACTCTAATGAATACGAAATGAATCAAGCCTTGTCAAGATTTAATTTTTACATACAACATTTTTCCAAAGGAGCAACAGTGATACTGATCCAATTTGTCCATTTTACCAATACAACAGTACTGGGGAGAAAAAAAAATAAAAAAAAATTGTGGAACAAAAAGGGAGAGAACAGTTTTCCCATGGAGAGAACGTTAATCCAGGATCAATTTATACATTAATATACAAATTATTATTATTAATAAAGATTGCAATTTCCTTAAATGAAGAGTTATTTCCTCTTTATTATAATTTTTTATAAGTTACCTATGTATACTTGCACTTTTATGTGAGTGTTCCATCATTCCAGTAAATAGGACAAAAGTTGACATGGAAATCTTACTGGCGGTACCAATCTCTGAAGCATTCAGAAAGCCTTTGCTACCAAAAGGACTTCAGAGAGGATTGGTTTTAATGGGACTTGAGCATCAGTTGACTAGATGTCAACTTCTACAGTAACCAAGGTCAACCAGAGAGGCTAATCCCCAGAATGCTCCTAAGAATGAGAGGAGTGGCTTCAGCAAGGAAGCAGACTCAAAATTTTGTCTCCCAAAAGGAAAAGAGCATAGCCCTACTGAAATTTAAGCAATCCATTGCATCTGCAGTCTTCATTGCCCTTCTCTGCCCAAGATGTGATGGTGAAAGAGCAAGAAGAGAATAAAATTAATAGAAAAAGAGAATGGGTTGAGTGCAAGACTGTACCAATGGCAAGCCTGGCTTTGCCATTAATTCCAAGTTGAGGGATCAAATCTCGTAACAAGAATGCACAGAGATCAAAAGGAAGAAATCATCAAGTATGAAACATGTAAGAAATGATCCGGTATTTATAGAAGACTAAACTGAACATAATCTGGGGAAACCCCAATAAGCTACACAGGCACAGAAGAAAGTTCATCCAATGCCAGTCCTTCCTCTCAAATCACTGTAGTTGATCCTCTAGCTCAAGGTTACAAAGCTAAATAGAAACTCTGGAACAAAAAAATCAAGCTCGTAAGCTACCAATTAGTTCAGCCTACAGTAAGTAGACTACTGAAACACTTTGGGACTACTCTAGCCAAACTAACCAATTATTTTATTCGTAAAGACCTTTCCCAGACATACAGACTCCCTTTTCCAGGTTTCCCTTTCCAGTGTTACATTAGACATGAGATATTTATTTTGTATGTCCCATAAGAGCCACCACAGTAAAAGAATGTGTTTTCCTATTTCCCTTCTGTTTTTCTCCACTCTCTCTTCTTATATGCTGACTTCTCATTTTACTTTCCGTTTCACACATCTACAACTGCCTTAACTTCTCCAAGTTAGGACATCCCTTTCTGTGTCAGGTATACCTCTTGCATCAATTTACCTCTTCTTATTTCACTTCCTTTTATAGCAGGTTCAGTCCTCTTGATACCCCCATAATATTAAAAATTAAGAAACCAGACAATCTCTACAGGCTTCTTGCAAGGAAAATAAAAGATTAGAATGAAATACTGCATTTTAAAGGTATCTTATTTCTTGGAGTACATCCAAAACTGCTTCTCATTTCACACAGATTAAGACTATTACTCCTCATACACTACTTCAGAGATCATGATTACTACTGACTTTAGAAATAAATTCTAATTCCCTTCATAAACACCATCCTCCACCCCCTTTCTGACATTAAGGAAGCTTTTGCATCTTTTTTTGTGGGACAACAGAAACAAAAAAAAATCCGACACCCAACCTTAAGTCAGTTACAAGGTCTTTCTTCATATGGAATGAATCCAAGACGACAGCCTAAAGGCACTGGTAGCAACTTCCTCAAGGCATCATTTTTATTTCAAAAGCAGTTTGAACACATTTAGGCAATGTGGAAACAGGCTTTGTTTATACAAAGTTACACAAGAGGGCCACAGGGATCCAAGGAGCAGATGCAAACAGAAGCCTGAAGCTGATAGCGATTCTGATGCTGATGTGAAGAGATTCCTCACCTCCTGAACTGAAAGGCTCAGTGTATTTTTAAAGCAGCAACACAATCACACACTGCACTTAACACTGCAGATCAGTTTAGTAAAGAATACTCAACCTAATGAGGATATTACACGCTCAGCTGTTAACACAATAAGATCTAGAGTTTCTAGACAGCTGCTGTAGCGAACTCAAGGGACTTAATATCCTAGCTGACATTTCTTTAAGTAGATCTGCTGCCTAAGATGGTGTCATCCTGGCAGCAACAGAAAGTCTTACAGTTTGAGGTTATGCTTCTCATCACTGATACCTGCTGGTGAGCAGGAACAAGAGACAAACTGAGAAATTCTCATCACAAGGAGCTTCTTGAGTCACAGTACCTTTTGGAAGCATCTGGTATTGAACTAGGGAAACTACATGAATGAGATGATTTAATTTACAGTTCTACCTTGCAAAACAGCAATCCTGTTAAAAAATACAGAAGCATTTAAAAATAGAGCAGGAAGTAATATACAGTTACAGAAGGAATGAAGGAGCTGCCAAATGTGCCTGGAATGATGAGCTTCACCATAACAACAGCAGCACAGAAGAGCCACGTATGCGCTTTCTGAAAGCTGGCACGATAGAAGGTGCTTGAAGTAACATGGGTGAAACTACAAAAATATAGGAATCACTAGTGAGGGACTGCAGAGGGAATTTTAAGGTACAAGCAGAGCTGAGGCACTGTGAAAAAAGCTTCAAAAACACATCAAGTTCTATCTTTCGCCATGGTTTAACTGCTTTTGGTGTGTAAGCTAACTCTTCAAAAACCAGCCAAGGAACCTCTACACTGCAGCAGAAGTGTCAGCATAGGCATCCCTTCTGAAATAATTTTTGAGGTGCCTGAAGCTACAAGATTAAATCCCTTAGGAATTCTAACTCAAAACACTATTCCATTTACAATAACAACTTGAGTGTTGATGTGGAGGTTCCAGCAGAATTTGCTGGCAGGCAAACCATCTCAGACTTAACATACTGCTCAGCTACATCCACCATACTACTCAGTTACATCACCTTAATTGAGTAAAAAGCAACTTAAGTTGTACTGACTGCTGACAGACACAAAGACTAATCTGTAGGCACATTTCAAAAACTCACCTCCTGTCTGAGGTGATGTGATTTATTCTTGGCTCCAAAACGAGGACAGAGCTCCTGAGCTGGTAGAGCAATAGGCTGAGAACCAGAACATAAACATTTTGGTTCTCATCACAAGCGATCGCAGCAACACGACAGGGTCAAAAAAAGCATTCTTTGGAAGGTAGTTCTCACTACTGTTTTTCCGATTGTTCCCCAAATCATTTCCCAGCTAAATAACCCAACATGGAGGTGTCAAATATGCAAACTTTTATTGTCATGTTTTCACCTAGTAAAAGACATTCACACAGACAGTGGTATACAGCCTATAGCACTCCAGCTACGCAAGTGGCCTCCTGGAGTTTTTGAGAGGAAATCGCATAAAACATTGCTGGAATGCATAGATCTTGCTAGAAAGAGTAAATAACCACCCATTGCTCTAATGCACTTGGAAGCAGGGATAAAGCTGCAACTTAATTTCAGCTTTGCCCATGAGGTAACTTTGAACAGTTGCAGGACACTGCTTTGAAGAGGTCATCTTCCAGTGTTAAGATCCCTGTCCTTTATGCCTTGGCCTGAAGCCTGAAATAATGGCATTCAAAACATCTACATGCTATGTATAGTAGTACACTGTTATGGTTTTAGTGGCTAAGTAGAAAAGAAAGACGATCGTGGCTTCCAAGAGAAAGACCTGAGGCAACTTTTTTTTTGCTCCTAGAAATGTTAGTAATTTCACTTCTCTACCGATGGTTCTCTAATAATCAGTGAACACTAACCCTAACTGAACACAGGGCTAAGACTTTTAACCTACAAGTTGGAGTATTTTTTCTGCAAAAATACCTTGAGTTTCAGCAGCTGCACAGTAGCAGTCAAAATATGGAGGTACAAATTTACTCTAAACCTGGTCATTTTGAGTTAATTGCCACGTTTGTTTCACACAGTATTGATCATTTCAATAAACATGATGCAAGCTCTTTAAAGAAGCCGGTGCTGCAATCTGAAGTTTATATTATGCAACTTGTGTTAATTAGCCTGTTCGCTGTACAGAATGACTCCACCAGCTGCAATCCTTGCATGACTACCGTAAAGGAGTAGATTTTAACTCAAGTTTTTCAAAAGGAAATGTTATTGCTTTAAAATAAAAAGTATTTTATGAAAAAACAACTTACTGAAGTTATTTATTGAGACGCTTTTTGACAAATTTTATGCAGCTAAAGTGTCAGAGAGAATTGATCAGTATTAAAACTCTTTAAATGCAATTCAATACAAATTCTTTTACAGCCAGCTTGTAGACTACCATGTGGGGTTTATTACTACTTATGTGTCAAAGTCATGCAATGCTTCAGAGGCTTTTGCAAACCCTTGTTATTTCCAAGAACAAGATAAAATGGTTAGTAACTATTGAATTCTTTATTATTTTTATTTTGTTAAAAACCAAAGGTCTTTTTCAAGAACAACATACAGAAGGAGCTCATTTGAAACCCAAAAGAGTAAATAAAACTAGCCAAAACAAGAGTAAATAGCAGCAGTTCGGCTGGGAAGGCAGGGAGCCGTAGTGCAGCTCAATTCCACATGGGGGACCCAAGTCTAACACTTAACAGCTCTGACACTGAAAATTATTGAGGCAAGATAGCAAAGCTCTGAAAGAAGTTTAAAGTCTTTCTAAAGTGGGATGTCCAGTGAGACAAAGAACCTTTTTGATTATCATAGAAGTAAGAATTATAGGTACATTAACATAAGTGATAAAAGAGGACTGTCAGAACTGGGGAGGAGAAGAGCAAGCACTCATGAACTCCGGATTAGCTGACTGACACACAGCAAAAAGATACGGTGGAGACCGATCCAGACTACTAACCCAGTGTTCTGACAAACTCAACTTTATATTTGTTTCTTGAAGAATTGACTCATTACACAGGACTGGGAGTGGCCTGCCATAACCCACCACTCTTCAGTGTTTTGAAATTGTGTCATAAAAGCATTTACCTATATTGCCAAAACAAACAGGTCCCAAACAGATTCTTGAATACTAAGGATTTTTTTCTTGACACTTCTTCATTGGTTGTCATATTAGATATTCCAAAATAGTTTCTCGTTACTTCTCCCCAGAGCCATTTCCTTCTTAATAGTGACTACTTAAAAGCAAGGACGACACCCAAGAAGTATTTTAATATCAAAGAAAATTACTTCAAGTTGAAGCGCCATGGCAACTAGAAGTTGCTAAGCATTTTATCACTTCTTCTGAATTTCCATTTATAAAAAAACCTTAACACCTAAACACATTGATAGTCCAGCCCTTCAAACAATGACATTTTCAAGTGTGATTCTCAATCAACCAACAATTAAAACAAGGAAGACATTAACAAAAAGTTGAGACTTGTGTTTGCGTTTTATTGGCAAGAATAAATATTGAAATACTAGGGGGCTTGTAGGGGCTGGTGTCCCTCACAAATTGCTTACTGCCATAACAACTACTAACATTCTTGCCAGCCTTTTCATATAGAAACAGGGGGCCACAGAGGAGCCAGTGCGCTCACAGAGGAAAGGAAATGTCAGAAATGCTGAGAACATGAATGGGACACCACAGTAGGATAACTGAGGATAGCAGGTAGAGATGAACACCTAGCAGGAATACCCAAACTTTAAAAAAAATGAAAGTGTCCTACAACTGGTTGCTGATATCTTTACATCTCCATTTACAAATATCTTCCAAGCATAAAATGTTATAATCTGCACAAGGTAAGTGTAGCACATCTTAAAAGTATGATCAGAAGAGAAGTAGAAACTAAAGCTCTTTTTTTCATTTTTAAAGGAACAGTTTATAGACTTTATAGAATCCATAGTGATGGGTTTTCAAAGCACTCTGCATGTTTTAGGTAAGAAATAGTTATTTAACGAACACTTCACATTTAAGCAGTTTCAGACCTGCTTGACTTCCTGTGCAGAAAGAAACCTACGGCCAAGCATCTCCAGTTAACAACACAGCTCAGATTCAGTTCTTGTGATTATGTACCTGAACAACTTCTGAGCAAAACAGGGGTTTTTTTTTAAATATACCTGTTTATTTTTAAGCTTTCATATAAGTTTTAGACTTCTGATGAACATGAAATACTGTACGGTTCTCATATCAGAACAATTACTGAAACCAAATGTTTAAAGCGAATATTTAAACACAAAATAAGGGTAAGCACACAGTACAAGAGTAACTTTGGTGGGCAAATAGCATAGAAGCTTACCTTCTGAATTTATTTCACTCCAATTTGTGTGTTGTGAAAATTGAAACCAGCTCATTTACAAAATTAAAAGGTTCAACTAAATGAATAAATACATTCTACTGCAAAACAGACATTTCACATGTTTGCTGCAAGACACAACATTGTATTCCTTTTGGTTTTAACAGTCTCCCAGGAATATATAACTGGGCAAGGAGTCTGTGTCCAGGGTCCAAAACATACTTCAGTTCAGTGATTCTACTTACTCTAGCATAAAGCAGATATTGCAAACCCGTATCAATGCCTGTGCGACAGCTGTAACTTAACCCAGGGGCCCATTTCATACCTGAAGGGACCCCTTTTTCTTTGCAGTAATTCAGCTCTTTCTGCCAGTACACAGTACTTTGGGGCTCAGATTTTAAATTTTTAAGGAACTGAGTTTGCTGGAATTTGTGTTTGCATCTCTGCTTAAGTGCATCTCCTTTGTTTGAAGTAAATTCTTTAAAAAGAAGTCAGTTTGTTTTGTGACAACAGTTCATATTTAAAACATTAAGTATTTCAGCAATTTGCTCTTAGTGGCACAAGGAAAAATACTACACATTTTGTATTTTTGTTCTGAGGTTTTACAGCTGAGCGTGCTGCAGTACTTCTGCTAAAAAAGCTATTGTTGAAACCAGTGTTGGCAGTTGTTACGTACTTAAATATATTTAAGTTAATGGATTACTTCTCAATTTCCACATCAAGTATTCAAACAAAGTATGTACATCCAGTTACAGGCTGTGGAGAATTTATAGATTGTGCATAATAAGTGCTTAATATAGTACTTGTGTATCTGTAATACATCCTTTGTAGCCATCTTTGCTGAAAAGGCCTCTAGCATCCACCAACCAAAAGCAGGGAAAAGAAAAAAGTAGGCCTCAATGAAAATTCAACAGTCAACAAGCTAAAATGTTTAACAAATTAAGAATTATTATTTTGATGCCTTAATTGGCACTGACATTTCAAGTGAGGCAATTTTCTGTAAAAAAAGCAGCAAAGGGATCATAAAAAGGGCATAATGTAAGGTGCTCAAAATCCTAGAAAAAACAAGTTAGACAATCAGATTTTTGTAAAAAGAAAGTAGTCTAAATTGGCTGAAAGGTATGCTAAATTAGAAAGATTAAATTAATTAGAAAGTTAAAAAAGAGTCACACAACTTTGCAAAATTTTTAAAATCCTGAACAGTGTCAATCCAAGAAAACTTTTGAGCGGAGAGGAAAACAAGCAAGGAAAT
>NW_009258671.1:1973476-2009321 GCF_000687185.1 Egretta garzetta | reverse complement strand
TTTTAAAACCTTTTGTGAAATATAAAGATCATAACATGCACATTTAAGAGGAACCGACTACAGTAGCAAGTAGAGGAAACAAGTAGGAGCAGATCTTTAAAGCAAAACCATTAGTGCCATGAACGTGGTGGAAAAACTTCACATTTCAGTTTGGTTTGCTTTTGTTTTCAGGTACTCGTTACAGATCAGTTCCACAGATTAAGCAGCTGATACAGAGTAACAGGAGCAGGAAATTTTAAGCCGCTAATTACTTCCTTCAGTGGTCCATCCTGGCTGACGAAGCGCAGAGCTGAAGGCCTCTTCCCTGGGGGGAGCAATCTGTGCAGGAGCCGCACCGGGGGAAGAGCGCTCCAGCCTACTGAGATGCTTGGCTGACCATAGAACAGTAACCTTCCCAGTTTCTAACAGAGAGAACTGGCCAAACTTGCCTGGCAGTTTTACTGCTCTCAAAATAAAATGATGAAGTAAACCAACCACACAGAATAACTTATTCACACTTGTGCAGGAAGCTGAATTTAAACACGGCAGTAGCCAGGCTATTTAAAAGATGGGAAACGTCACATTATTTTACAAAAAGATTTCAAGGCGAGCAAGTGGCAGGATATTTAGGTTTGAGATAATTTAGTTTAGCCTGATAATCACACCTAAAAAAAAAAAATTGAGTTCTTTTTTTGTCTACATCCTCTCTTGTTCTGTTTTTACCTATAAACCAGTTCAGCATTCTCTAAGGTGTGTCTCAAGGAGCCTTGCAGAAGGTTGTGTTTTATTCCAGCAAACAAATGGTATGGAAGTTAGTGAAAGTTTTGAAAAGATCTACAAATCTAATTCTGCAATCTTTTCTAATTAGTAGGTCTGCTTACAGGCCAATAACGGAGCATCAGATGGGGTAGTTTTATCGCCCAGTGGGCAGGGAAGGCAACACTGCAAATTAATGCATGGTCCCAATGATCTGACAACATAGTCTTTATTAAAAGGGATTCTTAAGATGTAACCATGACTGCAAGACCAAAAAAAGGAACAAACTTCAGAAGATTTTGTTGTTGTTGTAAGCCACTAAAAATCCAAAGGAGGTTGGCTACTATATCTTATCTCTTTCTGTAATTCCCCAAGAAACCTTCCTAACAATTACTCATTGGCATAAGTGCAAATGTCAAGCAGTGACCATCCTGACCCCGGACAATTTGTGAAAGAAGCCTTTGATGTGGATTTAAATTAAAAGGGCTCTTCCCCCTGCCCCAAGGCACAGTAAAACTCAGATGCCAACTTCAGTATTTTGGCTTCATTTATAAACTACTTTTTGACTGACAGAAGACTTCAAGACATTCTCTTTAATGTAAATGGGAAGATAAGAAGGGGGCTGTTAGTCATATTCATAACACACAATGTGCATATTGCAGCTACCAGACAGTCTTAAAATTACCATGATTTTAAATATACTTGTAGCATTTGAAATCACCGCAGAAGCAAAGTTATATCCCTAACATTTCTCAGAAGAAAAAGCAAGACACTTCAGCATTTTTACATGTAAGAGATACTACAATTAAAAGTTGATAAGGATCTGTAACTAATTAGTTTAGATGCCAGTTGATATCTATTAAAGATAAAATACAAATAAGCAAAATCCCCTCACATGTTATATAACCAATTGATGTGTCTGTACTTTTTTTTTCTTAAAGAGTAGTTGGAAAAAATGGAAATATTAGTTCCATTAGGTTACTTGAGGTTATGAGAAGACTTCCAAATACACTCCATATAAACACACACCCCCACACTCGCATAAAGAGTATCTAGAAATTTATAACCTGACAGCTCAGAGATGCATTCTGGCAATTCAAGACCTAAGACAGGTTAAAAGTCAGCTGCCTGCCTTACCTCAATCTTATGAGTTTCCATGCCTGCAGCAGGGGAGGCAGAATCCTAAATCCTATTGAGTCCTGGATGGAGATCCAACAAACTCTCTGGGCAGCTTGTCCCAATATGTGACTACCCTCATATTAATTTTTTTTTTTCCTTTCTTAACACTTAATTCAATTTAACCCCCACTACAACTTGTATTTGTCATCTTTCATCCTATCACTATGCACCTGCAAGACGACTATGCTTACCATCAACTCAACCATCAATACACACGATAATTCGTGAACTGTAAGCCATGGAGTTTTTTTATGTTGTACAATAAGTAACAGACACATCTCCTGCTGTGTTGGTTTTCCTAAAAGGATGGTGCTGAAAGATCTTTGCTAAGAATAAAGGGGGGAGGTAACCTCTTAAATTAAAACACCATGAATCACTGAAGTCTACCTGAAGGTAGACTCATTAAGTGATCAACTCAACTTCCTTTATCTTGCAAGTTTCCAATGTTATAACTTATTTATGTAACTTACTAATATAGTCCATTTTCCATCTTATTCTAATTAGTGTCTTCCTTCAGAAAACTACACTGTTTCAGGTTGCATCTGCCACTAAGTGCCCTCTCATCCAGAAGACTGGCTTAAGAGTATTTTCTGAATTACCTACCATGTTTGATAGCTATTCAATTTCATTATTTCAGAAGTTAAAATGTTATTTCACCGAAACTGGTGATTTCTAACCACTTCAGGCAAAATACTTTAAGAACAACTAAATGTGGACAGCGGACTGCACACTAAGAGGACTGTCTGACACCCCAACAAACATTTAAAAAGCTGAAAAGTTGTACCAATTTCATACATATCATACCATGCTGTAACTAGTATCTTACTTTACACCAGTGTTTTAATATTATGGACTATTACGGAAGAGCAAAATTCTGAAAATTCTTAATTCCCAAATCTTTACTTTTCTCTACCTAACTCCCCCTAAAAAAAAAAAAAAAAAAAAACCAAACAAATAACCTCCTAAATAGAACAAAGACTGGAATTTTTTTAGGTTTGTTTGTTTGTTTGTTTTAAGGAATGGCCTAATTAACACGTATACATCTAAACTTTTAGAGAGCTAGAGCAGACCAATACATACAAACTATCCTTTGTGGTATGTGCTAGAAGAGAAAGCATTGCTTCACCAACATTATTACTAACATAAGCATCCAGCTATAAAGTGCAAGCCAATGCAAAACGTACATCTTCCAGGAGTCATACTCTTGCTTGAAAATGCTTGACCCTACCCCCTCATCCAAAGAATCCAAAATATCAAAATTCTTAAAGCTGAACAACTTTTATAAGCACTATATTGAGTCAGACATTCCTTCTGTACTTGTCTTTTTTTGTTGTTTGGTTTTACAGTTTGTTGTTGCTGGTTTTATTTATTTTAACTTATGAGTTGTCATGTTATAAATTCCATTTATCCTCATTTTTGTGGTAGGTACCAAGCAGATATACCATATTCCATGTTAAAAATCAAAACACATTCGTGAAACCACTTCCTGTCTTGAGGAATTTTTCTTGTATCTTCTTCCAAAAAGATTAAAGTTTAATCTCACTAAACCATATTTAAATATTTGTCTGAAAAGTTATAAATCCCAGTTATACAAAACTGTGTTTATGAAGTCATACAATTTTCAATCATTCCTTCTTTCAAACTGGCATAATGAATTATTTCGCAAGAAAGCAGAAAAGTCAACACAACCATTAAAGTTTGTATAATCCCAAATTATTTAAAGAGAGGAAAAAAAAAAAAAAGAAAAAACCCACAAGAGCTTCATAGCAGTCATCAGGTACTTGCCTTGAGGCCTAAAACAAGTTTTTCCTGTTGACCACATCAACCATAACGTTCATAGTTTAGCAAGGAAGAACACAGTCCAATTAAGTAGTGGTGTACAAAAAGGATGTTTACTTTTTCCTTCTGTGCTAGTCCTTGTCCATTTATAGATTGAGGCAAGATAATTTACTGCCAAGACTCCTCCACCCCTCCATTACTCATGTGTTTTAAGTGAGCAGTGGAACAAACCAGTGAAAAGCTCAAGAGACACTGTGCTTGAATCAAAGCAACACAGACAGCAACGCTAGCGTTTTATTGCTATTACCTATTTAACTACGCATTGCTGTACACTAGAAACATGAGGTCCTAAACTGGTTGTAAATTGCCATAAACTGCAAGTCGTTCACCTGCACCACCGCCCAGGAAAGCTACAATCACATGTAAGTGGCCTTGTGCAACACACTAATAATCTTAACCCAAATCTCACTAAACCTTACATTCACCACAGTTTCATTGTGTAATTTATAATAGCTACAATATTGTTGGTCTTAAAGCAATAAATCTAAGTTTGCTGAAGAATGCCTTCCATTGTCTGACTGTGTTCAGGTAAAATGAATCACACAAAAGTAACCGACTATTTTTTTTGCTCCCAAAGATGAGGTTTTTGTATTTGATCAAATACTCACCAAAAGGGAAGCTAAGCACCTATGGAAGAAGTTTCACAACCATTTGCTATTTCATGATGTCAAATGAGAAATATACCTAAGCTTTGGACACAGGATAGCTAATATTTGATAGGTGTTAAGAGAAACATTGGGTGGAATTGTTCTCCATTTGGAAAACAGGTTAAATATCCAGATACCTTTCAGGCCATTATAAAAAAAAAAAAAAAAGTATTCAAACCAAAGTAAAGAGAGGAAAATATCACCAGATAGCACTCTCAAGCTCATAAAACAGAGACTCACGCATTGCCACAACAGACATAACAACAGGACTCCGTCTCCCACAGATGAAAAGGAGCAAGTCTTCCTTTATGCTTTGAAGCATAGTAGTTTAAAATAGAAGAGTTTACTCCACGCTGTCCTAACTTACGGTGTGCCTTATGAGAGTAAAGGTGAGGGCTACAGTTTAATATTTGAGTCATTTCAACAGGAAGCTTAAGTTCTGTTTCTCTTTGGCTTCCACTAGTCAAGAAACAGTCTACATCTTAAATTCTCAAATTAATCTTTCTCAGATTTCTGAACTACTAACCTAGCAATTATTACCCTCTTAAGCTATCAAGCTGCGAAGTTAAGATTAATTTCTAGGTAAACAAATCCCAAACAATATATTCAGAACTGGAATGCTCCTACCAGGTACAGGTGTGTGCAATCTCATTTTACAAGCTCTGTGACTAGAAGTAAGGTCCTGGGCCCATTAAGCCGCCTCAATAGCCCTGTATCATTTGCAGCCTTTAAATATAGTATTAATGGTTCCTTGCCCTCTACTAAACTCCTACCATTTTTTCTAATAGAAGAGGACTATTTGAATACTCAAAAAATAACTCACCACAAAAAACACCCACCCCAAAACCCCACAACACATGTACACTGATTTTACTTCAAAAAACACCGTCAAAGAAATTAGCATGAGTTAGATAAAAGGTAAAAGCCTTTCATAGAATGCGACAGAACTGCAGTCATTCGTAAAGTTTCTGAAAGAAACAGGTTTGATCAAGTGAAAAAGTTGTGGACTCAACAGGTAAGGTGTTCTCAATATCCTACTCCATAAACAAGCTGTTTACAGTATTTTTGTTATTCTTAAAAATAGTTTGCCTTGTCCATATGAAACAATTCCATTTAAAAAGAATCATACCAACTCCTTTTTCCTTGGAGTTTGGAGGAAGGGAGGAAGGACTAATTCACTTATTTCCTCCCTACACCATTTGGACCAGCTACCATGGTATAGGCAGCTGGTGTTGCTTGCACCAAAATGTCAAACTTTGCCCTATGCACCCTAAAAATTACTTAGAATTGCCTCCTGTCTATTTTTCATTGTACCACGTTTTCATCTATGCTTCCAATTTTTTTCCAGAAGCGTGAACTAAAATTAACTGCAATGGTGATCTCACCAACACAGATTCTCTCTAGGAGGTGCCCAGAAGTTCATGCTTACTCTATTTTCTGAATGCGGGTAAACACCACACTTTGGAAGACATCTATTAGACAGGCTTCACTCTGCTCTACTAGCAAATGTTAAGAGCTTCGGGACACATTAAAGATGTGAAAGCACAGTGGATATCTCTAACAGCAATCAAGCTGGAAATACTAGCACACAGCACAGAACTATGCAGTGATGCAGCTTTGGTCTGGAACTAGTACAGAAGTATGCCAGGGATTAAAAACAAACAAAACAAAACCCAAACAAATAAACATGTCCTCTTTAGGCTCCAGAAAATTCACTTAGGGAGGACTTCTTGATTAAGTAGTGGATCCTCTAACATCTAACACAGGCATTAATTTTTTGAGGCTCCCCATAATATTCTTCCCATACTGAATAGATCCTAATACCTGTTTTCACAAAACTTGGTAGGAATTAATCATCTTTGAGCCTTAACCCATACTAGGCATGCCTAAAATTACTTACTATACTCAAGTGTCATTAGATAAGAATTAGAGACGCATACCAATTCATCTCTCTGTGGTCACATTTGGCCCCTAATAATCTTTTAACCTGGCTTTCCTTTGGTCGACAATCAAGACAGAGGACAACATCATGTAAGTCAACAGCCCTTTAGTTCAAGTCCTTTAATAACACTCTCAAAGCGCACTCAAGCTGACACAGATCACAGAATTGCAGAACAGTTTAGGTTAGAAGGGACCTTAAATATCATCTATTTCCATCCCCCCTGCCATGGGAAGGGACACCTTCCACTAGACCAGGTTGCCCGATGTCCCATCAAACCTGGCCTTGAATACTTCCCAGTATGGGGCATCTACTTCTTGGAGCAACCTGCTCCAGTATCTCACCACCCTCACAGGGAAGCATTTCTTCCTTATATCTAATCTAAATCTACCCTCTTTCAGTTTAAAGCCAGTACCCCTTGTCCTATCAGTACACGCCCTTGTAAAAAAGTCCCTCTCCAGATTTCTTATAGGCCCCCTTCAGGTACTGGAAGGCTGCTATAATGTCTCCCCAGAGCCTGGCCTTGTGCAGGTGATAACAGCTATAATACAAAGTAAGGCTGTATATACACTGGAGAAGGCGGGGGGGGCGGGGAGGGAAGGCGGGCATGCATAAGAGGAAAACTGTGAGTCCATGGGACCAAATGAGGTGCATTTGAGAGTGTTAAGACTGTTGGCTGATATCACTGCAAAGCCATTCTTTATCACCTTTGAAAGGCCATAGAGATCAAGGGAGGCCCTCATGACTGGAGAAGAACAAATGTTGCACTAATTTCTGAAAAGGGCAAGGACTTTCTGTGCTCACAGCCCAGAAGGCCAACTGTATCCTGACTGCATATAAAGCAGCGGGGCCAGCAGGTCAAGGGAGGTGATTCTGCCACTCTACTCCACTCTGGTGCAACCCCACCTGAAGTACTGCATCCAGCGCTGGAGTCCTCAGCACCAGAAAGACACGGACCTGTTGGAGCGGGTCCAGAGGAGGGTTACAAACATGATTAGAGGGCTGGAACACCTGTCCTGTGAGGACAGGCTGAGAGAGTTGGAGTTGTTCAACCTAGAGAAGAGAAGGCTCCAGGGAGATCTTATTGCGGCCTTTCAGTACTTAAAGGGAGCTTATAAGAAAGATGGGGGCAAACATTTTAGCAGGGCCTGTTGCAATAGGACAAGGGGCAATGTTTTTAAACTAAAACAGGGTAGATTCAGACTAGATATAAAGAAGAAATTCTTTACAATGAGGGTGGTGAAACACTGGAAGAGGTTGTCCAGAGAGATGGCAGACGTCCCATCCCTGGAAACATCCAAGGCCAGGTTGGACTGGGCTCTGGGCAACCTGATCTAGTTGAAGATGTCCCTGATCATTGCAGGGGTGTTGGACTAGATGACCTCTAAAGGTCCCTTCCAACCCAAACTATGCTATGATTCTATGAAACAAAAAAAAATAAGGGCGAGTCCATCAGTACACACATTTTCTACAAAAGCCCATGTTCTTCTCTTCCCACTTTATATACCCACATAACAGATAACTTTAATTTTTAAATTACATTTGAAATATAAATTAAACTAGGCTTACTTGAAACAAGCACTGCAACAGACTCAAGCCACCAAAAAAAAAATTCATATAGTGCAGGTAGTAACAACAGGATCCCCAAATGTAATGAAGTTCTGACTCTTTTTACCATGTTTACAGCTACACTGCATAAATAAAAGCTAAAAGGAAACACACAAAATAAGTCTGCACTGTTTTCCAGCCTACTTCCAAGTCAGTACAAGTGTTTGAAAAAATGTTTCTAAAGAGCAAGAAGAAAAAATGAAAGTACTTCTGTATCACATCAAGAAATATATGTAATACAATAATGTTATGGAGAGATATGTTTAGTACCTAAAAACCCTATACACACCTGAGACTTCATAACATGAAGTTTGTTTGAATGCATTGTATAAACAAACAGTCAACAGAAATAATAAATACATGACAGAAGCTTACATCTGCACTGTTAACATCTACTTGGAGCACTACTCTTATTTAGCATTGTTTAATGCAACTTATTCATGTACATTATACTGTTGAGACTCTCAAACCCAGCTGTATTATTAGCTACCTAGGTCAAAAAAAGAAATATAGCACAATTTATCATTCCTTCAATCTGCCTTCTGTGTTTATGTAATAGAATGACAACATTTTAGAGAATACATAGCACACGGCAAACCAGAAACATCTATTATATATTCAACTATTATATATTCAACTATTATTGAATTAAAGAAAACAAACAACCCCTAAAAACCAATACCCTCCACCCCAAACAAACCTTATTTTGTCTGGTAACACCCATGCGTTTTTTTAACATCCAGAGAAGCTGTCACACCCAATCCTCCTCCAGTTACATTTTAAATGATTTAGTATCAAATGCTTGTATTTGACATGCATGCACATATAAAAGGATGAAACCAGATTAAAAGTACAAAAAATTTGCAGAAAATAACAAATTTTAACATTTACGTTCTTCTGCTATCCATTCACATGAAAAATCCCAACAATATGAACCAAACTGAGAAACACTATTACCATCATCCATGCCATTGGAAATGTTTAAAAGGCGAAAGGTATTTTTGTGCCCAGGCACCTCTCTTGTACCAACAGTTTACAGGACCAAACCAGAAATGAGGCAACTATCAATATTGCTCTGCAGCTTCACCATATGTTTCTATTTTCAAGTGCACCACAAAGCACTCTCAAGAAGGTAAGCAAACTGTTGGATTTTTTGTTGGTTGTTGTTTTTAAATTATGCATTTGAAGATGCTAACTCTATCAAGCTCCCCCTGCTGTTATATTTACTCTTCAGTTGGCTGGTAAAGCACAAGACTGGGAAAAATGCCTTGTCCCAGATGGGTCTGGGTCCTAAAAGAAGAGATGGTCTTGCTTATTAAGACTTTTTTCAAGAAGGTTTTTATAAGTTTAGAAGTTCTAAGTTCCAAATTCCAAATTCAATATAGATTGGAGATTATTTTTATTAATAGTTACTGTAGCATTTAAAGATTCCAAACAAACTACACAAACTAATATTAAGTAGAAAAAATACTTGCCTTCAAAAAAATCTGTGAGCATATTAGAAACACTAAAAATACTACACAACGGAAAAGCACCATAAATTTCTCCTCCTCAGCTCACTGCTTTCAGGACAAGTTGGTGCCTTAATCCATCTCATTAACTTTTAATCTATATTTCGACTATTATTCATTGACCTTTCATCATATCCCCTCAGATATGAAGGGGTCTCCTCCTGCAAAACACATAAGTGTTCTCTTAGCATTGTATGAAAATCCAATACTGCAAAACAAACTCAAACTACAGCTTTTTACTAGAAGCCTGGGGATGGTGCTTGCTTACAGTATTCACCCCAATCCAGACTCAATCACATCAGTCTGCTCTGAACTAAGTTTGAGCCAGCCACCTGACTTTAAGCTTCAATTCCCTCCCAGGTACACCCAGACAAAACTTCTAATTCCTGCATTCAAAGCCTGTCTTGATTTTTTAGCTCAGGAGGACTGAACTGAAAATTCACCTCTCCTAGGCACTGGGAACCATGAAGATGCCCAGTTTGCATTGTTACTGAACAAACTCTGAGTTTTCAGAGACATTTACAGCTCTCTGTAAGATACAACTATGTTGGTAAACACAAAAGCAGCAAAAACCCAATCTCCACTCAACCTGATACCAAATATTTCTCAGGCAAGAAAACTATGTATGCAGTTACATTTTTGCTTAGTATTCCTCCTTCCACATTTCAGCCAAAAGCCGATGCCCAGAGAGCAAAATTTATTACAATATTATCTTCTTATGGAAGATCCACTGTTTCACTCACAAAAATCACCCAGTGATTTATGCTGGGAAGTACCTCTAGAGCTCATGTAGTCTGACCCCCTGCTCCAAGCAGGGTCAGCTTCAAACCTAGTTCAGGTTAATGAGAGCCTTGTGCAGTCAAGTTTTGACAATCTTCAAAGACAGAGACCCCACGGTTTCTCTGGGCAAGAACTGAGATGAGGTAAATCACAGATTATGCACTTCTCAAGGATATTTACATTTTTTATCATGAAGAGCTGGCAAAAGCCCCTACCATTGCTGACAAAGTGATATTGCTGTGTCAAATAGCACTGAAAAAGATAGCAGCAGCAGCAGCAGCTGTCTGTTCCCTTACAATAGAGTTTCTGCACTTAAAACTTGTTTCTGACAGTATTTTCCAAGGCAGAACCACTTCCTTAAATCATCTTGCCAAAACTGACAAAAATCGTGGTATTCAGTCAGAAATATTTCCTTTATTTCCAGGCATATAGGTCCACATTTTTAATGCCATGCTGCGACAAGAGGTGAAGCAAATATGCCATACCTTCTCTGCCTTTAAAACCAATAGACACATCAAATCTGTGGAGAAAAAGTAGTGTTTACAAACAAGTCAAATAAATGAATGGTCTCTTCCTTTATTTTATCAATGTGATGAATGACTTGTATTTCTGAACTTAACTTCTTTTGTTGTTTGGGTTTTTGTTTGGCATTTTAAAATTAATTATAGTAATGAGCACAAAGACAACCTAAGGATTCCAATTCCTCCAGGAATTTGTAGCCAAGGCAAACATTCCTTTTCCCATTATTTTGTATTTGGTGCTTCCCTCCCTCCCCTCCATTCTACTTTCATTACCCCCTTTACCACAGAAACATTAGCAATGTTAAGTCAATTATTTTCCGATTTTGCTGGAATTTTAGAGATCTCAAACATGAATCATTTTATCTAAACACACCTCTACCTTTTCTCAAAGTTATTCATTAGGGATTGGCGATTAAAATAAAATTATTAACCTGGAGGTTGAAAAAAATCTTCACCTGCCCAGTTAGCTTAGCATTCATTTTCTTATGTCAACTTCAGTAGTCATCTAGCTGTCATCTAGAACTCTAAAAGAGGACCTGAATTTTTAACATAGAAACTAGCAGAAAACTATACAATTCTCAAACCTTGTTTCACATGTATACACACAGGTGCGCACATGCACACATACATGATAGTCAGGAAAAAACATGAAGGGGAAGTAGCCTTCCTCCATCCCCAAAGCCATTTTTAAAAGTTCATAGAAGTTTAGACTTGTACCTACAAGCGTAATCAAAGGTTTTAAACTCATCTCAAATAGTTCTTGTTATTAAAGACCTCAACACTTGCTGCTAAACCAGAACAGTTAATTCTACTATTCTAGTAATAGAATAGTAGACTCAAATAGTTCTTGTTATTAAAGACCTCAACACATGCTGCTAAACCAGAACAGTTTTTAGCATAGTCAGATTTTAACTCGACTCATCTACCACTTCAGATATATACTAAAGCATTCTTTTTCAAATTTCTGTGAACAGACAGGCAAGTTGTTCAATAAGCAGTATTATCAGTTTTGCTGGATTCTAAAGCTTCTGCTGGTTTTGGAGGCAGCCATAAAAGCAGACTTCAGAGAATATTTTTTACATCTCTATTTCAATATGCCTTCTACACTAGAAATAGCACCTACTTACTGTTTTAGCTAATCAAAGAAAACTAAGTATAAATAGAAACATGAGTGAGTTGCAGGGAAATACTGAGCTGGCATTACTAAGTGCGCACATAAGAACACTGCATAAAAACTATAAGCAAATCTACATAGCGGATTTTTCTCCATATAGCAGTACCATGCAGCATGCTATTTAGCGAGAAACATTTCAGCACTAACAAACCCTCTTAAGACAGATGGAGCTATGGCAACATAAGTCTTTTCTCTGAATAGTTGATACTGCCTGATGAACTGATATTTGCAGAAGCACTTTTTGAAAGCCATACAGGTTCAAGTCAGCTCACAGATCTGACTCAAAACTATACCTATAACAGCCAAATTTTCGGTTTGATTTGACTTGCCCTACGACTGCATGATTGCAAAAGCCATCACAAGAGAGGACAGACTACATGAC
Organism: Egretta garzetta; assembly: GCF_000687185.1. Classification (NCBI taxonomy): domain Eukaryota; kingdom Metazoa; phylum Chordata; class Aves; order Pelecaniformes; family Ardeidae; genus Egretta; species Egretta garzetta. Next base: position 1,997,006 of record NW_009258671.1, on the reverse strand, counting down.
TAGAGGGAAAGAAATCTGTGGGACTGATTTTTACAGAGAGTTTCAAATCAATTTAAGCCAAGATTAACCTATACAGGCAAAGTGTTCCAAAGGTACACTAAAAAAAATTTAAAAAAAACCCTTCATCCTTGGACTGTGCCATTAACTTTGGGCTTGGCAAACCTACATCCATACTATACAAGTCTTTGACCACAATTATGGAAGAGTAACTGATTTCACAGGTGCTTCAGGAAGAATGTACAAAGCATGAAATAATTGTTTCACACAGCACTCCCGCTCTCTTAAAATGGTTGTGATTAATAAATGGTAACTTCCACTGACAATTCCATGCACAGAGATTTTTGTTACTGAATTTGCTTGTCAGGTTTTTTTGTTTATATACTTTATATTGTCAGCACTTACAGCGGCAGAGACCAAAAGCTACTGTGGCAACCTTTGACATAACTTCTAAGAATTTTAAAGTAATTGCATAGAAATATGTAGTGTCTCTGAAGTGGAGTCCATTTTCCATTTAGACTTTTGGAAGAGTGGAGATTTTTTTTTTTTTTTTAAAGTTCTGTTCATGCTTTTGCTGTCAGCAACCTGGCTTAAAAAGCTGAAGACAGTGCCAAGACACTAGTTGCTGACTTCTCCACCAAACAATTCCTCTATTGTTTTTCAAGATTTAAACTGACTTCTTTTTGGGTAAAGTAGTAGGCACAAAACAGTCCAAGTTGAAGAGCTTGAAAACTGGGGTAGCATGGCAAGGTCTTTATCAACATTTAGAAAGTCACTCAGTTGTTCTTTAGTTTTGTTATTTTCTTATTCCCTCTTCAGAAATGGATAAGCCATGCAAAAAAAGTCATCAAATGCCTTTAAAAAGCTTGGCTGAATTCCTGGTAGGATTAAATTTAGGCAGTGTTGGTGGAATGCTTCATAACCTGGTGATGAGTAGCTTAAATGAAGAAATTTGGTTTACAAATTACTAGTTTCCAATATTCTTGTTACTCAGTTCTCTTATTTGTTTACTAGATACAATGAGAACCCAGGTTTCTATTATTATTATTATATACTTCTTCCTAATCTTGTCCCTTCCAACCCAAATGAGAAATAAATAAATGCAAATGAATCCTAGACTATGAATCCAGGTGTTACTACACAAAGGAGCTTTCACCAGTTAAATTCTCCTTATAGCATTCTCTTTATATTTTAAAGATATTTCAGAGGCACATCCAGCAAATTTAGGAATTGATTCCTATCCATTGAGACAGTCTACATGCCTATTCCCACAAATGTACTTTAACAGCAAAAAACGTCATTTGTGTCAGCTAGGAAGTCTGTATTTCCACTCTTTAAAATATGTGAAAAGGAACAACAACACAGGCTTTCTCTTTTCTTTAATAACACAAGATAATACTGATTCCAAAAACCTAAGCCTTTCATAGAGCATTCTAGTAGAGAGTCGTTGTACTCCAAAGCCTTTTGGAGTTTTGTGTATAAAACCTATAGTGATTTAGTATTAGCAATAGTAAGGTAAGTCATTGTCTTTTAGACTTTATGAATACGGCTGTTACTTTGCAACTCTAAATTCTGACATCAATTATAGGCTGCATGCAGAAAAGCAAAGTTTAATTTTCGGAGTTGACCAACACTGAGATCTGTATGTAAGAAAGCTTCCAGATTCATTGCTCAAATAAATTCCTACAGTTTCACTAATAAAAACAAAAAAAACCCCAGATCTATAACTTCAGAGAAAAAAAATTATATAAGTTATGATTAAAGCTCTAGTATATTTGTATCACACTTGTTACATTTTCCAAAGAATTTATTTCTTGAGAGAGTAACATAGAAAGGATAGCTATTTCCTAACAATCCAAGTACTGATTTAGAGCTGAAGAAAAATCATTCTTCAAATGCCCATGTGCTTAGATAGAACAGCCGTGTCGTTTGGAAAGAAAGGGACAAAAGAGTACAATTTATTCTTTTTTTATTTTTTGCAAATAAGTAATCAGTCCATCACTTAGACTGTTGAAAATAGCTCTCTCTACCCTCCCCAAACTTGTATCACCCAAATTAATCTCCAACTAACTCTAAAACGATCTCACAGGATTTCTAAAAGCAGGTACAAATTTAACACTTCAATTCCATTTACAACCTGAAAAACAATTCAGCTTTAAAGTCACTTTGCCAGGTACCATTTCACTTACACAAACCTCTTCGTGCAAAAAGTTAAGTCGGTTACATCAGTCTAAATCAATATTTAACTAGCAGACAGTATCTAATGATTTCAGAAGTCTAATGATTTCAGAAGTTTTATGTTACTCTCATTAAATCTCTGTGCGTAGTAAAGCTTAAGTAGGAAGATCAGTAGCATTTTCATGTTTACATAGTTTATTTTCAAAACAAGTTAAGACCAATACATTATTATAGGGAAAGCATTACGTCTTCCCATACAGCCATGTTTTGTGCACACACAGCATCCATCAAAGCTTTAGTGATAAGATACCAGTCAGAGATATTTTGCAAGACCATTCCTAAGAATCTGCATAACCATAATTAAAACAACATGCTTCTCATTTACTACTAGTAAATGAATATTTATGACTTGGTGATTACTGTTGTTCTTAAGAGCAGCTGAACTAGGTCAGATCAAACATCCACGTAACACAGTGCCCTGTTCCCAGCCGTGATCAGTAGTGAACATCTTGGAGAGCCCATCAGAATAGGAGACACACACATCGATACCTCAACTTTGGCAATTGTAAGTCTCAGAGGCGGGATATTAAATGAAAGAGGTGACCGCATATTCTTCTTCCCTGAATGCAGACTTACAGCCCACAGCATCCTGAGCTATACTTCCTAGATGTTTTCAGTCACTTTCCTTAACTACATATGCATTTCCTTTGACGCTTTGAACATTTGCCACAAAGGTCAACTTTTCTTGATTCATAATTCCTCCTGCTAGTTCTTTGAATGGAATATACAGCAAGCGTGTTCTATACTCTCCTTTCTACCATTTATAATTTTATAAACTTACACTCTCTGCATCAGCCCTCACTGCAGCATTGTAGGCATTCTTCAAATGAAGAGCTTCCATCTTTGATCACCCTTGTCAAACTTCTCTGTATCTTCTCTAGTTCTATTATATCATTTTCCTGTTAAACCAGTACTACTTTAGCATAAACTATGCTCACATTTCCAGACACGCTTAACTGGAGCCATATTATTTCAGATGTCAAGCCTTTACTGTCACGTGACTTTTTTGACTGGAGTCTAATTTTAAGAAGTCTGTTTTCTCTGCACTATGAATCAAGGCCACAGTTTCCATTTTTTTCCTAAATGAAGGTGATAAAATATAATCTGAATATCAATAGATTATATTATTTGATATCCTGAGGGCACACAATTCTATCACTTCAAAAGCCTAACATCATGAAGATGTCAATTAAACTTCAGAAAGTAGTGCTGCCTTTCAAATAGGAAATCTGGTTAAAAAGAACTAGAATTTCTTGCATGAAAAGGTCGATCAAAAGCAGTGGCATCGTGACAAAAAAAAGCACATCTAAGAATCAAAAAGGTGTATCTCCTTTTTACTTTCCAAATGAAATTATTTACACAAATGCTTTCCTGAAAGGCTTAGGATTCTCTAAGCACTGCCAGGAGATCACGGCAAGTGCTAAAAAGCAGAAACAACCCCTGCTTGTCCCCAGTAAACAAGCTATCATTGCATATGTCTGGACAACGCATATAGCAGATGACAACCAAATGCTAGTTATGTATAGATGCTCTATTTCCACTCGCCTGCCACTGCAGTGGGAATGCTGATCATCTATTGGTAAGTTCCCACCACTTTCTGGAAATACTAGTAAGATAACAAACTGATATAGTTGCACGCAAAGGTCTGGGTTTTTTTAAAATGCGTGTAGAGCTTCCTTGCTAAAACTGCAAGAATATTCATTCTATGAACAGACATTTGCTCTAGGTTTAGTTTAACAAAGGGGAAATAAAAGATTCAATTAAGATATTGGCTCAAAAGGAGATATAAAGAAGAAAAAAAAAAAAAAAGAAAAACAAAACTTACACAGCTTTAGAAAGAAATCACTAAAATTTAGGATCCGGTGGCTGCATAGACTGAAGTGGTAAAATAGCATCTACCATCTGCAGATTGCCTGTGTAGATGTCCAAATCATATCAGGGAACAAAAAAAAATGCTATTTAACTAATTCTGGGAAACAAGGCTTATAGCTTAACTTTAGTGCCCACTTCACAAAATCTGTACTATTCACAACAATTGGGATTTATATGGAAATCTTTGAAAGATATTCTGAAAGAACATGGAGCTTATACTCTCCTCTGTACTGCATGTTACTGCTGAATTGAGTATTCAACCTGGCACACTTAGAGCGAGGGCAATTTTCTTCCTAGTTACCTTAAATAAGAAGCAGATTATTACACTTTTTTTTTTTTTTTTAAAGAAACCTGTGGTAGAATCTGCAAAGAAAGGGATTTCAATTTTCAAATCACTACCTAAAGAATGAACACTACAAGTCAGCTAAAAACCCCCTTGAACCAGTATTGACACTACACATATGTGCTTTTTTGGTGGTTAGTTTACTTTGGGGAAGTCCCTCTCCCCAGGCAAACAGAAAAAAAAAATTAAAAGAAAAAGAGAAAGTCAATTAAGTAGTCATAATTAACAAGTACATGAAGAGGAAAAAACATTCGCTAAAATAAGTTCTCTATAGAATGTCATTACAGGCCTCATCATATTTTTTTAATGCTGAACTACTTATACAGGGTAAACAAGAAAATATTTTAATTGGCCTCTAACTTCATAGTCTTCCATGTATTAATCTTGTACCACAACGAAAACCTTTAATCTGTTTTTGTAGCAAAAAGATCTCCTACAAGCAGATAGTTAACTTTGGTTAGATAAAAAAAATTTATTCGAAAGGGAGAGCTGAGACATGTGAAATATTTAACATGAATCACTTCAGCTGCCTCAAAACAGGTTATAAAGATATATAAACTTTTGATGAATTCACACTATTCAGTTCATCTACTGCCCAGACAGGTCGTATCTTGAAAACATAGCTATTTTCTTTAAGCTCAAGAGAACAGTAATTGTATGTAAATTCCTGTCCTAACTTAATGTAGGGTATTAATCATTCTCTCCTCAGCTGCTAGGACTATACACCAAACCTATTCCCAAGTATTTGTAGAGGCACAAAGCAATCTTCCTTGTAGATTTTTTTTTCCATGAAAAGTTTTTATTCTGAAGAAATGAGTCCGTCCAGAAGCACGCTGCCTGTCCCCACTCAGCTCCCCCCTGCCTATTTACTGGTGTCATTCACAAAATATTTCTACAGCTCAATAGGTTGCTTACAGTTACTGATGCACATGGACTAATATCCAGACACGATTATTTTTTGGGACTTGTATCTCCTCAGTTTTCTGAGTCAGTTTTTCCCAAATTATTATCCTTGCCATTACTACACTACCAGGTGAATCATAATAGCATAAAGTAGTAACACTGGAAGATGAGTACAGCTAATTACTGAAAATAAAATCATAGGTTCAAAGATTGTTCCACACACAATATTTATATCCTTGTCTTTATTACACCTTGAGCAAGTAAATACATATTAATTTATTAAATATCTAAGTATAGCTTACAGACTAGTAATGGTCCTGTATAATTTCTGGTGGCCCAAAGAACTATCAGAACACCAAAGAAGAAAGACCTGAACATACACAGAAATAGCTCAAAGCTGTATCACCAGAGAACTCTAGAACAAGCATTCCCATGATACTTTGTGCAGTACAAAACATGGTCTAAAAGCATGGAAAGCTGAGCTGCTTTGAAAAATGAAGAAAGAAGAAGAGTGGGTTTGGATGCAAATTAAAAAAAGATCAAGTGTTTAAAACACAGTTGAAACAAGTTGCTAAGTTATGGAAATGTATTATGAAGTTAGATTCTTCTCCCTTCCCATCTCTTTTATTTGAGTGCTGAGTGCTAAGAATGTACCATTATATGAAATTAAGTCAAGCAACTTTTTTTTGTTTTTACCATTTCAATACATAACTTGGAATGCAACCAATGAAATAGCACAATTTATGTCTAAATATAAGACCAGAGGGTTTAGTGGCTCTTGATTATGTTTTCCTTACAAGGATCCTTTGCAGAAAAGTACATGTTTCAGTTTAGAACAATGATAATTAGTGCCTGTGGGAATAAAGCAAACTAATTTTTCCACAGCAATATAATTTCCTGTAACTTTAATTTTTACATGATGATACTCCGGTAGTTGCTCAGATACAACATTTTACTGTCTACAATGCGATCAGGGTTTGAAACAATTAGCTGTTTTCAATTTAACCTTAAAGAAAAGTTAGTTGTACTCATGTGTGGTAAAAAAAACTGTATATGAAGAAATAGAATTTACCAATAAGCTCGACATATTTTTAAGGATGCTAATGAATTCTTCTAACTTTGGATTAATTATTTAAGATGACAAAACCAAACAGATGCAACTTGTAAGTGCACCTCAAGTACTGGTATTGCAGCTGTTCTCTTCTCAGTATTGCAAGAAAACTCATTTTCAGAACTCCAGGAACCTATCTTCACTGACTGGGAAGAGTAATATTTAATCTATATAATAGAGGACATAGCCAAATCACTTAAATACAGATATAAAAGCTGACAATGGTTTGCAGAAAGACAACATTACAGAGGCTACACTCCAACATCTAGTGTCAGTCCCAGAGTACACTTTATGGACGCACAGTTCAGATGTGGCAGAAACTACAGTTGTCCCTAGAGCCCTTGAACAGTTATTTTTCATTCAGCAATGGTAAGAAGCAGTGTTTTAACAGGAAGGTAGCTGTACAAAATACAGCAAATACAACCAAATTTGAGAGAACAGACCTGCATCCTTTCCTACTGAAATGAAAAATAAATATCAGCACTTTTTCCCCCTCCAAGTTTTAATGATGCACAGGGAACTATGTTTAATCACTACACCTCATGAGGAGGATTCATTAGATACTTCAAAAGAAGCTTTTAAAAAAGACCAACATTTATTTCATAGAAAAAGAACCCTGCATCTCCTTGTAGACTCTCAGCCAACAGTGTCAGAACTTTCCCAAAATAAATCCTGGGGTTACAGAATTAGACCAAGAAAAGTACTGATGCAACGATGAGTTGAACAGACATAGTGTCATTAACTCAGGCAGCTCCAGAAGCCCAAAAGAGAGTCAATCCGTATGGTGAAGTTATGCACGTATTAGTATTTACAACATCCTTATTCCCTGACTTTAAGAAACTCAACAGCGCTGTTGCAAAGCATTATAAAACAACAAAACCAAACAAAGCTCATCAATCCTACACAGCCAGCCATGTGCCAGACTTCTTGTAATTCTGCTGATGAAATTCCCGTAATTTTCAAATGGAAATCAGAAATGACTATTACATCATTTCATAAACAACACCCCCCACACACACACACACATTCTTAAGTAACAAAAATAGCTTTTTATTTTATTATGAAAGAAAGCACAGAACTGGTAGGTTCACTGTTCCTATTACTTCACAGACATTAAACTGAATTTTTACTTAAGTATTTTAAGCCTTGTCCTACCAGAACACGGGTGTTTGCACTTTTCATTTTTGGAGAGAAATGGTATGTAAAGTTGACCTCCAAATAAATAATTTCCGGTATACAAAACTAAGTATTAATAAAACTGTTCAAGAAATGTATTTGAGTACCATTCTTCAGAGATGGCTTTACACTCCATAATACATTTATCCTTGCTTCAGAATGAGCCGTTTAATAATGTATTAATTTGAACTTAGCATTTCTTTACTTACAAGACAGCTAGAAATGTTTTCCACTTTAAAATCTGTTTTATTCTCAGTTCAGCACTGTAGTTTTTCATCAATAGCTCTAACAGTTAATTTCAGTACCCACTTTAATCCACAAAGAAAATCGAAGCATAGCATTCAATAATCAAGTATTTCTTCACCCGAGTATCATGAAAGCCTCCCCCACAAAACCACAGATATGTTGGTAAAACTTTACCAGGAACACTACAAAAGCACTGTAAAGCAGTTTGGACTTATCTAATGACCACAATACTACCTCCTCACAAAAATAAAATAGCTTTCATAAAAAGAAAGCAAAAATTCCCCAATCACAAGTCATATTTTTCTGTTGTCATTTCACAGTGACATTATCACAACATCTGAGAGACCTGGAGACAAAATGGAGAATGAATTGGTCTTGCCATGGTGTGACCAACAAAATACACCAAAGAACAATTCAAACCCCGACTTGTCCATTTACATTCAGAGTTTATTTTCTTCTAGTTTCATCGACTAGATGGATTCCTTTGCCAAAACTAATAGGAGCCAATCTTTCATAGACAACAGCTCAATAGACAAATATGCCTAAACTAGGCCAATCTACTGACAGCACTACAGAGCAAAAAACCTCAAGTTCAATTGTTAATCTATACTTTCACTCTGTGTAAAACTAGAAGTGCTGCATCAAGTCCTTAGCAGCGCATAGACGCAAGTAAATCAAGCTACCACATGGCCAGTTAAAGAGCATCATTGATCTAAAGGAAACACACTGAGTATTTTTCCCTCAAAAGAAAGACTAGCAGGCTTGCATGAAGAGCAGGAGAAAGTAATAAAAAGCAATTTGGTTTTGCTCTGCTACAAGAATTAATCCCGGTCCTCTCTTCCCACCATTCTTTTTTTAGGGTGAAAGGGAGGAGGGAAGGAGGTGAGGGGAAACATGGAGGAATAGATGGGTTCAAGATTTTATTTGCTATCAAAAGCACTTAAGTTTGATGCTTAAGGATCACCATTTTAGATATGTTGCAGGTGAGCACGCACATACGTATACCACTTCTTCTGGCTTACAACCTTAAAGAAATATATGAAGTAATCCATCAGTGTGTGTGTGTGTGTATATATATATATATGTATCTTTTTAAACACATCTCTTAATTAGCATGATTATAGTGAGTTGTGCCTAGGGCTCACTCTTTTGCTTTTACTTTAGGGGAAAAAAAGTAAGCTTAATTCAAGTTTAAAAACCCCAAACAATAATTGTAAAGCATAATATATAATTTAAAGTCTTGACTTTTCAGTATTTAGCATCATATCCTGAGCAGGTCCTAATTTTGACTGAATAGCAGAAGATACTGCAGGGTTCATTTCAGGCTGCAGGCATTTGATACTGAACTGACCTCACAGTATTTACATTCCCCTTAGGAAAACTGGGCATGCAGTCCAACTGGGGAAGATCATGTCTAACGCTACTTGAGCTACCAGTGCTAGAAGCAAGCAGGATAACAGTGAAAAGAGTAGGGTGAAAGATAAGGGCACATATATAGAAATAAAATTAAAAGGAAGAAGAGAAAGAGAAGGTCAAACAGCAGAAGAAAAGAACTGAAGAGACAAGAGTTGGAGACAGTTGTTTTTCTGATATAAATAAGTCCCTAATTTCTTTTTTTTTTTTTTCTTCAAACTAGTATTGCAGACAGGCTGTTCAACTAGTAAAAAGCAAATTACTTCAACTCAAGGAAAATAAACTAATCAGAAGACTTGAAATATTTATGTCTGCTCAAAACAAATTAACAGCTGCTAACTACAGCTTTGTCTGCATTACATTTGATTTTTTCTTGTGGTTGTCATACCTTTGTCAAATTTGGACAGGAAAACAAAACCAAAAAACTCCCCCATAAGCTTTGCTTTTGCCATTCCCACTACAGTTATAGGCACATTTGTTGAATCCAGCAGTTAGATCAAATCCAAAATGTATTCACCTTCATTCGTTACAATTTAGGTCCCTACTACTGCGAAGAAATTAGATAGAAATACAGGAGCCAGTGAGCAAATCCTACTCCCATTTTTCCTGCAAGTGCTTATCCCATCTTCAAACAGGTGAAAAATTATGTTTGTTCTTTACAGATTCACTCTGCCAGATACATAATCTGCTCTATACCAAGCCTAGTGAAATTGTACAAGAAACATAGGTTCTGAACCAACCCCAGATTAAGTTCTTCACCTCCAGATTAAATTTCTTCACCTCCTTGAAAAATTAAATAAATACCTTAAATTACCATAATTTCTTCAGAAACCCTATTCCCAGTTGCACACAGCAATTTTTAAACAAAGTAATGAAATAACTGAAATGCAAGAGTTCTCATACAAATTGATGTCGATTGCAATACCCATCTAAAATGACGGTACTTTCAATCCTCATTAGAAGTTTGAGAAGTTTCTGGCTGCTTTAATGACTTACAAATATAATCACCGAAAGTCTGAAAGAAAAACTCAACTCCATTACTGACCAACGACTGCAGAAGACCCCATCCCCCTCTTATTTAAAACCAGGATGCTAGTAATTCCAACTCCTCAGCCTGATGCAGTCTCTCAGGCAGCTCAAGCTCAAATCACCCAGGGCTGTGAAACACAACCAACCCCACTTACAAGATCATATGACATCACTGCTTTCATCAGCAAATTTTTTTCTACTTATGTCTCACTTCATGTAGTTCTTTTCCATCTACAAAACAGCAAGATTTTCATGTAACTTACACACTTGAGATCAAAAATGTTTCGAAGCGTCAGGCACCCAAGCAAAAGATTATAATGAAGAGGATAAAGCCCTGGCATTTGAATTGACTGCTGAATTTGATAGCACTTTTTGTTGTTTTAAACCACAGAGCGAGCGATCAGAGGCAACAGAAATCCCGAATTTCTTGTTAGACAGGTTTGGCACTCTCACCTGAGGTTGAACAAAAACCACAACAGAGTGAGCTCTATCCTGATGCCTATTGCAAAATCTCTTTCGTGTTTAGCTTAGGATACAAGAATAAAGAGCACTTCAGGAAAAGGTAGAGATTTTTCCTGATGTGTAGAAATCTTTTTATACTTTGAAAGTGAAGCAAAATGCAAGTGTTCCATGTAAGAAATTTGGGGTGGCATAAAGAACAATGTGTCCTATATATATATATATGTGCGTGTGTGTGTGTGTGTATATAAAAATAAAACCACTACTGTCAATGAGACAGCCAAAAGGATACACTTTAATTTATATTTAAACAGAAGTCACTTTAACCATAAAACTAGGTATCCCTCATCTAAGTAATTCCAAACTTTCACCTTTTATGCTGTTTACTATGTACTGTGCAATGTACTCAGCTAGAAAATTACGCAGATTTAATGGTTTTGTTGTCAGTTTATCTGCTTTTAAGGACAAAACTTTTCCTAAACACTATTTGTGGCAAACACTGCAGAGAAAGTTTTAACCTGAGGAAGTTTTCAATTCCATTTCCAGAAGAAGCCCCTTTCATTTAGTAATTGAATTATCAGACAGACAGGAGCTGCAGAAAAAGAAATACAAGGCTCAGTACAAAATTATATGAGTTAAACCACCTTTTCCAACAGTGTTACTGCAATTTGCACTCTGCTTCCTTCCAGTCTCATCTCCACAAGACTTCAAGGCAAGGTTTATTAAGTGGCCCTACTGACTGTCAGTTCATTTTTATCTGAAGTTGAGCACAAGGAGTGACAGAAGCAGGAGACAGACTGTATGGCAGAGATCAGACCATACCAGTGTCTCAAGGCTCATCAGCCTGATGCAGTCCCTAGGTATGCTTGTATAAAGAGATAAGAAAACCTAAATCAGTATTTTTTACTGACCAGAACTACAGACAGATGGCCCAAGACTCTCAGTGACGAATTTAAGTATTTAGGCTCCCAAACTCTTCAAATCCATTGTAGAACAATTTAAATAACTACCTCCTGCCTGATCAAGGATAACTTTATTGACTTACACTCATAAAATTCACTATATCAGAGATATTCTTAGGTGTTCAATTTGGCCAATTAAAAATTTATTGGTTCAAATGTCAAATGCTTTTAACTCTGCAGACACAATAAAGAAGATGGATCAATTAATAAAAGTCAAAATTTTATTAACTGAAAAAAATTTAGTAACATTTGTGTGCTTTATTAAGTGAAAACATTTCAGTGTTTCAGACCAGGTAAGCATCTGATACCCACATCAAGTATAGAAGATAAGATTGTACCACGAAAGAGGTTTAAAATCAGAACAGGTTATACGAATTTCTTAATGAGGTTTAACTTGCATCATTATTCCGATTAAAATTAATAGTTAAAATAAATATTTGATGTTATGACATTGATTGCTCAAATATTTTTATTTGTAACTCTCTTTTTCAATCTTCTATATCAAACTTCAAAGACATCAACCGAAAAGTTTTGAATGTAAATCTAGAGGATTCTCTTCACACATGAAAAAATACAAAAGAAAGCAGCCCTAGTAAATGGTGTGGGCAACATGTAAGAAAACCCAACAAAAAAACCAAAAACAACAACAACAAAAAAAACCCAAAAAAACCAACCCCAGTCTTAGCCAGCTTTACTCTCTCGTAGAAATCAAGTCATCATTTTCAACATTCAATCAGATGAAAAAGTCATCTTCTTCCCCACAGGGATTTGAGAGGACTGCTTGTTTATTCTTGTCACTTATAACATTTTATTTCTAAGAAAGCTTTCTCTCCTTCTTATAAAGCAGTTTCATTGAAAAACTTTGAAGATGATGTCATCTGGTTTTACACATCCCAAAAGATAGTCTCAAAAATTATAAGTGTTAGACATTGGTCAACAGTTGCATAATCTGTAGGTTTTCACACAAAATTAGAGAATAAAAGAAAATAAGAAGTGTAGGAATTTGGCTAGTAGTACAGCTCAGACAAAAGCATCAAAAACTGTATTTTTTGCAGGATTTATACAATTTCAGTAGTCCTACTTACTCAGCGAGTAGTAAAAACTATAAAAGTTTCCATGAACTACTGGAATTGAAAGATGACAAAGATTTTAAATCAAAACTTTCACCAGGTATTTTCTTTTCAAACACCTTTTGTTTACTAGGACCCCTCTTATCTAGACTGACACACAAAAAGGTTTCCAGTTAATAAAGCATTTAAATTTTTATTTAGTATTAATTAAGTATTAATTAAGTATTTGTTTCTACTAAATATGATTTGTAATAGATTCTGGACAAGAAAAAACACTAAGCTAATTTTAAATTACAGGTTGCTTGGCAATACACCCTTCCTTAAAAATAAGTGTTCTTACGAACTCACCATGGAGAAAGCCATGAAGAACTAAGTTTCTGAACCCTCACGAATACACAAGTGCTTTTAAAATTGTTTATATAAATCTCCGTGACCATCAGAGGCCACAGAAGCATTCAAAATGCTGTGTAAAAGCCTTTTTTTATTTCCCCCACATCACAGATTTCAATGAGTATTCAACTCCAGGTTTATAGGTCCAGAGCAGAAAGATCAAACCTTACAACCAACTATTTAAGCAGACCTCTCTGTCCTCCTCAGTACTGGGGAGTAGGAATCTTTCCCAGAGAGTTTTACTGGAGTGGCTACACTAACAAGTTCCCATCCCCATACTACTTCTGAAGGTGGCTACTGATGCAACTTCTTACACACCACCACCCCCCTCCAACATCGCTGTCAGAGAATACCCTCCCTTCAACCAAGTGCAAGAGCAAGCAAAGTGAACGGAGAGAAACGGCTGTCTTCCACATTCAAAAGCAAGAAGGCAAGGGAAGGAGAGAGAAGGGGCAAGTGTTTAAATTTAGGTACTTACTTACTGAAAAACACACGTACAGGCACCACGTTGGCAGAAATCCCAGCAGTCAGGGCTGTAGAGCTTTGCTTCCAGCCAGCATTTGCCTCAAGCTTCACAGGAGTTTTCTCCCTCTCTCACACGCACACAGAAACGTACTGAAGATCACTCTGAATTGCCAACCAAAGCGCGTATCTCAGGTTTAATGAAAGTGCAATTCATTATAATGAGAGCCAGTGTAACATAAACACATGCAGGAAAAACAGGCTTAGCACAGCACCACAACAGACACTACTTTTGATCCAGTACAACAAAACACTTGCAGACCATAGAAAAAAGCGCATGCAATTCCTTTGAGTAAAAGCAAAACATAATGTGCACCAGGGAAAATTTGGACCCATGAAAGTTCTACCCAACGGTGGCTACACCAAGTAGACTTCTCTGTTGGAAAAGTTCACAAGGTACCTGTCTGCCACTTCAGGCAGTTTTGGAAGTGTCCCTCAGTTCCCAGTACTGCAGGATATGGGTACCAAGACCGAGAAGAGAAAAAGAACCTGTGCAACACCCTGACACAACAGAAAGAGGAAATACTGGTACAAGCCCCAAAATAATTCTTAGAGTGCACATCAGTTCAGTTATCTGTTTTTCCAAAGGGAGTAGGGGTTGGGAAAAAATGCATCATTATTTATAAAATAACATGGCACCCACCTACATAAAATATTACAATTGATCAGCATTTCCTTTGTTTTTCACTACCCTTCACACATCATAGATAGCAAAAATGAAAGACCACAGAAGAACTCACTTCACAGTAATAACATCTTGAAGTCTGTATTAGCTTTATCTGCTATTATTAACCCCATCACCAATTAAGGCCAAAGTTAGAGAAGAAATACTACCACTTCCAAAACCAAGGATCCAAAACCGGGGACATTAACAGATATCAAAAAAGAAGTTTGAGCATCTTCAATGTCTTTGTCATGGATTTTAACATTTTATGTAATAACTTACATATAGATGTTTTTGTGTTTTTAAATAATTATCCATTAATTCTAACAAATGTTTAAAAACTTGGTAATAGTTTTTAAAAAATATAGATCAGTAAGCTCCTTCATGGTTTCCAGTCTATTATAGTAAAACTAAAGCATTCAAGGTATTACCCAATTTAGAAACACACTTCAGGAAAGAGGCAGCTCAAGACATCAACCACAGACATCACACTCAGACACACTTTATAAGCAGAGTCATTCCTAGTGTTCACATTTGGTATTCTACCTGCCAGACTAACTTTGAAACGGGTTCATAAGCCAGGGCTAATAGGCCCTGCCAGACCTGCACACGAGTCAGACATGTTTTCACAGGGTGAACTTTTGCCACCCTTCCCTCTGGGAGAAATTCCATAAAGTTCGCTCCTAGGAAATCAGCTCCCATCCCTACTCTTTGTACTGACTTTCCTCTGCCACCACTCCTTTCTGCCTGGTTTAGCCTCCCACTCATCACCCTTCTGCAACTACTCCCACCTTTTTAGCCTTCTCCTTCAGTACGTCACTACCTCCATCCCCTTCTTTCCATAACCACCCCCTCAAGCTGCTTTTTGGATGCAGTCCCACCTCTCCTCCTCTGACCCATACCCATTTCTTCCTGCATCTAGAATCCTTCCACCTCCATGCCTGGATTTGGCATTGCAACCACTCAACTGTCTCCTCTCCTGCTGTAGCCTCCTTGCATAGCCAGTCCCTTTCACAACAGCCCCCCAAGCAAGATTCCCAGATAAATGCCCTTTTTGTTTCTTTCTACCTCGCCGCAGAAAAAAGCCTGCGCTTCTCCTAGGGCTCCTGGGCGACACAATTTCATCTTTCCCAGGGTGAGACCTGCAGCCAAAGTAGTAACGCTGCGAGATGTGTTTCACTGAGTGGCAGCACTGTGAAGTGCCAGAGCAAGACACTCCCCACACAAAGTATTTTTGGTTCTTGAAATATTTCAGTGGAATAAAGAAATAAATTTAAAAATAGATAATAATTTGCAGGCATTCCTAAAAAGTTCTCTTTTTCTAAACAGCTTTGCTCACTACAAAGATAAAAAGGCACAGGTTAGTTCACTGTACTGTTATGTCCCAGTTCACCCATCTAGCCATACGTCACTATTTGACCCGAAGGTCTTACCATGAAAGAATGAACCGAATGAAGGTGAAGAATAAACTTTAGTTTTTCCTTAATTTTAGTAAAATAAAGGTCAGAGGTAACAAGAGAAGAAATAAATTTCTGGGAGGAACGCCATGATCCTTACTGTTAGAAGAAAACAATCTGATCTGTTCTATTTTTTTTTTAAATCCCATTTTTCCTCTCAAGAAAGGGCTTCTCTGCAAACATGACTAGCTGTTCTTTGATTTTTCAGGAGAAGTCCTCAGCTGAATGGGAGAGGATCTTTAGAATGCACATAAAAGACAAAGGTTCAAACAAAAGCTGAATTCTCAATAAGCACAGGTTTATTTTAGTAAACAACAGAAGCTCAAGGCTGAAAGAGATCTTATCCCTTTAAATCACTTCATAAATTTTTCTTACCTTCCCAGTTTCAAGCTACATGCCTACAATAAGCAAACCTGCATTGATAAAAGTCTCTATAAAAGCATACAAAACCCCCTATTTGATGCAACAGTGAACTCACCTCAGCTGTGGCCTGGGTTTGCCAATGCCTTGCTTCAGCAAGAGCCAGGCAAAAATTGTGCTGATAAATACAGAAAAAAGTAAACTTCAACACAAAACTCTAAAAATGAAACTGTAACCTTCTTAATTCTTTAAGTTTTTAAGAACTTTTTCAGTCAGCTTTTGTACTGTCCCAAAAGTATCGGTCCTACGGCAGAGTTAAGAAATACCAAAT
The DNA here is from genome assembly GCF_000687185.1 of Egretta garzetta. NCBI lineage: Eukaryota > Metazoa > Chordata > Aves > Pelecaniformes > Ardeidae > Egretta > Egretta garzetta. The sequence goes on along the minus strand of NW_009258671.1, from coordinate 1,980,463 downwards.
TCTAACACCCGAACAGCTTATCCAAGAGTGCATCTGTAGAAGCCAAACCAGTCAGACTGATACAAAATTCCTCAGATATCATACTTGGACTGATTTTTAAAACAACTTTGTTTAGTAAATTAACAACATAGATAATATTAATCTGGTTTAAAAAAAAATCAAGACAAAAATCCTAACATGTTCAGAACTACTGAAATTAAAAAGGGAAAAAGGCAAGTAAGCAAATGCCTGAGTTTAGATAGTCAGGTGGTTTTAACATACGCATAGGAATAAATATACACACACATATACACAGAGAAAGACAATTTATGCCATTATATAGAAGTGAAAAAACAGTGCCTTGGTGCCTAATATCTATGCAGTCATCAAAAGGTACTAAAACCATCAAGCTGCAAATTCTCATTGATCTTAATAGGTGAAGAGTCTGAAGCCCATGACCAGGTATGTCTTCTCTATTGACAAGTATCACGCTGGGATTGTCACATGGGTCCATTTCCTTATGCACTTATAAATGATGTAAGAAGCTTCCCATACTATTACCCTGCTTAAATTTGTTTTGGGGATAAAGCCCTTAACTATCCAGAGCTCAATGAGTGCTCAATACACCAAGCATAAATAAGTAGTCCAGTGAAGTATTCTATGCAGACCAAAAGAAAATCTCAAATTTTTCAGCATGCTGTGCCATCATTTTCAAACTGAAGAATTTTCCCATATCTTGTTTTATTTCATAACACAGAAGATTCAACAGTTAACTGATAATAAACTAATTATTAAAAGGTTATATTTGAATGTGTCGATTCTACAGTCATACAGCCCTATATTCAAGGTAAAAGTCTAGTTAATGTATAAATAAAGATTGCACCCAAACCAAGTATTATTTCAGAAAAGTTTGCCAACAGAGTTCTCACCAAGTGATGACAAAGGGCTATTTGTGCACACTTCTAACATTAAGTAAACAAAAGCAGACTTTCTCACTCCCAAAGAGACAAAACACTTCACAATGTAACCATGTGTCATGAGAACATATCCAATATATTATAGCATTGCATATTTTTTTGCTCCAAATAACAAACAAGACCTTTTGTCATTTGCATTTACAAGGGATAGGGAGGATGTGGGGGGAAGGATTTTGTCATTATCGAGTATTTGAATTCTTATACTAATCCAAAAAACTGCAAAAAAAGTCAAAATCCTAGCTAGCATCAACTTGCTAATACAACTCTAAACAAAACCAAAAACACCTTATGCAATGGAAACAGCTCCATATCTATCCCTGTTTCGAACATCCTTCCTTTTTACAGGTAGCACAAATTCAATGTCATGAGGAAAAAACTAGTGTGTAATATAGTCACCATTTGGTATTCATATTCTGAAAATGAATGTGCACATCCCAAGAAAAATAGTGTCCTTTAAAAATAATCACATTTCAATGCAGTCTGTATCCTGAGTCATTCGTTTGAAATGCCAGTCCAAGGAATGTTAAGATTTAGCTGACGATTATCTCCTCAACATTATCCCAATTTGATTATACAGTGTTTACTACATCAAAGCCAGAAAAAGCACAGTAATAGATTCAGTGACACACCCACTTGGAACAGTGAAGACCTATTATTAAAGAACCAGAAGAATAATTTTCAAAAGGTTTTTATTTTCAAACACAGTCTAGCATAAGATCTTACCATAAAGCAAGGTTCTTAAATAATTTTATTCAACCCACATATTTGAAACTGTGCCTCAAAATTTAGGTGAAATTATTTATGTGATCAGGAAACTTGACTATCCTTCTTGTCTAACTCTCTCACTGGACACATTAGAGAAATCCAACAGCCAAGTTTCACATGACTGAATTAATCAATAGCCTGCCATTAACATTCAGTCCCTTGTAACTTTGTAACCCATACCAGAACATGAAACAAGGTATTTCTCTCAGACCTGATAATGAAAAAGTTTTCAATATTTTTAGTTTTTAATATAGTTTTATTATGCTGTAATCAACATAATAAACATTAATATTTAGCAAATCAGTACACTCAAATGAGCAGAAATCAAAAATCCTTGTGTGGGGGTGCCCATATAGCACAAGGTCACAACAACCTGCGCTGTTTCCCACTCATGCAGGAGCACCACAGAAGTTTAGATTCAGACAACTAGAATTATTATAATCAACACATCATCCGGAGTTACATCGCCTAGTATTATAAGACAGTGATTATCATGTTGTCACCCTGTCTACGTTAGCTCTCACATCTTCTTTAGCACCGGTAGGGCTGAATGCTAGACAGCTTTAAAAGGAGAAGCTGTCATTGGGCAGAAGTTTAAATTCAGCCTGAGAGGCAACACAACAAACACTTATTTAACTAAGGATGCCAAACTGGTCGTACCATGTGAACCTTTCAGCAGGCTTGACAACACGATTCCTGCTATCCTCCTACATTTATCAAATCACAGAGAAGTGTTGCTTGTGCAACATGTTTTCAAAGATGCAGCACAACTTTTCAATATAAACAGAGCTACTTAGTGTTGGCTACGAGCAAAACAATCAGCTTAATGTACATCCTAACAGTTACGATAACACCTTGAACACAATGTCTTATACGGACAAGAGTACACAAACAACTTTGTAAGCTTGTGCATAAGCACATCAGTCACTCTACAATACCTGTCCACACACTTTTTTTTTTATTCTAAGAAAACTCAAGTTGTTATTTTCCAGTTACTACAGATAGCACATTCCTCATAGGTTTATTCTATGAAAACAAGTTCCACCTGAAAGTCTAGAAGATTTCCTTTTTATATTATATACACACACAAATACAACTTTCTTTAATTTACACTCGTCTTCAGTCAATAATCTGAACAGAACACCAGAGGTGCACTCGTTAGTACGTTCCTGTCCTCAGTCCGGTGTAGTTCTTGTCAGCTGCTATAAAAGACTAGTGTAATGTAAATTACAAGAAGGCAGAAGAGTAAAGCAAACATGTCTCCTATTAAGACGACCCCTTCTACAGAGCCCAGCACCAGTTCTGACCAGTATTTTTTTGTTTTGTTTAGGATCAAATCAAACACTTTCCTATATAAAATAAGCCATGCAACACATATGTAACATCCATCTCAATGTCTACAATGCAACCTACACAGAGCAGCTACCATTTGCTCAACGCGAAGACACAGAAAAGCCTACCCACAGCCTGTAACCTCTATGACTATCAGTAACCTTCACTCATACAAGTTACCCCACTGGTGACACTTCATCTACAGATGGCACCAAACACAGAGTGCAGTGAGCAAAAACTTTTGATTTAATTGAGAAAAGCCTGCGAATTCTTAAATAACAGAAAAAGCAGCTATTAACTGGACAAATACACACAGATGCCACTTCAAACTTTTCCAGACAAGGATGGTCTGACTAGCTGGAGGGAAAAATCTTGTAAAAAGTTTGTACAGATCTGATCAACACAACCTCTGGACTTCTGTGTAAGAGCTCTACTTCCATGCCTAGCATTCAAAAAGACAACACATACAGCAAATCTACCACAGTGGACACACCCCTCAAAACATACTAAAACCTGAATAAAAAAAATTAATGAAGAATCAATGCTAGAAGCAGAAACAGAAGGTCTGCAAAGAAAACAGCCACATTAAACCTTCAGCGTGGCTTTGAACAACATAATTACTAGAGACTAGGGGTGAATCAAGACTCTTCTCTCAGTGACGAAGAAAGATCTTGCCCTTCTGAAAGTCTTTATGGGATGACAGCGCATACACCCAAGTGTCAAACAAACAAACACAAGGTATTCTTCACTTGCAAGGATATTTGGTGCTAGACCATCACACTCGCAGCAGAAATTTCATTTGAACCTTCATCCTTAAGCAGCTTTAATTAAAAGTATTAACACAAAAACTCAAGAAATTGTTTTACATGTGCAGAATTCAGTAAACAGAGGACTACAGACACTGTGAAAAACTTGAATACTCCTCCTAGATTTATAGCATAACACTTAATTTCAGTTTGGAATACTTTCAAGATTACAGCAACATTTAGACAAACTAGTTGAAAATGACAGTATTGTGACAGATAAGCATTCAACTTACTTTACATAGTATCTTGCACCTTCAAAAGTATAAGCTTCCTCCCAACCTGTGGGTAAGTCTGGAAAACAAGCAGCAAAACATTCCAATTAACTTTTGAAATTATGCTAGCCGTACTGGTCTACACCCTAAAACTAAGGTAGTTAAAATATCATGTGTCTGATTCCACACTGTGAAAGCTTTAGCCCTATAAATAAATATTTTAGAATTGACTCAGAGTACTGTCTCAGTTTAAATTCTGTAATCCAAGAGAAGCTACATGCAAGAAAGTCTAACTTGGATTTCTCATTTTCAAATAATAACAATAAGGGTTTAAGCGTGCCCTTATTTAACGGTGTTTCTTCCTTTGACTGGTAAGTAGAACTCATTGTCATCACCGGATCTTTCTGCCTCGAACTTCAGTAGCATCAAATTACCTGACAGGCAGAGATCTAAACAAAAATCAATTTACTGAGTTTGTGTTACATGCAAGTCACAAGCATCTTAACAGGCATGATATCAACTACACCACAGAGTGTTAGCATTATATTAGCATAATTCCACCACTGTTGTGACTAACAAGTGTTCCTGCAGTGTTTACAACTCTATTCAATTTTACATGAAAATAATTTTCAATGCAAATCTAGCGGAGGAAGTGGGTACATCTTTCCCTTCTCATTATCACTCTGAAGAGTCAGGAGGCCACATATAAAAAAAAAAACCCCACCACTAATGGTCAGGTTTTTTTTTCAGGTAACAGTTTCCTGATGTAATGGAAGCTCTGAATATGTTGGGCACCTCTATGCAACTCTGGATACATCACTATCCTTAAAAGTTTTCCCCAGTTAACAAACCCAATAATTGATATGTAGGACTTGCTCACTGAATTATAAAAGCAAGAATGCATTTCCTAATTAAAATAAAAAAATATTCAGTCTGGTCATGTGATTTTTTTTTTTTCCTCCCAGCTTACTTATTTGCTCTGGCTGGCCATTTCTTGACTCTTGCCTTTTCTAGAACAAAAATCAAGGTGTCTTTTGACAACAGCACAGGGCAAAGTACAGCAAACAGGAAGTCTGTCTAGCAAGAGGTATTTATGGCTGCTATGAGAACTTTGCAAAAAAAATACCTTTCCAGTGCTGAGTCTCTCAAGGAATAAAAAGCACTTCAATTCATAATGGACGACAAAGCTTTCCTCGTTGTCTAGTAAATATCTTACAGTATTATTTAATAAGGAGCTTTACAATAACATACACTTCCAAAAGAAGCGTTACTCGCTCAAAACTGTTTCTTAAGAGAAGACATATTTTGAACATATTTTGACTAGCTTTGAAAACGATGGTCAGGGCAAAACAAGATATAAAACCCCAAATTAATCTGTTTGATTGCGTCTATGTATGGAGAGATTCGTTAACATACATATGAATGAGGAAAACTACAGAAACAGGTTTGTTTTGCAGACACTTCAGTATCTGATTGACAAATCACGGTCAGTATATCGAAGGTCATGCCTCACTCTTGTGTCCAGAAACAAGTTTAATTTTCCTGATAACAACTCTGCTACGTTACATACAATACTCCAGATACTCAAAAGCAAACTGTATTTCCTTTAGAAGGCACTTCATGGCAGAAACAAATGAGACACTTAAAAAATTACCAGGAAATCACCATCAGTCAACAGAGACACTGGTAATAGATTAAAAGAAGAATTAATACTCAGCTAATGTTAGTGTCCAACAAGCAAAGCACTTCACATACATCTGCCCCCATGCATATTGCTGTAGATGGAGACCAATTTCTCAATTAATCTGAGTACTGAAAGTGGGGAAAAGAGGAGCCTGATAGCAATCAGTAGTTCTATTTCCCGGCATTAAATGACTTCTTACAAACAACAGCCTTTCACCGCAGATCAAACTGCACAGTTCTAATAGCCAGAAACCTGTGCTTTTTAAACTATTCCCAACTCAAAAAAAAAAAAAAAAAAAAAAAAAAGCTGCCTACGGTTTTCTAAAAGGCTGTTTCTGATTTCTTAATGCACAAGTATTAACCAAACATAAAAAGCAAATAATCTGATATAGTCTAATTCACTTGCAGATTTTCCTGCGATTATCCAAGTGATTACATACATAAAAACAACTGCACTTATTACTACACTCCACCACCTCCCAGCGGCATATGCAGCCTGTGTGCAATTCCAGCAGTCAGAATTTGGCTCTGGGTCTCCAGAGCGTCTGCTGTAAATCCTCCTCCTCCAGCACCTCCTGCTGCTACTTCTCCAGAGTGGAACAAACAGCAGTAGCAAAGAAGACGGGTTCCACCCTCCTCCTTCCAAGTTATTCCTAATGTTCCAGTCCCTTTCCCTCCTACCTATTCCACCTCTCTCAGTCACTTAGAAGCCACCCACACTCTCAGCCTAGATGGAAGCAAAGGGAGGAAAAGGGTTTCTAGGTGACTACATTTAGTGGCATCAGCCTCTACATTTCCAGGATACCTATCGTGGTTATATCTAGGTACTGCTGGAAACAGAAATAAGATGAGTGGTTTAACGCTAGACTGAGAAAGGATGCTAACGCAGGTGAATAACCGGGGTAGCCTGGAAGAAGCACGAGAGGAACAAGGCGGTCTCTAATGGTAACTGTACAATATTATAGGGTTGAGATAAGGCAACAGAAAGAAAGCAAATTACACAGGCTGGGAGGGAAAGCAGGGGCGCAGAGGAAAGCGCCTGAAGGAAAAGCCGAGGAGCAGAGGGGCGGCCGGCTGGGCACGCCGGGCTGCGCTGTAATGCCCCCCTGCCTCGACCCGGGGGCAAGCAACTGCGAGAAGTGAGGGGGGCGCGGAAGGGACGGGATGCGGAGTTGTCTCGGGTGGCTGCGGCGGCGCCGAGGCGACTTCTAGGACGGGGCGGCTCGGGGGCAA
>NW_009258671.1:1964291-1972274 GCF_000687185.1 Egretta garzetta | reverse complement strand
CGGCGGCGTAAGGCACAGCTGGGAGGCACCACCTCTGCTGGGCTCTCATCGGGCGCTTTAAGACACGCGTTTCTGCAGGAAATTAAAACTTTTGTCGAATTTCCTCCAGGAGCGTGTGCGCTCTTCTCACGCCCTCAACTTTCAGCTTTTTTTTTTTTTTTTTTTTTTTTTTTTGAAATTTCTCATGTAAAGGTGTAGTCTAAAGCAAGAGTAAAGGGATGCCGTGTTTTTTTCTTCATTTAAACCACCCTGTTTGAACTGCGTTGCTTGTCCTCCGAAAGAGATCCAGGGTATGACATGTGTGCATGCTTTCAGCGTTTAGGGAGGCGGTAGTAATTGTGGTAAAACCCGCGTCTGCAAAAATGAAAGTGTGTGTGTGTGTGTATACTTTTTATTCACATGAATAATCTGGTTGCGTGTGCATTTACACATAGCTATGCGCACCTTTGATTTAAGTTACAAATGACAAATGTAAATTACTAAAACTGTGTTTGTGGCCATGATATTTCTAAGGGAATCTTGCCTTACAAAAATACCTTCTGAATGAGGAGTAGAGCTGAGAAGTCTGATGGTATTTCTGTGTCCGCAAAAATACTTGAAATTCACAGCTGACAGTATTCTGCATAGCAGCTTCGTCCTCTCTCCCATTCCGAACGCCTTGGGAAAAATAAAATTTGACAGAACAAGTTGCCGTGTGGTTTGGTCCCCACCACACTGTGTGGTTAAAGCCTTGAAACCCAGTTGCCCCATGCAAGATATTCCAGACCTGAAGAGCAGTGAATGTGTGAGCAGGTCTTAAGTTATCTTCAAGCAACTGGATGCAGGATAAGAATTCCTCCCTGTCCAACAATAGCCTTCGTTTCCACTCACCACTGACAGCTTCCGAGATTTATAGTTAACCAGAAAAAAGATACGCTGGAGAAAACACAAGTTAACTCTATAAACAGTTCCCTTCTCTCCTAAGAGCAAGAGCCCTTGGCTGGTGAGTCAAAGTGAATAATGGCTCTTCCTCTGGAGGGCTGTGGAAAGCTGCCTGGCAACAGCGTGGGGGGAATCACGTGTGCTTTGGGCTCCTGAGGTGGCAGTGGCCATATCCTGATACTTCTTCGTGCAGCCCAACTAAAGCAGAAAGTGATGGCCCTTGATCACCAGAACGCTGGATACCTTCCACCGTGCAGAATCCGTTTTCTTCTCTAGCAGAGGAGGACACGCAGCACAGCCAGACTTAGGTTGGCCCAGAGCCGTAAGTTAGGTACTTAGGTAGGATTTAGGTGCATAAATCCTGCCTAGTCCCAGCATGTGCTTCGCCAAATGCCTTCCTTAGGCAACTGAATTTTGCCCGTACCTTGCCTTGCAGCCTTCTTTCTACTTTGCACGTGTTTAGAATTGCTGCTATCTTGGCAAAACCAAGAGCGCGGTACCTAAAATACGTCAGAGCCTGGCTGAATTCTCAGGCAAGACATTCCTCCAAGCGCCGCCGAGCCCTTGGATTCAGGCATTCAGGCCACACCTAAGAAGGACTTACAAGATTTGTTTCTGTACAAGTCACAGCAAACAGGTTGGTGGCAGAGTCATCACCACGAACACTACAGAAAACCTCTTCAGCCCAAAGGGTGAAGGGCATTCAAAACCATGTCGCTCGCTTCCCAGGTAAATGCTTTTGCTCCTAGCCGTAAGCTGTTCCGAAGCTGAGACTGTTCTATGAGTACACTGAAGATGGTCCTCCTCCCCTTTTGAAGTCACATTACTTTGCAAATATAATTATTGGGCTATAGGGTGGTGACATGACTTGCTGGTCTCATGAATAGGAAGCTCATCCAGGGAGCAATGGAAGATCTTGGTTCTACTCCATTGTTCAGGGGCTCTTACGTATTTTCTGTTAAACAGCCATCACATAAAATCCCGTATTAGTTCTGGAACACATGGAAAGCACGTTATGACTGTATTTACAGGAACTAGTCCTGCAAGGTGCCATGCACCATGAACTCGAGGTGATTTCTGCTAGCCCAGAGTTTTAACCATTTTGTGGAGCACAGCTCATGAACTCCAAACGGTATGAGGGAAACCACACCTGCATCATTTGTGCAGGCTGGTTCCAGCAGTTTTGCTTTCTGAAGGCTGCTGTTGGTTCCATAGTTAAAACTTTTGCTTCAAACTTAGTGTAAGCATTTGATAAAAACAAATTACACATCAAGTTTTCACAACGTTCCCTAGAAGTACATCTTTTCTACAGTCGGGTAAGTGCGTGAATGCTTTTAAAAGAGGGACTCGAGAATAATATTTTTTAAAAAGCCACATCACTATAGGGACTAAAAATCTCTTTTCAAAGGGGTTCATATCACTGCAACAACTCCATGCGTAATTTAAGGTACTACATACTGTACCTTTCACATCATTGTTTTTTACTATAAAAATGAGCTAATGATTCCAAATGTGAAAATGGTCAATCCGATTTATAAGACTCAGAGAAATCCATCAGGATGCTCCCATCTGGCCACTTTTTTTCCCAGAAGAGTTGAAGACAAACCTTTGAAGTGGTGACAACCACTGACAACAGCTGTCCTCTGCTTTCTGCATGTATGGCCTGATCTGTCTGCTGCTCCTGACACGAATGGGAAGTGGACAGGTGTGGAGCAAGTTGTTAATCTGTGTGTGAGGCAGAGCCCTCCCACCACTGTATTGGCCACCCATCTCTGGGGGCTTGGGATAAAGTAAAAACCTGGCTCCACTGAGCTTTTTCCTGTGGTTCTCCATTCTGACCCCACCTTTTTTCCTTCCTCTTTCACCTCCCCATGACAGTAGCTTTCCTAGCAACTCCCTCAGGGTCAGGGAGTACTAAGGGAGCAGTAAGTTTATTGATGTTTAAAAAAAAAAATAATTTGGGCTCAATAATGTATTCGTAATCAAAATATGTAAAATTCCTGAGGCAAAAGAACCCTGCCCACAAAACAATGAATACCTTTAAATGGGATTAATTAAAATGCAGCATTGGAAGGACGTTCATTGAATAAGACTCAGAGAAATCCACCCACACCTCTCCCAGCAGGTATGAGGTGACAATAACATGTGATGAGCCAAGAAAAAAGGACTACATCTAAGCATAGCATCTGACAAAGCCACTAGCCCCTGAAGCGGGAGTGGACTGGAGTCCCAACGCTCCACCTAAAACCTCTTCACAGAATCATGTTCGTCAGGGTTGATTCTGTGTATTCTGTCAATATGAATCAAATTGGATGAGGTTATTTCATGGAGTCGGTGACTTTACATTTTTTATGCTGTTTAACTAGCGAGACAATATAATTCTTAACATTGCAAGAAAAGACCATTGGCTGGTGGTGCAGTTTTATGTTGCACATTCTCACGAGGGAGCTACTTCCCAAGGGTGGGTTCCTTTTGCCCCATCCCTAAGCATGAGTTTTTCTTGCCTTGGTACCAATATTGCAGCCCACAGTAAATTAGGTCAGTTTGCTGATCTGGCAGAAAATAAATCACAAATCCTCTCAAATAATTTGTTTCCCATCGGATCAATAAGCTGATCCAACTCATCCTGAGGTCACTTGATAACTAGATCCAGCACATGGGGTGGGAAGAGAAGAACCACTCCTTTTAGCCTACATTCCTCAATGGCAGAGGGGTGGGAAAACCAACAAATACGCTGACTGACGTTCTCTGGAGTCAGAGTATCTCTGTGTGGATGAAAGAAACAATTAGCCTGGGTCAGAGGAAATAAGAAAGAGGAAAAAAGCCGTCTAGCACAGTCTCTGCAGGCAAGCTCTGTTTGTAGCATGGAGCCTCTCCTTTGCTCTAAATAGCGAGCCTGATGACAGGTCAGGGCTCCTGTCCGGTAGCTCTGAAGGCTGCAGGTTGTTCTAGGGGTCATTGGTACAAGTGGCACAGTAGTGCTCTGCTGGGTCAGTGTATAGCATCAGTCTGACTGAACCAGCATTGGGTCATTAGCCTCCCTGTCATCAGCATGAGATATCCTCGCAGACTGTTTTCACAGGCCATGAGATACAGAGCTAAAGCCTGCACTTACTCAGGCAGTAGAAACAAAGCGTTTATTTTACAGTTTAGCACATTGTGCAATCTGTGCCTGACAGAAAAAGCAGGTTTGCTCATTTCAAAACTTTTTTTTTTAGCTGCAATTAATGATTTCCAGGTATAGGTATGTTGTGTGAAAATGTTGTTACCTTTGGGACAGTCAATCCGTATATGAGGCCGATTTCTTTTAAAGATCCTGTCAGACTGCTACAAAAGAAACTCCAAAGCCAGAGCACAAGAATTGCTTTTCCCTGGCAGGCAACATCAGAAAAGCAAAAGGGTTTGTTACTCTCCAAACCAGCATCATCTTGCCAGAATCATATTGACCATTTGGTGCAATTTGGAACAGAGAACACTCTTTTTGTAACAAGTCTCTTTTCAGAGACTTGTTTACCTTACCGTCCATGTCATGTATACCAATGATGAGCTTCTCATCCAGTCTTCCAGCCTGAAATGATGGATGCCATAATCGGGAGGTTTTATTGATAGTATAGTATTCAATATCTCAAAAAAAGATTGAGGCCTCAAGATCAAGAGCTGCTTTGCTGAAATCTTCTTTTCTTCCTTTTCACACCATTTCACAGCCTTCTTTTTTAGGAAGCCCTCAAGCCTACCATAACAATGGTTGTCTGTGACTTTTGCACAATGGTCAAATGACATTTTTTGATCATATTTATTACCAGGATTAGTTTAAATTAATATTAGGAAGGAAAGAAAGTGCGAGGAAAATACAGTGATCTCGATATCCCACTTGTTTTCTCACTAGCAGTTGTTAGCCACAGCTGGCTGAAGCCAGGGAATTTCATCTTTCAAATAACCCTCTCATTTGAATCATCCAGAAGAAAATCATATACAGTGCAACACAGAATAAATTCTCTGTCTCTCAGCTGGCTCCTCTGTTTCACAGATCTCTTCAGTATCTGGTAGACTTCAGCATCTGCTTTTCTTCACACAGTTCTCTTCATCGCTGCTGTCCAACTCCTCAAAAACCTGCTCTGTTTCAAACTCTGAGAGATGCAGAAGCTTTCTCTGTTCTGGAAGAAGCAGAAGATGACCTGTGTTTCTCCTAAGAATTGCCTTTGTTCAGTAATTGCAGGAACAAATAAGGAGAAACTTCATGTGGAATATCTGGAAGGGCCTCGACTGTGTTTTGCGTCATGTAAGATATACAGAGCCCTATGGCTGCAAGGACTTTCACTTATGTGATCTTTTCTCATATCGTTTCTCATGTGTATTTCCCCCCCACACCCTTTTTTCTTTTTCTTAATGGGGCTCATAAGAATTTGCAGTATATTTGTATTTAATACTACCAGCTATATAATGAATTTTAAGCTATTCCCATTAAATTTTCAGCAACTGGTAGTCTGTTTTCAGAATAAGGCGAAATAATAGTGTGTTTCACCCTCGAGATTTTTGTAGACACCCTTGTGGCAATCTTGATGACATTTTCCATAAAACCATTATGTTGTGGATACCTTGGCCTTGAAGTGCTTTAAGTGATACTATTTCTGCAAGACGTTTAACGTCATAATCAAATCACGGTCCATTTTCTGTAATTACCGCAGTTGGTGTAATATGTATGTCAGTCTTTATGGACTAGACATAAGATTACCAGTGTAGCAGTGATGTTCTTTAATAGTGTTATAGCAGAATAACAAGAAAAGTAATCTATTTTTAGTCTGTAATTTTCCCAGCATCATAGGCAAATCCAGGCCACCTCTTAACTTGTTGATCTAAAGTTTCCTTGAGTATATTTGGATACGAGCTAGTATCTGTTCCAACGCTTGTTATGTTGTTAACAGTGCTCACCTTTTATCATCTGAGCACTTTCTTTCTGGCCTGGACTGTTTACTAGAAATTCTATTCTTATTTTGCGATATTTTTGTGTACTTCAGCTTTCCTACGCACATTGTTTTCATTTTATCTTCACGAGCTCCTGTTTTTCCATAGTTTCAGCTGTCCCAATGGGAGGCAAGACAGAGTTTTGTTCTTTCATATTTGTTTCCTTTACATCTGATTTACATTTTACTCACAGTAAGAATATTTTGTTCACTGCATGACATGAGTTTTACCTACTTGTGCTGGATAGGTATATTACTGAAAAAAAGGTTATTGAAACTCTACTTGCAAAATTGCGTCCAGCACATATTCATTGTATTTCAGGTACTGGGACTGGATTTTTCTGACAAAATGAAGGTGTCTCCCAAGGCCGCTTTCACAGCAGCAGTGGGCTAGTCAATATAGTCCATGGTGCAGTTCTTATTCTGATGTAGGTACCTATATCCGCGCAGTGGAATCACACCTTAAACTGTTCTGACTACATTGACCAGCACTCCGTTAACAATAATGGGATTCTTTCCCAGGCAGAAGTAGAGACCTATATCGTAAACTGCTGTAGTCAGAGGAGAGAAATCCCATCTGAAACATAACTGTCATTTGAATAGTTCCCACAAAGAACCCCCCATATAGATTATTTCTTTTAAAATGGACTTGTAGTCACTGATGGGAAGTTCTGCAAAACGTTTTTGCTTCTTACGAATATAGCTGTGCATTTTCTTCCAATCAGTGTCTTCCATTATCTCCTGAAAATTCGCTCTGGTTGATTGCATTTTTTAGACTTCACCTCTGAATCTTCAGATCTGTTCTGCTTCTTCATTTTGTGATGTGGTTCTGTAGCATCAGCTGGCTTCCCTTTCAAAACTTGTAATCAGATCTAGCTCAGTTCTGCAGCCAAGCTAATTCTCACAGTCTTTACTAAGCTAAAACTGTGTTCTTGTAGAAGTACTTTTCTGAGTTTTGGGTGTCTCGATCCCTATTGGTATTCTGATCTCAGATCTGATTTTGAAAATTACACAATTGTCAGTACTTTCAAACACTGTAAGTATCTTGAAAGATATCATTTTTGGTTTCAGTTATACAACTGCTGTGTGTCAAATATTTCAGTCTTTCCAAGAGTGCAATATTTTCTCAAATCTCTGTAGCACAGGATTTCTCATTTGCAATCTGGTGCTTCTGGTCTTGCAGTACTCAGAAAGAGTTACCTTAATTCATCTTCCTTTTCACCAGTCCTATCTCCTTTTTAAAGAAAAATTGTGTTATTTGATTGAATCTCCTCCAACCATATCCTCCATTTCTGGAGAATTTAATCTGCTTGCTTTGAACATTTTTAGTTTCTGCTCCATAGTGTTCTCCACTTACCACTTCTTCTAGTCTTTTATTTCTCTGTGCCCTCTTTGTTTTTACCTCTGCTAGGGCTCACATGTAAGGCTTTCAAGCTGTGTTAATGAAATGCTAGATTAGTGGTAAAAAAAGGCATCTTTAATACAAAAAAGGGTAACATGCATATATGTAAAAAGTAATAAAGATACAAGAGAGGAAGGAAATTGTGAAGGAGAAACTAAAAATGCTCTACTGAGCCAGTTGTTGGCAGCAAGTGTTACTGACAACAGTTGCTGTACTGGAGAGTGTTCCATCCTCTAAGGCAACTGGTCACTCGGTTACAAACAGAAAACCACTGTCATTTGTCTCGCTAGTTCTTGGATAATCTCAGTAGCTAGTGTGTACATTAAGTTTTATGCTCATATAGTTCTGTTGTACTCTATATGTTCTCATATACTATTGTCATTCAAACAGTTTTCATCCTTTTTTTAATCTGTGGAGCTCTGGGAGGCAGGAGCCTTCTGTGGCAGGGTTGTATTCACTGAAAACAGGGTTATCTTTTATTAAACACTCAGTAGTTCACAGATCACACACAGTCTGTAGCTCCCTGGTTAACTATTGCTGTTACTACATCTCTTTTTTTTTTTTTTTCCAGTTATTTCCATTTGTCCCAGCTTGTAGCAAAGGTTAGCCGAACTTGATCTGTAGTAGTTTCCTTTTATCCTTATACATTCATTTTTCTGAAATTAAATTATCTTTATTGAACAATATTAATTTCATTTT
>NW_009258671.1:1903769-1964261 GCF_000687185.1 Egretta garzetta | reverse complement strand
TTTGAAGTATTTATTCACTTAGAGTTAGCATCCTTGCAGTCTCTGTAGGTTGTCCCCTGCTCCCCCATCCCCTTCATTATTTGGCATTAAATACCCAAAGGCTTCTGTGGTTTTTTTGACTTAAGAATTTCTGTTGTCTCCTGCATCAAGTTCTCTAAACTTTTTAATTCAGTTACCTCAACAGTCAATTCCCTTACCACTAGAAGAATCTTACAGAAAAATAGCACCATATTCTGTTTGTTCAGTATTTTAAATACCACTTTTCACTAGCACATCAATTTTCTTTCACTCTATTTCCTTTCTGCCTCGCTGCTCCGCTGCTCCCACTAGCTTCTACTTTCTCATTTTGCCTCCCTTTCTCAGCCTCCTTCTTCTACCTCTAAAACAGCTGATGCCCATTCTGCCTTGAACCCTACTTCCTCCTCATCATCTTTGCCTCCCCCAATATTCCCCTTTAACTTGACCACTTTTTCCGCTCCTTCTAAAGAGGACCAGCACGGCAGAGACAGATAGAAGCTGTGACACAATGGCCTCTCCTCTCCTCTTCCTTTTCCCGAAGGCTCCAACCCTGGTGGTGCACCTGTCCTCTCTTGCAATAATTTCGGCAAATCTCTGCACCTCCAGCTGGTCCCCAGAGGAGTCAGGTTGGTGCTGTGAATAACAAGGCTTCCCTCCCTCCAGTCTGTTCTGGCTATCACTTCTCTTTTCTACCTGCCCACTTGTTTTCTATGTTTAATGTCCATGTGACACCATTCTTTCCTCTCTGTGTACTAAGCCTTCCATTACAACTGGCTTCTGGCTTTCCATCTTGCTCTTTCTGTAGCTGGTGATTTAATTTTCTACACTGAGATCTGTGCTTCTCTGTAAGTCTAGATCAGCTGCTTTTTGTCTCCAGGTAAGGACTCTGTTTTGCTTTCCTCATGCCACTTCAGCATGCTCTTGTTCCTTCCATCAACCAAGATGCTGAGAACGTTAAAGTCTACTGTAACTTTTTAATATTTTGGGTTTTAGAGAGGGCAAGAAGGCGTATGGCAGACTCGAAAATTGAAGAGATTAACTTCTCAAAGCTTTGCCACCATGCGTTATTGCTCCTAAAATATGGTGAGAAAAAAAGCATACTATTCTCAAATTAGGAAGAACACAAGAAAATCTCAGTGAGATCAGGCTGCTGGGAAAAGCTTGAAAGACAGACAAAAGAACTCTTGGGAAATTGAAAGAAATTAAGTAATCACGAATCTTAGGAAATGACAGAAAAAGAAAAAACCAAAATCCCTGAGTAAAGGCAGGGGGAAGGGCTTTTAAGTAGATCCTATAACAAAGACAACTGCAGAGGGGATTGCAAAAGCACAAAAAAATGAAGCAACCCTGTGCAATAGAAAATAGGAATAAGCAGCAGTATGCCAGAGGCCCTGAAGACTGCTGGTGTTTCCCGGCAAGCTGCAACAGCGGAGCTCCCTGCCACATGGCCACATGCTAAGGAAGTTATGTAAACCCTAGTGGGTGTATTAAACTGCATTCAAAGAAGCCACAAGAGTATCAGATAAATGTCCTAATATTTGTGGTAGGAGATGGGACAATGCAGTTGTTATCATCTGTGTGTCTCTTTACTAATATCGAAAGGAGAAAGTTTGAGAGGAAAGAACATGCTTGATTCCTGCTTGATGATAGACAGATTTTGTTTCTAGCACCACTTATAAAGATTGCCTGTTGCAACAAAAAAACAAGCAGAGAAAATATATGTTTCCTTAGCAGGAATTGTTCAGTGCTGTTTACACAACCATGAAAAAAAAGTGTTTTACCAGTTCAGCTATCCCAAGGAACAATTTCATAAATTTGTTGACCACTGGTGAAAAGATCATGTAAACCAGCAGCACTATTTATGCCACCAGCAGAATATGCAACATTTCCAGTAACACAATGAAGTCAAACAAAATATGAAATATGAGAGAAATGAGAAAGACAGATTTCCAGTGATAATAATATTAATGCCATAGAAATGCTCCCACCAGAACACCCTTAAAAAAGAGAATAGCAATAAGCTGCAGAAAGGGCCGTGGTTGTAGGCTGCCTCCAGCACAGGGGACAAGGATGAAGCAAGGCAACAGTAGGTAACCACATCGCAGTGGCATACAAATAGCTCAAGATACTGGAAACTGCCCCATGAGGACTGACATCAGAAGATGCTTCTGCATTCCCACAGGAGATAACACAATGGGACAGAGAACACTTTATTACACAAAAGATAAATCCAAATGGATAAGAATTCAAATTGATTCTGGAATGGTTGTGCAAGGGACAATTGTGCCAAAAGAGTACAAGTGTTTCAGCCATATATCTGAAAAGACGATAGATTCTACGTTCACCCAGGAAAGCTATGTTAGGTATTGACTGACAGTTCCTAGGGAACCGCTAGAACCACAATATAGAAGAATGGATGTGAGTGGAAGAAAGATAAAATGGGTTTGGAGCAGTTGTCACTGAAAAAAACCCACCAAAACCCCAAACATCTTCAGTTGCAGACATGAAAGAGACCTGATTCAATTGTGCACATGTGCAGTATTACTATACTGAATATATATATATATATATATAAGGTGTTTATAGCCAGTTCCTAAGGAAACTAGAGAAAGGAAAGAAAATGCTCCAAGAAAAATATGAGAAATTGTCAGCTACTTCTACTGCGATTGCCAGGAATGAAAGAGTTAGCTGTGGAAGGAGAGCTTGGTTACACTGGTGATAGAGAGGAATCTATAAATAAATCCATTTCACAGGTCTTCACAGCATTAGAAAAAAGGAACAAAGTAAGATTGAGATAATTTGCCACTTCCCTTGGTGTCATAGTTCTTCATTGCTTTTCAGTATCAAGGCTCTGTAGTTATTTCCAAGACAGGAAGTATTGGGTAAGTATTTTTTAAGTAAAATCCCAATTGCTTCTATAGTCATCACAGAAGTTAATACAAGTATGGTTTTGGAATGATACTTGCTTCATTCAGCACGCCAGATATTTGTTAGGTTATCCAAAGCCAAAATACTTTTGGAAATAAGTAACACAAGAAGCTTTTGGCAAATGCTTTCCTGAGAAAGAATTAATGCTAACTACAGCCCCTGTGTTTACAGTCACAGCCCTTAAACATTTCTTCAGTGCTCTGTTAGTCTTCAGAAAGAATCAGCCTTATGGGGACCAGATTACTACCGCAATTTCTGACTGGTAAAGTTGACAGGGAATGCAAAGCTGAACAAAACGTATAGCCACGTGTAGGTCTAACAAGACAACCTTGCCTTGCATAGAAGGAAACATAAAACTCCAGAAAATCTGAAGAGGAAATAAGAAGTGTTTCAAGGCTTAACACACATAACTTTTAAACAGGATCATAAGAATTACTTTTAATTGTTTTAAAATTTAACAGGTCCTGCATGTAGGAAAATCTGTAGGGAGTCTCAGATGAAGGTAATGCATAGAATCTAATTTGCTCACCAAAAAGGTCCATTCACTGTGTGCTTCAGCAACTGTAAGAAACAGTGCGTCTTTGTAACATTTAACAACTGTGTTTAAGAAGCAAGAGCAAATGAAGAGGAAAACCAGAAGCCTGTCATGTATTTCAAGTATTGCAAACATACAAACAAACCCAACCCAGCATTACGTCCCAGTGGAAATGAAAGTCTTAGTAATGACACAGATATTTGAACAGCTTACTCAGTATTTGGTATGGTTTGTTTCTGTTGTAAAAATGCCTCTTTAAGCCTTTAGTGGCACAGTTGACTCCAAAATCATTAAACGAATTTTTACCCGGAATACAAATGCTGTTACTGCAACTTGGCAACTTTCTTTTCGAACTGAGCTCTTCCCAGAGAAAGTGGTCTTAGGGACACATGTTTTGTCAAGAGCTCCAGTTACGCAATGACACAACAGGAAAGAGCTTAGAATCAGGGAAAAGCAACAACAAACAAAACCTGAGGCCTTTGCTGACTTTACAACAACGGCAGTTTCAGCATCAGCCAGCTGACAGGAGCCACTTAGAGATGCGTGGTTAAAAAGCCTGCTGGACATTTGTGCAAAGCTGGGTGGAGATGAAGGAACAAGCCTCTGCCAGGTTCGCTCTCATCTTGACCTCCCTATCACTGACAAAGTGTTTCTGAAAGAATAGCATATTTTTTACAATTTCAGTGCTTTGAAAGTAAGTGCTTTATGATATCCACAAGGGATGCTGATATAAACAAATGTAGGACAGAGATACAGCAGTCAGGTGGATGGCCTTGACCACACAGACTCATACTCTATCACACAGCTGTAAAATATATAACCTAAAGAGAAAAAACAACCACTTTTCCCACCCCGCAGTGTCACTTAATGGATTTCAGCAGCAAGTAGGCCACAAAGCTGTTTTTCTGGAATGGAAATGTTGTAGTTGTTTCTTTCTCTAAATATACAGAGCAAGCAGTAATGCTTTGAGAATCTCACCCATAAAGAAATAGAAATCAATATTGCAATACATGATACTCGTGAAGCCCTGATTTGGCTAAAAGCTCTTAATTTCCAGTATAGCCCTTCATGGCATTTGTGCTGCTGGCAGGATGCTGCCCAGCAGCGATTTATCAGCAAGGAAAATAGATATCTGAAGCTAGGCTCCTATGTCCATACTTAGTTACCAAAATAAATTGCCTGATTTTCAAGCTTGCCAAGAACCAGAAGCTCCCAGGAGCACACGTGTGATAGAGAAAGAACAATTACATAGCAGATCAAAGCTAGAGCAGTCTAACCACAGTCCGCTAAATTATAGAGGAAACAAAGCCTTTAGTGCCAATTGGAATGTATTTTATTTCTTTTTGCTTTTCTGTTCCAGGTCCCCAGTCTGTGATCCACTGAGAAAGCTACTAACTCCAGAATCGCCTGTTGGTGACCGAATTCAGCAAACTGGAGACCAAAACAGGGAGTTTTCACCTGACATTTTAGGACAGGTTTCTAAAGCTGTGCCAGATCATGTACATGTCCAAATATCTTCTAATCCAGGATAATGTAATGAATTTTAAATCACTGTCTCCAGATGTCTAACACAGAATAGTTTAAGAGATCTTAAACTCATTTAGATCAGCTTTCTATGGAAGAGAGCATAACATTTTGATGTTCATGCATTATCTGCAATGTTTCCTGCTTGATGCAAGCATGAAATTGAAGATCTGTCTTCAGAAAGTATCTGATAGTGTCAGAGCTCCATGTTACTTCTTATTGCTCCACATGTCAAGAAGTGAAATCAAACTACCTTGGATGGATGCTACTGACCCTAATTGGTGTCACTCAGGCAGAAGAAAATGGCCCCAAACCACCACAATAAATCAGGATATTAGAAATAATTTATTCACAAGTAAGGCTTCAGGCTCATGTGGACTACAAACATTTCATGTTTCAAGACATAAATGATAAAAAAAGTGATAATAAATTCAGGCCTCTTTGCTGCAAATGACGTTTTTCAGTTTGGTTCAAAGAAATCCAGTTGGAAATGACAGAGTGAACAGCCAGAATAAAAGCCCCAAATATTTAATCTTCATCACATATCACCACTTACATAAATGGACTGTAACCATAATGAGGTCAGTGAGGGCCCAGTCTCATTAGAAGCTATGGGTGCTACTAGAATAAAAATAATCTCAGTAATATTTACCACACTAGAACCAAAAGGCCTCAGAATAATAAATCTAGGGTACCGTGTTTATTCTGACATAGTAGAACCACCCCCCCCCTTGCCACTTTCAGCTACACCTGATCCAACATTGCTTTAAAGTAATGTTAGAATCACGTACATAGCATTTTACAGCAAACTGTGTGCTAGTCAAATATAGTAATGGAAGGTTATTCATAAGAAAATGGCATAGTAAATCTGTTTCGGTATAAGAGCGAAAAAATTTCTCCTCATTATATCTGGTTTTGTTATATATTAAGCTTAGCTCTCCTCTTCCACTATAATTTTTCAACTTGACACAAATATGACTGATTTTAGGAAGACAAGAAGTTAGAATGTTCAGTCTCAAATGGGCCTACAGTAACTTGCAGCATGCAGGTTAAATGCTATTCAACTCATATTATAGGGAAGTGGATTAGACCTGCAGATCTTGTAATACTGACTGTATCTGGCATGAGTTGACTATATTTTCAGTTTAAATTAGTGGTGAGGAGCATGCAGGGTTCCTTCAGTGAGAGATTTGCTGTCGTTGAAGAATGACCTAGAATTTTTACATGTAAATCTATTTATTACCATAAGCTTATGATTTTTTTGGGTGGCTCTCTTTAAATTTGCATATCTATATGTAGGACTCAGGCATAGTCTCAGCCGTCTGGTCTCCCATTCCTTGCACACTGGTGACACTGTAAGGTTCTCAGCTCTTGCAAAAACATGACTCATATGGAAAAAAGTTTCCTTTTGGGAAGTTCCACTTCGTTAGGTCTTGTATGAGCCAGCCTCTTCTGACCATTCCAGCTCAAATATTAGGACACCTTTGTTCAAAGACTTCAGCTCTCTAATTCTCTGCCAGCTCCTTCTCATGAAGGAAACTAGATTCATAGTTTCTGTAGGAAGCCTCAGCCACAGCCTTCTGCTTCTCTAATTCTTAGACTCACATCTTTTATTTTGTTTAGACACTCTGCTGCCACCCTCTTTCATTAGCTGCTTCAGAACACAGGCAGTGTTCTAAAAGCTCGTCAGTGCCCAAGTCCTTGTCCATATCCCCACAGACTGAGTGGATCCATCTGAGCCCCACCTGAATACCCTTCTCCTTGTCCTGGGCCTATCACATTTGGACTAGCCACCTAACACCCATTCTCACCTTGTCCAACCACTTAAAAAAACTGTGGTCAAATCCTATACCAAAGGTCTGTGTTTTGCTAATACTCTGGTTCTTATCCAAGTCCTCAGGTTAAGAACGTTAGCATTTGCACATCACAGATTTCAGTGTGAAACTTGCAGGCTGCCAGTGAAAGTCCTCAAATCCATTCTGCACATTTTTTCTTCTTAGAAATCTGTGCTGAACGTGCAAATCAGGTATTCTAACATACTTGGGAAAATACACAATGAAACAACCCATTTGAGTCTAAAACCTCATCCTCGAATAACCACTTGTTTTATGTTAATGAACAACTGGGTTTTAAACATATATAGGAAGCATCAGTTTATTTTGCTATTTGTGCAGCCCCAGTATTTGTTGTCCAAATATCTGTGAGAAAGAGTTGAATGTTTTTGAAAATAATCACACATCCTAAGGTTCTTAAATATTTTTTTCCCCAATTCTTATTCATTAGCACCATTTTCTGGTTTTGTTAGATACAGAGTTTTTCTCTGCTCTTGTGCCATCCAGTGTTTGTGCCATGACCTTATGCATATTCAACTTCAGTGTTTCCAGAAAATCCAAATGCTTAAGTTAATTCCCACAGATTAGTTGAAAAACATTTATATTGATTTTAATATTAACAGAGATGCCCAAATAAAACCAGCAGGACTTACTGAGGAATAGCTTGAGACCACAATTAAAAAAAACCCACCAAAACCATAGAAACAAGCAGACAAAAACCCCAGCAACCTTACAGTATAATATTTTGATAGAATAAGACAGCAGAGAGAGATGGGTCAGATTTCCCATTTCCTGTGCACATAGCTCATAATGATATTTGCTTCTTAGCGATGTTGCTTTAAAGATATACCCTGTAGCATATCAACAAAAATGTACTTGAAGAAATCAGGATCAGTTAAGAAATGATTCAGATTCATGAGCATGAAGAAGGGCTGCATTTGTAACAAATATTCAGCCATCTCTGCACGTTTTCTGTTCTCACCTCCTGCCTACCAAGCAGCTTCTGTTTGAGAGTTTGCAGTATTCCCCAGTGGAAATGGAAGTGCTAGCCCAGTTGCCAACCGCACCTTTTTATTTTTAAATACATATATTTGCACCAGGTGACTAAGGCTTTTCTTTCCAAGCTAAACAAAATGTTTTCCTACGTGATGACTACCCTGTATTTTTGTTTCCTGCTTTAAAGCTTTGTGGAGACAGCAAATTCTTATTTTACTGTGAAACATAGCAGGTGGAGTCACTTACAGGCATATGATGTAGTGTTGACCTCACTTTGCTACCCCTCAGTGGAAGTATAAGGGTTTCTCACCAGTGGGATTTTAAAGCAGGATAACCACTGTGGCATAACTTATCTCCCTCTATAAGACACAGCAGTGGAGAATAAGCTTGAAGTGTGAATTAATTTCTTACTCATCAGCAAGAACGTAGAGCCTCTAGACCTTGTCATATACAGTTGCTGAACACGTTGCACAGCAGAGCCACAGTAACTCGTACACCTATCGTGAGCGAGCCTTGTCTCCCCGGGCATTTCCACAATGTCGTCAGGGTTACAGCTGAAGAGGAGGTGTTGGAAAAAAGATTTGCATTTTTTTGTAACAAAACCAATGAGGGTAGGCAAGTCATAGACCGGGGTAGGAAGTGTGGTTGTGACTTGCCGAGAAGATCAGTTCCTTGGAGTATATTAAGCCTATCAGACAATAACATTTTATTTCAACAGCAGAAAGCACCCTCAAGTTATAATCTAATTAGAGACATTAAGATTCATTTGCATGTTACGGGACATATTTTAGGGACAAGCTGCTTTGATCTTTAAGAAAAGGCTGATAAATGGTTGTCCTCTACGGTATCTAAATGGGGTAACTTGAAGTTAATATGAACTGAGTTTCAGTATGCTAGAATTTACACAGAGGTGATTAACATGTCAAAGGGAGCAGAGCAAACATTAAATGCAGGCATGTTACGCGTTTATGACTGGCAGGAGGGTTGGTTTATCGCCGTCCTAGGAGATGAGTTCTAGGTTACTTCGTAATCTTTCAAGCAGAGTAGACAATATTCAGTCTGATTCAAGTACCCCAAAAATGGCTTATAAAAAGCGCTACATGCTGGATATAAGTACTTGAGATGGGGGAGAGGGAAGCAGATTTTAGTCTCTAATGGAGACTATTTTCCTGAAATACGATCATGGATTTTTATTCAAGTCTTTTTCAGGTAATTCTTCTAATCTGTATTCAGGACATTTGAGCCAGTAATAATTTAGGAATGAGAAAAAATATTCAGGTCTCTCTTCACCTTTGCAGAGTCTGGAAATTGACTGCAGACAGTGGGCCCAAATGCCTCATGTTATATCTGGCAACAAGTTACAGTCAGTCCTCTGGTTTAGTGCACATGTTTATGTGAATGAGATTATTAAAGGTCACATATAGCAGAGCAGCCTGTTTGTGACTGTCTGTGAAGCACAAGTTAAAAAAAAAGGGGGTGTATGGCATACAGCGCTCTCCTCTCCAGCTTCATTTAAGAGGGGGAAAATTCCCCTCTTTTCATTTAGCTTCCTGAACAGTTTCCACACTAGGCTCTGCCCCTGTCTTGGCCAGTGCACTGATATTTCTTTTTTTTTCTGTTTCTATACACTTCTCTTTTCCTTCTGTACACTCTCAGCAGTCTGGGGTCCTCACTCTTGACATCCTAAGTTATATTCCTATTAGTCATTTATTTTACAATGGTGCTGTCTGCCTGCCTCCTTCTGGTGCCATTAGCTGTCACTGTTCATATATGAGCCAGTTGCTGCACTAACATAAAAAACTGTGCTGTGCTGGAGATAGAAATGCTTTGGGGTAAATATGGGCTTTTTCTTATATGGAAAACCTGCCCCTAGCTGTCATTCATTACTGCTCACGTTTCGTACTTGTATTCAGAGAGCTGGGTGAGATAGTGCAGAGTAATACCAGCATCTTTTCTCATGCATGTTTGCTTTCCCCAAAGAAGATTTAATAGATACCCTGTGTACTGAGAAAGGCTCTGTGTATAAGCACATAAGGGACATGTGTAGACAGGCTAGAAAAAAGAGAAAGGAAAGATTATAGTATAAAATATAAGTAAAGTAAAAGCTACTCATAGTTGTTTTTTTTTTTTTATATAGTACTGTATTATCTATTCAGCATCCAAAGCCCAATGTCACTTACAATTGCTTTGTAAGATTCTCATGGCTGAGAAAGACTGTTTCACTTTGACATTCCACTGCACCAGAGGCCTTCTCTGTTGTACAGGGGCAACAAGTCCTTTGAGCCTCCCTAGCTTTTTTGAATTCCTACTTCTATTAATAATTATGGACAAATCAAATGGGCCGTAACAAGTGAAAGGCCAACTGTCTAGATCACGAAGAGGTGAAAACCAGGTCACTGCTAAGCTTATCTTTTTCTTGAGAATCCACAGATTTAGATTGTGTTTTATGGCTTTGAGAAGGTGTTTAGTTGTCGCTTATCTCAACCTGTACCTTTAAACACAATAACAATTGATAACAGTACTATATCACTATTGCAAATATTAACTGCTTTGAGATCCTCAAGTGAACAGTGTTAGGTAAGGACACGTTATTATTAAATGCAAGTATTGCCTGTAGCACTAAATATGCATTCATACATTCATTCACTCATTCCATTTGCACTCAGAAAACATACTGGGCCAAAGCCTGAGGTCTCCATCTAGGTTTTAACCTAAGTTTTACTCAGACTAGCCCTAGGTAAAAACCAACACTAATAATTCTAACTGAATGAGTGAAGAGATGCTTCTTGGCTGTGCTGGCCTGTTCACTACAATGGTGGCCAGAAAAGGAAAATAAATAACACCCTCCTCACCCTGTTTTATTCCTTAATGAAAAGTAAGGAGGGTCTGAAGCAACTTTTTTTTTGTTTCTTTTTTCTGCTGTGCTTTTTACATCGGAAATTTGGATCCTTTTTACTCTGCCAGACCAGTGAAAAAAATGACAAGATGTTAATAATAGACCTAGAACTGGGGGCAAAGGTTTTCAGTCAATATTGAAATTGTTTTACCAGATCCCCTGTCTATTCCAGACTTTACGCTGTTTACGTTATCCAAAGGAGCTAAAAAAGTACCTGGCTCTGGCAAGGTGGCAATTCCTCCTTGTAAATAACTGGTTTCAGCAGTCAGAACATTCCCGTCTCTGTGTCCTGCACCATCCCCGCTCTCAGCTCCCAAAGGAGGGAGGGCTGAGGCTCACCACCGGAGCCCACACACCTCTCCCCAGCCGGCAGCGCTTTCCCTCTGGCAGCATTGCCAGTCGGTGTAGGGTAGAACAGCCCTCGGGCTTCTTATGGGCCACTTTCCCTTCACTGAACTGACTGAAAAATCTGCCAATGTGTGGTTCCATTTTGAGAATAGGCATGTGTGACAAGCGTGGGGGTGATCCTGGGTGATTTGTAATAGTTTGGAAAAGGCTGTCACTCTCGTGGCGTGTTTGCATTATGAGCAGGATAAATATTTCACTCTGAGAGATCTGCCTAGTTAGCAGAACTACACATCTAGGCAAAGGCAAATTGTCCTTTTATCTGAATACAGGAAGGGTCTTTAGGGTGCAGAGCCAGAGCAAATAGCGAAAGGGATGCAGGGGAGGGAGCCACAGCAGGCAGGTACAAGCAGGCTGGCTGGTGGGACGCGTGCTTGGGTCTGCCCCTGGAAAGCCAGGTGGGCAGAGTTTGCAGTCAAGTGAAAGACTGGATGAGCTTCAACACGCTTAAAATTTGTCTGCTAATTTTGAATCTTGCTTTCTCTAATGCATCATTCTAGCTACTAAATAAAAAATGCTCATTATAATAACGTGCTGGTCAGTACGTGTATGCCTGCATCATGTTATACATGCTCCAATGTAGGCTTGAGTTTTGGGAACCAGGCGGTGTGATCCAATTGCACCTGTACAGACAGTGAGGTAGAGCATAAACATGAGGTGGTGCCTGTACCTTCCATGGCAGGACAATAAAAAATAACTTTCATCGCTGTGTCCTGTCCCAGAGAACAAAGCAAGGTCCCTTCCTGGGGAAGGGGTGCATTATCAAGTGTGAAAGGCAAGGGCCGATGCACAACTTTCAGGATCAGACTGGAAGAGTGACAGGATTGCACCTGGGGAGAAGTGCATGGGTGTCCATACCCTAAGAAAAGACAGAAGCAGAGCGGAGTAGAGCTGCCCGTTACCATGACAATAGGCAACAGTGTATCTGTGTGCGGAACAAAAAGATTAGCAGTCATCCAGGAAAGATCCTCATCAAAACCCTACCTTTCCTACAGCCTAATGAATGGAAATTTAACCTTTTATTTGAAAGACTGTCAACTCATTGGCATCTTGCCTTCCTATCCCATCAACAACTAATACATCCTGTAGCAATTACACATTTTGTGTACTACAACATTTTTCACATCCATCCGAAGGCGTATTAGAATTTGATGATAGCTGTGTGATATGAACGCGAGGAAGAACTTTTCTGGGAAAAAGAGTCCATCTGTAGTTTAAAATTTTACTCTATCACTCTAGTGAATTCTAAATAAATTTGTATTTTTACCCTTGATGCTAATATGTGGTTGGTCCATTAATTCACTATTGCCTTTCACATATGCAATCATTTGCATAAGTATGAAATGGCCATAAAATACTATCACATTGATGAGGTGATATTTTACCTCCACTTTGCATTGTTGCAGTAATGATTCCTGGTTCAAGGCCCTGGTTAATAAAATTTCATAGCTTTTTCCACTGGAGCTGCTGTTGTGATCTTTCAGCTATCTCTGCTCTCATGGGGTGAAGAGAATGATACATCCAAGACTGGCATGTTTTAAGGCCTCAAACTGTCTACCATATGCTTAATGAGAAATGTGAGCTTAAAGTTAAGCAAATGGTAGGGTAACCTGGGTGATGAGTTAAGCCTGATAAAGGGACCCACTAATGAAAAAAATCTGAAGGCGAACAAATTACTCTTAAGGTATAATGTTTTACTGGATATTAATGCTATATGCTGTAAATTAATTGCTTATTCTTATGTAGTAAGCGATTTAGTTTAATTCAGGTTTGTCTGGCACACAGGTCTATATGCATATTATGAAACAAATAAAAAGGAATGAAATTGCTCTGATCTAGATGTACAGACACACACAAAAGAGCAGGTTAATTTGAGTGGCTTTATACAAATACCTAGGAAGGCTTGTTTGGAATATTCATGCTAAGCTATTAGTCATCTTCCCAAATATTCATTTAGATTTTGTTAGGCTCTTAGAGGAGATATAATCAAATATTTGTAGAGCCTGCATTCAGCACTGCTGGTGGAATTGTGTTTTGGATTCCCTAACATGAGGGCAGAGTTATGTGGGTTGCTGCTGTGCACTCTCTAACAGGCTTTGCGAAGCCTTCCGATTTGAAAGACAGCTATTATTTCCCCAAAGCCTGACACAGTGAGTGTTCACGTCCTGATTTTCATTACTTTCATTTTTGGTGACTGAAAGCCTCAGTCTGTGTGCTGCAGAGGTTTCATTCTAATCAGACTTTTTTTTTTTTTTTTTTTTTTTTTTTTAACATAACTCAGTTACTGTTTGCATTAGAAGTAAAAGAAAGGCATGAAGATTGTACTTTCCAGTCAGGTTCCTTTTACATACATAGCATATCCAAGTCTCATTACTTTCTCTTCATACATGATATCATTCATAAGACGTATTTGTTGATGACTCTTAGGAAGTTTCCTAGTAGTTTTAGAAAGATACTGTTTGGCTTCACTCACAGTCTGTTACTTTAATCATGACATGTATAAACAGGCTATTTCTTGAAGTTTAGACAAGGTTTTATTGTAATAAAGTTTGTAAATAGACATTTCATTTCACTTCACAGTGCTCTGCTTGCACTGGATGCAATAGAAGAATTACTACCCTACATATTAGTATATATACTCTGTATAAAAATCTATAAAACTCCATGAATTATCATAAAAAAGAGCTAATCATTCAGTTTCTCAAACATAATAATCTTTAAGTACCAGTAGGAGGACTGTAAACTACACATAAGGGGCAATGTCTGCAGTGTAAAATTGGCAGATACAAAATTTGCCTAGAGATACTAATAATTTAACAGTAATGGTCCATGTAGTGTTCTGCAACTGATTCTTTGTACACTAAAGTGAAGAGAGGTCTTTGAGCAATGATGGTAGTTATTGTACAAGGCTCAAGTATGCACGTGAACATTTTCAAACACTTCTGTATGCCTTGGAAATTCAAAATGCATTGGCATGAAAATCAACATGCTAGCAAATTCAGAATCCCAACCCAGTCAAACACAAAATAGGATCAATTCATTTTTGGTTTAAAAATTTAATGTGTTTTAAAATATTGGGCTCTCCTTGGACTAAGTTTAAAGCTGAGTATTGAGGTGAATGTGAGAAAACCATAAAAAAAATTGTCAATATTTTAGAAATTCTTCTTTCTGACTCTGGCTAAGAAAAACTAAGGAGTACAGAAATATGGAAGGAGAATTAAAAACCCACAAACCCCAACTTTTAAGGCACTGCCCTAACTCCCATTTACTTAAACAGTCTGTGGCGGTTCTGTGGCTCCATGAACGTTCCCCAGATCTCAGGTACAGGTGCATATCTACTGACTTCCAAATTCCTCTTCAGGATGAGACCTGGGTGTGTGCCAATAAGACCTGGATAGATGGGCTAGGAGAGAGCTGCAGTGCTCTGGAAAAGTTCAAGGTAACTGGCGGACAAGGAGTGTAAAACATGCCGTGAAGCATAACTACCCCATGGTCTAGACAATGTCATTAAGACTTAGGTACTTAACTTCTCTAATTCCCCTTGAAATTCCTTTGCTGGTGGCTAGAATAAGGAAACCACAGATCTCAGGGGTTTTTTTAGTTTTATTTCTGGTGGCATTTAGCTATGCAGTCTTTCCTAGGAATCTTTAAAACTCGGTTTATCTCATAGCAAAAAGGCAATAATGAAACCCACTTGCAAAATTAATATTTAATTTTAGGATAGCTAAATCACTTTTATCCAAAACGTTCAAATATGTAAAACACTACTGCTGTCTGAGCTGCAGAAATGTGCCCCATTGCTCAGGGAATGACTGCCACTTGTTGTATTGCAAACCTGTTCTAATGAGCTGTTCTTGTAGTTCAAGGTAGAAAATGTAAAAAGTAATCAGCTGGGATCCTGATTACTTTTGCCCGTGTTATAATAAGACCTTTGTGATAAAACAAAAAGTTCTGAACAATAGTGTCTGCATCGTCATCAAAAGCCAGGATTAAAGTTATGTTTGGGAAAGTCTGATGGCCTGATTTTCCAAAATGCTGTGTGCCAAAACCAGGACAGTCTGGCGTTGAAGGTGCAAATGAAAAAGAAAGATAAAAGGTATTTACTTGTAAAGTGTAGTCAAATTGGAAAAATTTAGAGATCTACATATACAAAACGAGTCCTTCAATAAGCCATGGCCAATAACAACTTTAGCAGAAGGGAGACTAAATTTACTAGCATATATGGAATGAGTGACTTAATCTATCACTGAACGACTGCCAATGCTGGGGTGGAATACAGAAGATGTTTTTCATGGAAACTTTAAACATAATTTTCCAATAGAAAGTGAAGCATAATATTGTCTCTAATTGAAATAGTAGGAAAAACTACAGTGGGCCCAGTAACTACTGTCTTCCTCCTAGTAATATAATTTACAGCCTTCTTTCTCATTTCAATTTTAATAATTTTTCTGCTAAAGAATCAAGATATTTATGAATAAAGTAAACAAACTATCATAGTAAGCTAAAGTGGAATTAATTCTGCAGAGTAGCAAGAGAATTAACTAGTCTGAGGTAAGCTTGTGTACTATGCAAAGCCTACACATTTAGACCTTGTTACTTATCTCAGCTGGTACATAGATGGGAGAACAGACACTTGAAAAAGTTACTCCACAAATGCAGCACCAGGTATTAGAGGCAAAACGACCGTGCACAATTTAGGTAATTATCAAATGTGAGACTCTGCATTTTGTCACAGAAATACCAAATGGAGCACTGGAAATTTTGACCTCCACTGCAGCTGTTCTCATCACTTCTGCAGAGGATCCCTTAGGGGTATACCCAAGATGGGCTCTGTCCCTAGGGCTGTGCAATGCCAGCTCAAATCCTCTGAAATATTCAGTTTTCAACTCAGGAAAGTCTATGCTAAGATGCACAATGAGACAATACAAAGGTTCCTGACCCATAAAGGTCTTGTTTTACCTAAAGTTTCCGAGGATTAGACAAGAGAAGAAATATTTAGTACTATGCAAAGTTATGGGGAAAGCTTTCAACAGATTTGTGTGTGCATGGGGAATCCACATCATGAAATGCATTCAAGACTGAGCCAAAAGTTTTAAATTAACATTTATATTGTATGATCGGAGGAAACAGAAGAATGACAAACAACAGTACGCTAATCCTGTTGGTAATCTTATTAATTTATTTGGGATAAGTATCTATACAGGTTTTAAAAGTCAAATACATTAATGTGTTGATATAGATTATCCCACAGTTCATGCCATGGAGATATAAGGGGAGCGTGCCTGACAGAAAGAGAGAGGAGCCATAAGCCAGTCCACAGCCCTCACACGGTTGCTCACTGTAGAGCTATTCCAACTCATTTAAAATGGCTCAGTGATGAGGTTTTCATGACTTCCTCTGGGAGATTATTCTACAGAATTGCAAATCTCAGAAATGGGAAGTGTAAATATTCCCTCAGTTAATTTAATTAAGCTACTCTCCATTCTTGCCCTTTCACAACCTAGTAATTTCTCCCTTTTCTTACTTTACATATTCCTCTAAAACTACATGCTTGAATGGCCACTAATCCGACTGGGGATAGGGAGAAATCCTTCTTTCTCTTGTTTCTCCATGTTTGATCCACTGCTTGACTTGTGCTTGGAAGGAAGGGAGAAAGTCACGCAGGGCACTGAGAGGCCAGAGGAATGCACGAATTCACTGAGGGGCCGGCTCAGCTTGCACCGCCCACAGAAGGACGCCGGTGGAGTTTTGCATGGCTTCATTCACCATGGTGAGTACTTCAGTAGAATGCATGACTTTATCCCTGTAGCACTCCTGTGAGGAAGCGGAACAACACCCACACCCACATCCCCACGCCCCCACACCCCATTTTAAGATACTGGAAGTAGAAACCAGGGCATTCGCGTAAGTTGTTAAGCAAGCGATAATAAGTCTCCACCACACAGTGCAGTACCAAGCTGAGATACTCAAGATACTTCTAACAGATTAGGTGCAGCATCTGCTGGTGTACTCTGCACAGAATAATTTGCTCTGTAAAGAAGCTAACTTGGGTATCTTTACGCTGCAATGAGAAGTGTAAGCATGGTATCTGTGACAGATGTTAAATGAGCTCAGCTCTGTTAGGCAGCTAAGAAAGGAAAGACTTAGGGGCTTTGGTGGAGTCCTGGTGAGAAAGCTGCTGACTGGCGTGAAAATCACAAAAGATGATAGTGATACAGGACCTTTCTTGGCAAAAGCCTGGGATAATGTTGTCTTAGCTCTGTAAACTTAGGGTAAAAATCAGTGAACATTGAAGATAAGGTTTTCATAGCAATAATGTCTTGCCTCTGTTGCTTGGTTACGTATTAGGCTGCTAATTTTCTACTTTTTCATATTCAATAGGCTACAATCTGCTACCTTTTTAATAATTGGAATCAGATCATCTCCTTGATCCAGTAGAACTATTTTACTCCGGTTTCACTGAAAGTGGCATTTTGTCATTATCTGTAGGGGGAATTAGTATTTACAGGCTCTGTCCACATATGAATAAGACTGGTTATGCTCAACTATCCCTGTCACACTAGTGTTGAGAAAACGCTATGAAACACAGGATAGGAATACATGAAGGCATTCAACCCTCCCTGTGTCTTTAGTCAGAGCAATCAAGATTAGCAGATGTCCAATATCTTTTGCCCTAAATACTTTTTGTTGTTGTTGTTAAAAGAAATGCTCTTTTGCACTTCCTGACTTCCTGCTTATGGCTAAAATCCAGTTCAGAATATCAGTAGATCTGATGGCTTGAAATAGGAATCACTGGCTCTATTAAAGAAAAAAACCCACAAGGTCATATGATGAAGGTTGCTACAGTTAAGTCAGGAGTTACACCAATGTTAAGCAATTAAAAATGAAAGAAGAACCAAACTCTAAATACACTCTGTAGGATTTGACCTTTAATGCACAGCTGTTAATACTTCAGCTCTAGTCTTTGTACTTCTCCTCAGATCTCCACTCATGCCTGTTGTCTCCAGTTCCTTTTTCTACTTGGCCCCAACATGTTCAAATCTTAATGTCTACCCAATGACCTCTCTATCTACAAATGTTTCTTTCCCTTTTTGCTCTCTATTTATTAACTTTCTCTTAAATTTACTAGACATCAAAAGGTTGTCAAACATTCTCCTTTCTGCCCTTTACTACCTTCAAACTGCCTCCCCCCGCTCTTTAAAACCCTACTGTTCTTCTCTGCCTGTCTCCTGCTGGCACTGGTGCATGTACTCAGTAACTTAGAGGAGGCAGTTCTGCTTCTTCAAGTTCAGTAAATGGATCAGCTCAGCACGGAAGGTCAGGAGAATAGCATGGCAGTGACAAGGAGATGCTTTTAAAATTGTCCAGTAAGAAATGGAAGAATGAGCATCTAATGGTCAAGTAAGAAAGGGTAAAATCAGGTGGAAATCTCTCCTGGATTTGCTGTATTATGGTAAGAGTACATCCCTGTGACAAGTGGCATGCAATATTTTCTAATAAACTGCATCTCAAGTTCAGCATTTTACCCTTAATGCCTGCAAGGCATGGTTTTTTTTTAAATCGGGCTTGTGACCTTTCTGATTCATGAAATATAAAAATAGAAAGTTCTTATAGAAGTTTTTTTCCTGGTAGTGTTGAATTTTGAAAGCATATTAGTAGTATGAAGATTTTTCTTTGGGAGTTGCAAGCAGTGTTTACTCTGACAGTTTCTGAAGGGGTGTTCTATTCTCATGACAGCCCTTTCTCCAAAGTGCTAACTAAACAAAGAAATTTTAAAAATGGCAACTGTTTAAGTACACATTCAGATTTTGGTTTTGCTGTGATGCTCACCATTTCATTAATTTTTTGGGGTTTTTTTTCGTGTATACAAAGAATGCAGTTTTGCAAAGAGTGACCTTTATCAACACTGTTTTCAGGTTTGTAGAAAACGCCATTTTGCTCTCAAGGGAGGTGAGATTCATGTGGGATAAGACTGCTGCTCTGTGATCCTGAAAGCGATTGCACACTTCTTTCTTCCTAGATGGGATAAGCAGATGCTTTCTTCAGGCCTGCCTGGAAGAAAGCGTGGCTGCCCACTCTTTGTCAAGACTACTGTTGGGACACCAGTTAGTCCTTTTCACAAAGACATATTGCACACTGGAATAGTGGTATAAAACAAAATGCTCTCACATACTTACATAGGTTGCAATATTACCCTCATAATTGTATACTTAACCACCTGACAGACTTTAATCGATTTATCTGCATGATGCCTCTAAGGTATAAATCCAAAAGTAAAAATTAGAGAAGTTCCTCAGAGGGCACAGTTTCATCCTAACATGTTCAAAACCATCTGTAACAAAAAGGGGGTACAATCTTATCAAGCCATTCACTACCCCATATTCTAAACTTTTTGGAGAAAATCTCTATCCAAAATGCTGATAAGATTGAATAGGAATTTCAAAGAAGAAATTGCCATAAGCCTTCTAATATGTTTGCCATCAAGTCTCTGGGTGAAGTGCAGAGGCTCCATCACCTCTTCTTCTCGCACTGAGGGTTTTTGCTGCCCATGTTCAAAGCCAGTGCTGGAACAGCACAGCAGTGACTTTGGGTGAGGCTGCTGGGCAAAGAGCTGGGTGAACAAGAGCAGGGAGAAACCCAGCTGGGGGATTCCCCTGTTTGCACAGGAGCTACATCTAAGCCCAGGCCCTCCCCCTTGGTCCTCACCTGAGCTGTGTACAGCCTTGCCCATCCCAGGTATCGATGAAGAAAGATTACTGAAAGCCACTTTTGTTCCCCAAGATGTTCTTGGGGGTGGGGCCTTTCATTCATGATAGACGCACAGCTTCTTCAGAGATATACAAAGACTTTCACCAGCAACTTCTTTTAGCGTGATGGCATAGCCTCTGCAATGTGCTCCCTTCCTGAAAAATATGATTGATGGAAAGAACCTGGCTGCTACTCAGCATCTGTGCCCCAAGAGTGGATGTGGGAAAAGGGGGCACAGTACGACAACCACACTCACAGAGCACCTAAAAGAGTAAGGTATTGTAAAGTGAGTAATTTCTGTCCTCTGGAGTAAGCAAAAGGATCCCCTTCAGGGTATTTAGCTGTCATTTGATTTGAAGGTGGAAGTTTGGTTTTACAGATGGAAGTAATTTTGTTCTCTTTCATGAAAAAAGATAAGATCTTAAAGCTGTTCTTCCTAATTCAAACATTTAATTTTAGTGCCATGATAAAAACCTAGAGAATAGTTAATGTGTGGATAGAAAACCATGTAGTTAGTTACACATCTCTTATTAGCATGGTTGTCAATAGGTCATTTGTTTGTGAATAACATATTTCACTCATTTGTATATATATGGATCAGTTATTTACAAGGGGTTACAACACTACAAAAATATAGTCTGATTTTATTTGCAAAGTTATTTTAAAATTGTCAGATTACTTCTAATACTTACATGTTTTTCCTGTATTTAGTCAGCAGTAACCACTGCTGATGTAGTCCCTGATCTGTTAGAGATTTAATATACGCTTATGTTTTTACAATATGAGTATTCCTCTTAGCTTTGATAGGACTAGTGACTGGGCATAAGCACGGGTAAAAGTCTTCGTGAGAGCTGATGCCAAGTCCTTTGCTGTCTAACTCTTTGCAAGAGAATGACCCCAGGCTGCACTGGAATACCAGGAACTAAAAAAAAAAAAGAAGTACATAGACACTGTTACTATTCTCCTGAGTCATACAGACTCTAAAAATATTTTCAAAGCTGTACACTTCAAAATTAAAGAGGGCATTAAAACCCTTCAAATTATTTGTTTTAATAGAGGATGTGTAAATATACACCTCTAACTTTGTTTTTCTATCTTTATTGAAAAGTATTGTTCCTTAAGTTAAAGACATTTTTGTGGTTAACCTTAAAGGAGAATATCTGTTTATTAACTAATAGAAAAACTGTAGTGTTTGATGGCAGGAGGAACAGCATCGTATTTCAGTTTGAACAGCTGCTATCGCCATAACCAGACCTGGCAATCCTTTTTGAATGCACACACAGAATAGGCCCAAAGAAGAGGATGTGATTCAGCAGCATCCCTAGAAAGACTTTTATGACCTATACTGAAGCCACACCTTTTGTGGCTACCTATTGAGTCAGCAGAGCCAAAACTGAAATTTCAATGAGTCTAGTGAATTCAGCAAGCGAACAGAACTCGTCGTTTCCTGGTAATTCAGCTCCCTGTTGCGTCACTGACCTTGGGCAAGTTATTCAGCCTTCCAATATTTCATCTTCTGTGTAAAATGAATTTAAAAAGACCTAATCATCACACACTATTCTGTAGACCCCGGTGGAACTGCAGCCATATAAATGAAGGCAGAATTTAGCACGCAGCTCTGCCATAGTATTTTGGGGCTCTCAGATGACTTTTGACCAAAATGAAATATAAATTATGCAGGAACCAGCTAACATTTAATTAAGCGAAGCCTCTTGCTATTTCAAGAACAGTTTCTTAACAAGCAGAATTAGCAGAAATATTCTGCTGGTAGAAGCCAGTATCTTCTCCAGGCAGAGCTGGTCTCTTCCCATCCTGATAAGGCTGTAAACTCCTTCTGTGTTTTATGAATCATGTATCTCCCAATTTCTCATATTATGGGTGCAATTTTTCCTTTGCTTAGCACTGAAGAACCAGTGCAGCTAACAGGCTAAGATGATGGCTGTTATTTTTTGTACACACATGAGCAGAATTGCGTAGTAGTTTAAGCCACTTCGCAACTGTACAAACACACTGTGAGCAGTAGGAATGCACTTATGTCCCCAAGGACCTAATCTGGCTTGCAAAACTTCCACTAGTGGCACAGATGTGCAGAAAGCAAAAATCCAGCTTCACTCCCAGGCTGCATGTGCAGAATGTGGATGTAGCTAGAAAATAATATATTAGCATTTCTACACTGATTTTTAGTCATATTCTCGAAGAATTTTATTTACACTGAGTGGTAAGAATCCTATCAGTTTATATTTCATATTTGGAAACCGAGCCAAAAAGTGACAAAGTGATTCCTTCAAAATCATCCAGCAAGTCAGTCTTAGAGAAAAATGTGCCTGTTTCACTAGACCGTATTGGTCTGTATATGTCTTCTTATTTATGAACAGCTCTGACTATTAGAATCTATTATTTATATTTCCACCAAGCTTAGTTCCCCCCCTGCAGTAGATATTCTACAAAGACAGAATTGTTGTCATTTTTCTGCAGGTACTGTGATTTACTGGAGTATTATGGACGATAATGAAGGAGCACTGCAGATACTGTTAAACAAGAATCTTTGTAAGGCTGTTTAAAATTCGTTACCTAAAACCAGTGTAGCACTTTAAAAAAGAATTAAAACAAAAATGCGGGGGCTGTGGATTTTCAGTGGTAAAGGAACTCAGAAAAGGTTTGTTCTGTCTACATCATTGATCCTATATCATCAAACATTTTCCAGCAGTGTCAGTGTTTATCCTCAGTGCTAGCAGTTTGATTTACATGCATACACTGTACTAACACATACACTGAGAGATGGTTACAACTTTAAATAGGGAGAATTTGTCACCTGTCCACAATAGTGGCCTCAGGTTTACACTGGTGACAAGCAAATTTCAAAAAGCCTGGAGGATTGGCTCCAGGCCCAGAATTTCAAATCATCAGAGGTTGGCACCCCACTAAAGAAAACAATAATAAAATGACAGAAGTGGTCACTGCCGAGCTACAGAGCTCCCTAGCACAGAAGTAGTGTACATAAGGCCTAGCGATGAAGGGAGCTATGCTGCATGCCCCGTGATCACCAGGGGAGCTGTATTTTAGGAGGTTGTGGCTGTGGGGAGATGGTGAAACAGGCTGTGTGAAGTGCATAAACTAACTAGCATTGACTGACGACGCAGACGTCTGGTTTTAATTTGTGTGAAGCTGCTAATTTTTAAAGGACGAATTAGCATATCTCTAATTTTAACTAGGGGGTTGTAATTAGTATTTTTAGAAAATGTGGTAGTTGCTGCAGGCTTTGCCGGAGCAAAACCCACGTTCCTGTTCTGCACTGGTCACCTGGAGGAACAAACCCCTTTGGCTGGTAGGAGTAGGCAAGACACAGTGACCACAGCATGTTTTGTTCAGTAGGAAAAAACTTTGAAACACAGCCCCCCCTTTTCCTCCCTCTCTCAGAAAAAAACTTGATTTTCTCTTGGAGAGTGCAGCGTTCTGATTTTTCCCCTGAGCGACAACAGATGGATTTGAAAGAAGTCTCCACTATTACAACAATATTTCAGCCCCTTAATTGTTTCTTCCCCTTTAGAAAAGTAGTAGCTGTTTTTATCCAAGGCAATTTCTCCTTCATAGTCTTTTACAGCTCTAGAATCTATATCCCGCTTACTGAATGCCTGTGGTTTTATACTCCAGTTTTCTCAGCTTCAGGGGTCCTGTATATCACTGCAGAGTCACTTCGCAGCCATCTTACAGCGGCCATCCTGGTCGCACACCAAGGGCTGGGGAACCGTCTGAACGTTTCGCTGGTCTCCAGTGGCTGTAGGAGTAGGTTTGGAAGAGGGAGTCTCCTTGTGATGTCGAAACATAAAGTAACAGCAGTGTAGTGCATTATCTGCCCCTGAGAAACACTTGGAAGACCTTCCTTAAGCTCTGGCAACGCTCCTCTAGCTTGTCTTGCCAGTAAGACATTTTTTAACTGAATTGGAATTGAAACATTAACTCAGTTCCCACCCAGAGGGGATAGTTTAGTCATCTAAGCATCATGTTTAAAATACCCAGACACTTTCAGTTTTGCAAGATCCACTGAGCCTTTCACTATTCTGAGACATGGATAGTGAGTTTCATACAATTTACTTGGCATGTCTTCTTTTCACATAAGATCTTGGAAACCGAGTAATGTACCTTGTGGTAATTTTTGGGTAAAGATTTCTCCTTTTTAGCTATAGATAAAAGACACTTCAAAAATTACCGTCATCATTCTCTGGTCACCTCTACGTTGTTTATTGGATTACACCACACAGCGATAACCACTTTTGAGGTGGCAACCTGTCAGTGTTACACAGGGTAGCAAACTGAACCTTGGTCGCCCAAGACATAGCCTCAGTTTTTCACCAGGTATGTTTCTTCTGCCAGCTCTTGGCACTGGTTGAGCTGGTCCCCATCAGCAATTGCTTTTAAGTGGTTAGGCAGGCTGTGTATATAATTTGTAAAGTAATTTGGAATTCTTTGAAATGAAAAATGTGATATAATGTTATACCATGAACCAGACACTCAGCATACTTCTTTTGGCTTGAGACCTGTTCCAGATGAGGATTTGAGTGTTAAATATGCTCCTATGACATCCTATAACATGCTCTTCAAAATGGACTTTTCTTAAGTTTGTAGCAATTAAGTTCATCCTGCCCTACAGGATTTTTTATTTGTGAAGTTTTGCATGCAAAACCCTCACTCAGCCAAATGGGGCAGCCCTTTCTCCCACAGATGACTCTGTCAACACTATGAGATAAACAAGGGTGGTACTTCCAAAAGAACAGTAGATTCTCTTATCTGCCTAACATCAGACAGATACCAACCTCTCTCTATTCCCATGCCACAATATCTCCATTCATCACACTGTTGTTTAGTTGTAAAGGATTAAAGGCAGCTTAGAAACCAGGACAGTCCTGATGGGAGGAAATGTAATTTAAATGTTGATGTAATGGCCAGATTATGGCTTTTTTTGATAAAAAACATGACAAGAAAAGTTCTTAGAAATGCCCTTACTTAAATCCTTGCAGCAAGAGGCCAAGGCCAGAGCTGTGTGCCTAGCTCTGAGAAGCCACGGCCTCCTTCTCTGCCTGCTGGGTACCCTGGAGACCTGCTGGAAGGCAGAGCACCTACTGTATTTTCCCACCTTTTGGCAGTACGCTTCCTTTAGAGCTATGTGAATTAGCCAGGGGTCTCTTTCCTGGATATATTGCTGACATCGTATCTCTTTTCTGCTGTAGTCCATACCAGTTACCAAGCCTCGCTCTACCCTTTCCACCGTTTCTCCCCTGGAGAATGAATCATAGATCACAGGGGCTGATGGGGAGAAGGAACAAGAGCTGCACAGAGGTATCTGATATTCTGGCAGAAGAACAACAACTGTTCTCATGGGGATCTCTGTGTGCTGAACTCGGACAAAATGTCTTTATTCCATTTTTAAACCAAAACCCCCAAACCAAACAAAAAAACCAAACAACAAACAGTTTTGCAGCTCAGTTTTGCTTTTACCCACTAGCTTTACCTATACTTCCCTCCTTCTCTTCATAGCTCCTTTGTTAGATTTTCTTTTTACAACATGTATCCTGCAATCTACAGATAGAAATTAATAATGTCAGAATCCAGCTGGACTCATAATGGGATATGTAATGTGCTAAATAATGCCACTTCAAGAGTCAGATGTGGTTTTTAGGAGCAGCCTGGAATTTTCTGTAATTGTTCATTCTCACAAGAGGAAAACTCATCTTGTGTTGTATTTGCTGTGTTTTCTTTTCCTCCAACTTTTTACAGTGTTCCTATACGTGTAGGAAGCATGATTTCTTTTTTTTTTTTTTTTTTGTGAATGTCTATAGCACATCAATTAGGTGAGCAACAGAGTTATACCTTTCAATATCTTGATTTTAATAGTATGTGTATATATCATGAAGCAACAAATAAGGCTACTTAAGCTTCCATGACATCTGGATTTTGCAGTTGGCAATGTTTTTATGTTTGACTGCCTGGCTTCACA
Source organism: Egretta garzetta (assembly GCF_000687185.1). Lineage (NCBI taxonomy): Eukaryota > Metazoa > Chordata > Aves > Pelecaniformes > Ardeidae > Egretta > Egretta garzetta. The sequence goes on along the minus strand of NW_009258671.1, from coordinate 1,938,387 downwards.
GCAGAGTGATAATGAGAATATGTTTAAACAAAAAGAATGAAGAAATAAAATGGGGGTTTTTTGGGGGGGGGAGGATTGTTGTCAGACAACATAAGCGTGATAGTTATACAACAGTCTCAGAGTATAATGAACTAATCCTCCGAAACCAAAGCTCCAAAGGCTCCATGATTATTTTCAAACTGCATGCCAAGATCCCAAAGTATGATAATTAATGAACTCTAACATATGTGACAAAAGTCCTTATTGAAGTAGGAGGGGTGCAGGGAGCATTAATGAAATTAAACTGGTTTTTTAAGTATCAGTTTTGAACCCTTCAATTTTATTTTTAATAATTAGTTTTAGGGGCTAGCCTTGAGAAGTTCAGTGACTTTCATGGTACAGCCAGAGGTGTTATGGAGAACCGTGGCAAGGCACAATACCTCCTTAAGAGAGTTTTCAAAGAAGTTGCCGATCTTGCAAGTCTTCTGTATGTATTTGCAGACTCAGGGCCTAGAAAAAAAAAAAAGAAATGGTGAAAAGCTTAAGGAGATGAAACAGCTTGGGTACACTTCCCAAACAGAATAGGCAGGAGAAGCAAGAATAGGATACAGCTGTTCTGATGCCTAAGCCCAAGGCACTACCCTTCAGGCCTTACTGACTCTTGCCCTTTCAGTACTCCTATTCATGTTTGCAAGGGAAATGTCATTGCAACAGTGATTAAACCCAAGTTATTGGGAGTGAGTTAGAAAAAGACTAATCACAGAAATAAATGATAAAGAGTAGTTCTTGCATGAATGTGGCTGGGATTCTCTTTTAGCCCCCCCTCCCCTCTTCCCTTGCCTCCCCTTCTCTTCCCTCCCCTCCTCCTTCTCCTCCTCCTCCTCCTTCTTCTCCTCCTCCTCCTTCTCCTTCTCCTTCTCCTTCTCCTTCTCCTTCTCCTTCTCCTTCTCCTTCTCCTTCTCCTTCTCCTTCTCTTTTAACATGGTCCAAATGTAGAAGAGGATCTTACAGAAGAGACAAGCCATTACTGTTGTGACAAAAGAGTAGTTATCTTCCACAAACCTTTCTTTTTTCTGATTAAATTGTTGGTTATATTGATTTTGCATACCTATGTACTAGCTGGTTGATGATATTTATGCCAGCTAAAGAAAAAGTGGTTTATATTGTCTATTATCTAGTGTATGGAGAGTGCACCAGGAGGATGGTGCAGGAGTGAAGTAGGGGCCTAGTGAGGCTGTAGAGTCTCCACCCTTGGAGGCCTTCAAAATTCAGCTGCACAAGGCCTCCAGCAACCTGACATACTTGCAAAGTTGGCCCTGCTGTGAGTGGGAGGTGGGAGCAGAGGACCTCCAGGGGTCCCCTCCAACAGGTGTTGAGCAGTGGGTTTACTCTGTGTAACTGCTGCTGGATCTGGATTCAGTTCCTCCTGAGGTTACGCAGCATTTCATCTTAATGGGAGCAGAACTAGCTCTGTGTTTATGCTTGGGTCAGGAAACAGAAAAGTAAGTTTGAAATGAAACTTCACAGTTTTCTAATCACCTTTCCCTTTTACTTATTTGCTTAAATAAAACCTGAAGAAAAAAAATGACCTTTACTGCTGTTTTTCATTTGCTTTCAATTAGAAAATGCAATACTTCCAGCATGTAGAATTTGCTAATATTTAAAAGGATTCTAGACATAGTCCCTTAACTGAAGAAAAAATATTATCTTTTATAAACTAGTCTGGAGTAAATTCCTTTTCTAGTACCCCATATTATTTTCAAAATCCTTAAGACCAGAAGGAAGATTTCCTTCAGAACCATTGCATGTATTAAAGATGAGAACAATGCAAATCTTCTGTTATATGTTCTACCATCTTAGGCTGAAAGTTAAGAATGGTATTTGACTCCAATAATATAAATTTTAAATTATACATAAAAATAAAACAATTTTCTTTTCAGGGCTAAAGAATTCCAGGTTGCTTCAGATTATTTTAGAGGATTAGAAAACATGACAGTGGAAAGAAAAACAAAAGTGCAGTGATGCAGTAACAGTCATATTCCTTGGAAAAGAAGCAAATGCTACTATTCAAAATACTATTAAAAGTTTAAAAGAAAGGCAGAAAACAAGCCCAATTCTTTGGCATTCTTTGCCTGCCATCACTCACATTTACTCCAGCAAGAGACTTGAATCCTCAGTGAACATGCAATTACTACTGCCATTTGTACTCTTCTAGTGCCTGGAGGTCTCGGTCAGGGACTGGGCCCTATTGTGTATGTGCTGTACAAACATGTTGAAGAGCTCATTGTAAAACTCTTCTAAAGCAATAGCAAAACAGAATATGAGAAACAACTGAAGAGCAGACGAGGGGTGGTACACAGTCGGAGGGAGGTGATTATGATCACAGCTGAAGGAGCAGTCAGTGCAGCCACGGACTAATCATTGCTGAAGGGCTTTTTGGCACTTAATCTATGCAGCCGTCATTGGCTTATATAGCCGCCAGCGCTGCAGTAAGTGAACATCTTTAATATGTTTATCTTCGCTCTCCCTCCCTGTGATAGGAAAGCATTATCTTCATTTAACACGGCGTTCACATACTTAGGTCAGTTGGGGTACTCCACCCGTTGAGGAGCACCGCAGGCAGATTCCCTCCCTGTTCCCTTTGTCCCGGCCCTGCAGGGTGCTGGGGGTGTCCGGGAGCTCCCAGCCCACCTGCCGGAGGGGAGGCCTCTGCATGACCCCACATGCCGAAATGCTTCTCCTCAGACCACCATCACCTTTCCCCCATGGCGAAGGAGGAGGGACCCTACTCAGGCCCTCAGCCACAGTACTCTGGCTCTGGGCACTGCACACTGGCCGTGGCAGGGCTAGGGCAGCCACAACACCAGCAGCAGTGCTGATGGCTCAACCGGACTAACCCCATCTGTTTGCACAATATCACAATCATGTGGTATTTAGATAGCAGAGGCAATGGTAAAACATGTGACAGCCTATCTCTTCCCCTTCTCTTGCTCTGTCTCAGCTTGCATTTGAGAAAATTAAGTATATATATATTCATCTCAACAACTCCAAGTTTTATGCTTTTTTGTTGGTTTTGGTTTCTTTGGGTTTTTTTGTTTTAAATAAGTGGCAAAACCCTGGGAAGATTGAGAAACCATTTATTTACCTGATTTTCAAGGCAGGTAAAACATAAAACCAGCATGTCCTCAAGGTCTCCAACAATTTCCAGCGCTTACTATTCTGAAACACAACTGAATGAAAATCTTGTGAATATATACTAGGTGTGGACTCATTTGCTGAAATGCTCTTCAGTTTAATTTGTCTGCCTCCTTTCAATTTTAATAACTGATTATCTTCCTAAATATACAATGCAGATTAATTTTCTCTATGGTTTGACTACAAAAAACAGAGGTGTAATCAATAGCCTTTATCCAATTTATTAGGCCTGCATGACATTTAGGTAATTAGAAAGCAAAACATAAGGATCAAAGGAGCAGAATAATATATTATTAACAGTAAAAGGGACTTTGTTTTCTTTCCCAAGTGAAGTGGTATTAAAATAGCTTTAAAGAGATAAAAATAGAAAGTTTGGCAGATGCATTTTGCCCTGTGTGCACTGTTGAATCCCTGTGCTTTCAAGGCCATTTCAAAGGTCTAATATCATAACTTAAGGCTCTTATTCCACATTGAATAGGAAAACAAACACAAAAAAAATTTGAAAACTTTATGCTAATATTTAAGACAAAGAACTCTTGTTTCTTCAGTTTGCAGCCAGTCAATATTCCCAAGTGTTCACATTTGGGGACTTTTGCTTTTCCCCCAAACTCCTAACTGTCCACTTAAGACTGTTATAGAATCATAGAATCGTAGAGAGCCTTGGGTTGGAAGGGACCTTTAGAGGTCATCTAGTTTAATCCCCCTGCAGTGAGCAGGGACATCTTCAGCTGGATCAGGTTGCTCAGAGCCCCATCCAACCTGGTCTTGGATGTTTCCAGGGATGGGGCCTCCACTGTAACACCCGTTTCACACACTGGAGTATATTGAAAACCTTCAACTGCCATTGGTTCCTTATGTGCTCATTTTTCATAATCTGCCACTAACATTTACCACAAACAAGTGCAAAATGGCTGTTGCTGCTGCAGGTGAGTCGAAGATTTGTTGCACTGCGCTGACAGCTCATTGCGCGACTCAGCCGCCCGTGCCTAACGCTGAGATGTAAAATACCACTAAGTGACAAAATAAAGAAAACCGTGCCCCTTAACTGGGCCTCCTTGCTTTTTCCATCTTGTCTTCCCATGCCCTTTTGCCAGGCAGCGCGCTGGACAGATGGGTTATTTTGTGCCAAATAGAGCGCTGCAGTCTGATTATGTAAAACTACGTGGGGTTGTCACCAGCTTTGTTGCTGGCATGTAGCACCTCCAAGCCTTTTAATTAGGGTTAGTGCAAATGTAGTGTGCTCCTGCCCTCCAGGAAGACCAGACATTTCACCCAGTTGTTCCTGTTCAATCCTTGCACCTGGCTCACCGACCCTCAGTGAACAGCTCCAGAAATCTGTTATTGCTGCATGCGGTTATGTGAGTTCCTACTCAGTTTTTGCCTAATTAGCACATATAATATTGAGCACTGCATTGCGTTTTATATTCTGGAAGACTACCAAAACTTTCTGCTTTATGTTGGCCAGAGAACTGGAGGCCAAGACACAAGTGTTGCTCTGTTCTCCATTGGCTTGATTTCTAGGAGTGATGTTTGTGTAAGGAAATACAGCAAAAATAACAGTATTTCACTGGAGAAGCATGGAATGACATTTTAGTTTCACTTTCTGCACTCTATTCAACAAACTGGGCGTTTTGTTTGGACTTGCTCAAAGCAGGAGGAGTAAATAACTCCTCTGCTTGTTGCTCCAGCTTACGGTTGCCAGAGTGGAGATATCCCTAACACCCAACATTTGTGTGTGCCAGCCCTCACACTGGCCCTAAGCGTCTTGGCGGAGATACTACCAGCGTATGTCTGTGATATTTCTGCAAACGCAGAGCCTTCAAAAGTCTCCACGTATTCAGCTTTAATTGGATTTGCTACCTCCATGGAGGTGGCGTAACCTGGGTTTGCCTCTTTCACCTCACTGCACTTTGGGCTCAAAGTACGAGGCAGGGGTAGTAGTTACTAACTCCCCCCTCACAATCACACACGCACACACCCATTTCCATTTTATTGAGCAAGATGTGATGCCAGGATATCAGCCAGGCTACTAAAAGCAGGTAAACAAGCAGGGCAAACATAAGTGCAATCCTTGGTTCGCTTTATAGTCAGATACCTTTCTAATTGCCCGGCATCTGTTAGCTAGAAAACCGAAGGGGCTCTCCAGCCTTTAAAACTGGAGGTTTAGGGTATCTGCTAACACTACCCAGAGACTCCGCAATCTGAAAGACTTTCTTCTGTGCCCTACTGGAATATCTGTGGAGTTTGAATTTCAGGTGTAAATGTGGCTATTTCTGACAGTTCTCTGGAGAAGGCTTGCCAGCCCTCTGGGTACCGAAGAGTTATTCCCTCTCTGACAAAATCATTTGGGCAGACGTGGGGTTGTGTAAATTGTTACCAACAAGTCTGAAAGTGAGACAGTTGAAAAGCTTTAGCTCCTTTGTTTTTAGCTTGCCGAACCCCTGGCTGCCTCCTGTCTCCACCTGGGTATGGCCTTTTATCTGGTTGATTGATACGTTCATGACAAGCGGACCAGGCACAGGTTACACAGACTCACTGCAAAGGGTGAGACTGTGGCTGTGCTATGAATTTTTTTGCAGAGAAAACATATGTGACATGAAGAATCCTTGTGACAGACTGAAACTTGGTATGGGGGGTTGGACTAGACGACCTCTAGGGGTCCCTTCCAACCCAAAACATTCTATGATTCTATGAGCTTTAGGGGTGCAAAGCCCTGTATAACATTGAGCCTTTTTAATATTTTCAGATGTTTTGAAAAATTGTGTGTTGCTTCTCCAGTCTTTTTTTACTTCCGTCACATTGCCACCGGTGGCCAAATGTAATTGTGTAACTACTGACTCATTTCTGTCAGGTTACTCTTTAATGTCTCTATTTTTCATCTGGTACTTTTCTGGGTGTAAAATGCTATCTACTAGTTCAGAAGAAAAACATTCCCCCAATTTTGCAGATAAATGACAGATGAATTGCCTTTCAAATTCTTGACTTAATTTAGACTTAATTAAGTCTAAATACATTTTTCCTCTTCTTCTTTCCATTCACTGTTTCTAGAATCAACCAGTTGCCCACAACATGTTCCTCGCCATTTTTTTGTGTCTGCTGTTTACGAAGCTACAGATTTGAGGGCTGGCTGTATTACAAATATCTTAGGCGTTACAGAGAGCAAAATAAAAATGGCCTGGTGAGCATGTTTAGTAGAGTTTAGAAGATGTTTTAGTACCACTTGCTGTAGTTGACATCCAGAAGCAACACCTCTGATCAATTCACTGGTCATACTGAAATCCAGCTGTAATTCTGCAGATGCAGATCATTTGATACAGCACAGAATTATAGATCTTTCAATGCAGGGCCTTGTCAGTTATCTAATCAAGTCATATACAGTAGTCAAATTATGGTAATACCAAGACACTTCATCCAATATAACATTAATGTTAGGGGTAAGCAGAATTCTGACACTTCATTATTAAAAAAATATGTAATCACAGTAAATATTCCTGCTTGTGAGTCGCAAGCAAATCTTTCCTTTTCCCACAAAGCCTCAAATGTAAGACAGAGGTAATAACGTTAACTGATGTACCAACAGGAGGTACTGGTGGCTCTTACGCCTTTTTAAACACCTGTCCAATTGTAGCAAGAGCTCCCAACACTACAAAGCAGTTCAAAACTCTTTTGCCTCTCAGATTAAAGATACCGTCAGTTATTCTGACCATGAAACAAGTGCCTCTTCAGGCTGATGGCACTAGAGGCTAAAGCATCGTTTTGGCTGTCCTTGGCATTCGTGGGTTTCCTGCTGCAGAAAGCGATAGGCTGTCTTAACGTAAGGAGCCTAACCAGTCCTGGCAGCCTCCGCTGCTTATTGATGTAACTCTATTGCTAGTCAATGAAGGCTAAACTTGTTTGTGAAACATTGCGGCGTTATTCTCCCAGAGCACGGCTGGACTGTAATTCAGGTACTTATCTTCTGAGAAATACAGAACTTTATAATAATCAAGTCTTCTCTTGTGTGAAAGAAAACCACATTTTGCTACTAAGCTGCTGGAACCAGGCTGTACATGAGCTCTCCTGCTCAGCTTGACAGCGGCAATAACTGGTTTTCTAAGACACATAGGAAATTCAGTTAATTTCATTGTAAGTATTAATACAATTTTCTCCTGTTCTTTCTGGATTTTGCAATAGATTCTCAAAGGTTGCCAGTGAAACAAAATGTTCAGGCATGTCATGGTGAGACTTTTTTGTTATCTAAGAGGCAGCACGCTCATAGTCATATCTTTCATTCAGGTATTTTATCAAGATTGAATATTTATAAGCTATTGTATAGCTCAGCAAAAAGAAAAAGGAAAAAAGTACTAGTCCGTTGATCTTAATTTAGCCTTAATTACATAGGCATCCTTTATAACAGCTATTCCCTGAGACAGGTTGCTGCTTAACGTGGACCAGACACTCAGGATGAGATACCACTGGTATTCATAAAAATGTTTGCTCGCATTTCACAGTCTGCAGTGTCCTTTCCACATCGCAGTCATACAGGAGATTTTACTATGCGTAGACATTTTGGAGGATCGTATCGATAATGATATTGAGAAAGGAAATGTATTAGATTATGCTGTGGTCTGCTAATGATCTGTCTTCCAGTTTTCAAACATTGCTTGCAGTGTATCTTGTAAATACACAGCTCAAGCATTCTGGTACAAGTCGGTGTTAAAATGTTAGATCCTAATTTTAAAATTAGAAATGCTGAACAAGATAAGTCTATTGTACAATCTAAGTACTTGCAGTGGCACACTGAGGTTTAAACTTGAGCTGCTTGCAGCTATCATGATTTTTTCCCTTTATTTGCTGTATTTTCTCTGTTTTTAAGAGTGTGTGGATATGCAGGAAATAGTGATTTTATGCTCAGATTTGCTTTTTTTTCTTAACATATTGGGAAATACAAATATATATGTATATAAAGGCACACACAACTTCAGGTAGAAATCTTAAAGATGTTCTTCCTTATTTTTTGTTTTGATTAAACTAAAAAACAATTAATATTTTCAGCTACTCCAAAACATTCCTTTGTTTGAAGATGTGTTATACAGTGGTTTTAACAGTTACATCTTTTAATCTCACAGTCTAGATGACACTGAGTTACTGAAACTGGAGAATCTCTCTGGAATTTTTTCACAGTCTGCCCTGGTTTGCTGTTGATTTTACAACAATTGTTCTGTCCTTTTTTGGAAAGGAAAAAAAAAAATCAACCCTAAGTTTTAACTTGAGATGACAAAAATAACATTATGTTCGCTTAAGTGTATGGGCATCCTGAGATGAAACTCTAAGTTTCCCAACCCACACCAAACAGGACTGTCATCTGATTTTTGGAATGGTAGGTTTGCTTTGACTGTAGTTTTCCTGCATTCAAAATCTCTGCGTGTTTCACAGAGTGTGTGATCCTTGGTAAGCAAAGAAGAAAGGCAGTGTTCAAGCCTTGCGGCAGCTTGTTTGGTTTTGCAAATGTTTGGAACTTGCTTTTCTACTAAGTAAATTTTGTTGTTCTTTTGGTTGTGCTTAAAGAAGCACAGTTGGAAAATCCCCTAATTTTATAGAGCAGCTTCTCTGCTTTATAGTACTTCCATGTAAACTCTGTAGGAGTTTCCTAAATGGTCTCTGTCAAATGTGCTATGGAAGGTCCAGAAGAATTTGTTGCATCCCAACAACTTCCCCCGCCCCGCCTCCAGTCTGTGTTCTCCCATCTTTGTGCAGAATTATCTCTTTTCATTTATAAATGATTAGCAAGTCAGTATCCACAGATGGTGCCTGATGATACACTTGCTGAGCAATTTACTTTGTATAAGTGATTCTTAAAGTCCAGTGAAAGTTTCTACTTTCTATCATCTTTTCTCAGATCTTCTTCCTGCCTTTCATGCCCTGTTATGATTTTATTTCCTTCTAATTGCAAAATATATTTTCTTCTAGATAGGAGAGAGACTTGGTAGGTCAGGTGTTTAAGGCAAGTGTTGTGCTGAGCAGGGAAATTGTAGTATAAGGGTAGTGTAAGGTGGAGGGTTCCACACAGAGCACAGAAAAATCTTACATTTTAAAGGAAAGGTGTTAGGTCAGCCCTTGAGCTGGACAAAGTCATTGTAGGCTCTGGAGCAGGGAACTGTAGCTGTGGAACAGTGGCTGGGTGGCTGTAGGGCAGGCTCTCTGGCCATTTTGGGGGTTACTAAGGAATGGGGAGCAATGGGCACGTCAAAGTCATAGCACTGGTTTGAAACCCCGTTGTCTGTTTAGCACTCTTGGTCCTTCCTTAGCACAGGAGGAACAGACCTTTACCTCTAACTCTATTTCTCTAGATATTATCAGACGATCTCTCAATCTGCAGAGAAACTGAAGTTTCTTTTTTACATAAGCTTGTGCAGGATGAAGAATTTCTCCCTAATATGAAATGATTGAAATGAATTTGGTCATCTTTGCCTTCACTTAAAATACCAATTTCTGTAACTTATTCATTGCAAAAAAAAGCAACTCTTGGTGACTAATGTTGATTGTACTGCGAGGTCCTCAGCAGATAATTATATTTAAATATGTGGGTTTAGGAATAAACACTTGTAGCAAATTAATGCAAACTAATAAACTTGTTTCTAGATGGAAGTAATTTCTTGCGGGAAGTACTGTGGCAGTTGTTTCTTTGATTTCTACTGTTTGCCTGAGAGCATATTTTAAATTGTGACACTAAGTGTAAGTAAATGATAGAAAATGGGTGTGAAATTAAGACTGAGCTTATTTTTTGGAATCTAAGTGCAGTCTTCAACGGGCTTACTTTAAACTAGTCCAAAAGAAGAATCAGGCCTTTTGTCTTTACATCAAAGCAACTTTTGAACCTGACTTTTCACTGTGCAAAGGAGGTTTTGATATAACATGTAGGATTACAAATAGCAAAGATGAATAGGTGTACGTCTAGGTCTAATTGCTATCTATGAACAGATGCATATTCTGGAGCTGTAGTATTTTGGACAGTGACCATATTAAACTCAGATTAGCTCATAGAAGGATATGAATCAGAAGCCAGTTACTGTGGAGTGATTGGGGCCATGCAGGGCAGGCTCTATGTAAAACGTGTACAGACAGAAATTCTGCAGTTTGCATCAGAGTCTTACGACAGTTCAACTGCATCTGAAAATGATGCAGAATGAAGGTAATGAAGAACAAAAGAAATAGGCGTTGCTCCTTGTACTAAAGCATAGCAGCAAGTGGTAGGGAACACTCTGCCTTGTTCTAGCCGCCAGAAAAAATGGGCTTCTGATTGATCTTTCTCCAGAGGAGAAGAAGAAATTGAAAAAACTTTCCACATACAGTTAGCGGTTTTTATTATTATTGTTATTATTATTATTATTATTATTATTGGTTATTCTTTGTCCTGCTTGTATACCTGAAGATACTTTGACCAAAAACCTAAGAAAATCCTGACAAAGTGCTCATGCTGTTTGGATTTGAAAAATGAGTTCAATGTGTGTAAGACATCAACTTAACCTGTGGAAGTTCATACATTTTAAGTTGTTCAGGCTAATTATCTTTTCACAATGTCTCTGTTTCAGTTTAGGCTTTAGCTGTGAAGAGCTTGGTGAACAAAATAAGAACATTTATGATACTAATAAAACACTGAAGCTGAAAAGAAAAAAGCATCCAGAAACCAATGGAAGAAAGTGAGAAAGTGCAAGGCAGACTGACAAATCTTTTTATTGTGCAATGAACTTGCAAATATAACACTCTGTGGCCACATTGGAAGAACAAATTTAAAAATCACCAAACATTGTTAAGAGCAAAACAAAAGCTTACACAATTCATGTGATTATGCCCAGAGTTAGGTGAAAGCAAAGGCTTAGGCAATCTAGGCTAACTAACACTGAAGAGTCGTGGGTTGAATGTCAGTCAGTCACTACATATTAGTTCCAGTACATCTGCCTCAAGAGATGCATCCATCCAGACACCCTTCAAAAAGTGAGTGAAGAATCTAAGTTTTCCCTTCTGCAAAGAGAAAGTTCTCTCTCTTTTTTTTTTTCCCCCCCTAAAAGCTTTTTAATTTTCTAAAGCTCCAAAAAGCTTTACAATCGTTAACTTCCACATAATTCATTTTTTATTGTGCAATGAACTTGCAAATATAACACTCTGTGGCCACATTGGAAGAACAAATTTAAAAATCACCAAACATTGTTAAGAGCAAAACAAAAGCTTACACAATTCATGTGATTATGCCCAGAGTTAGGTGAAAGCAAAGGCTTAGGCAATCTAGGCTAACTAACACTGAAGAGTCGTGGGTTGAATGTCAGTCAGTCACTACATATTAGTTCCAGTACATCTGCCTCAAGAGATGCATCCATCCAGACACCCTTCAAAAAGTGAGTGAAGAATCTAAGTTTTCCCTTCTGCAAAGAGAAAGTTCTCTCTCTTTTTTTTTTTTCCCCCCCCTAAAAGCTTTTTAATTTTCTAAAGCTCCAAAGAGCTTTACAATCGTTAACTCTCACATGATTCAACTGAGGCAGGCAGTATTATACAAAGCGTATAGAAAAATTGCGGCACGCACTTACAGGCTAAATTGTGGAATTGTTTGAACTTGTGACACTCTGCCTGTGTCTATACTAGTCCAGCCAAAGTGCTCCTGGGAGGCTTGCCTTGAAAACTGCCTTTCCTAGGACTCAGGAATCTTATCTGCCTTTGTGGCAGATGCTATTAGGGCTCTTTTACAAAGAAAACCAGAGTTCAGAGGGTAGATGAGACAGCTCAAGGTCCAGAGCCCTTTACACACTGCATGCAATTGCTTTTATTTTGGGTATTGCTGAAGAGCGCTCTATATATCAAGGTTTTTCCCTAATAATTATAGGAAATCCTCTCCAGACCTGGCCCTGTGAGTACTCTAGATCTCATCTCCTGTGGCCAAATACCAATTTTGGCTTTGACAGCATTCCTGGGGCCTTACCCACAGCAAGGCAGATGTATCCATAAGGCTAGATTCTTAGAGGGAGTGAGCACAAAATATGTCAGGAACACCCAAAAAAATGGAGTGAAATTATATGCTCCTGTCCAAACTGCTAGAAGACATCAAAGATAAAAAGCAGAATGGTGCAGTTCTCTGTTTTGGTGCAGTTCTTAGAAAATGTGGTACTAAGAAATATAGCTAATACTTTTGCATTAAAAGAATTCCAATACCTTTTTAAAATTTTGGTTGCACCAAAGAGGTTTTGCTGTCCTTAGCGAACTTGAAACAGTGACTAGTATGTAAATGAAGAAGTGAAAAGTTTAATAAAAGGAAAAGAAAGCATTATGTTCTGCTTGGTATAAAGGCTCATAATATTTTGTATTCCACACATTTTTTGCTTACATTCCTTATGGACATATAATTAACCTTATACTTTTTTTTTAATACCTCTTTGAATAGTAAATCTTCTCAAATGTGAGCTGTGAGACTAAGACGGAAATCCGCTGCATAAAAGCACCTGCTAGTCTTAGTGTTGTGTGGTAAAATATTACAGGGCTAACCAGGTTTATTATTCACTTTAGAAGGCAAATACACAGGTGTATCCAGTTCTACAGTTTTGTTGTTTTTTAAATTTTTTTTTATTTTGCCAGTCTTGTGGGTTTTTACAAATGTTAAAACTTTGATTTTTAAATAGTTGTCTTTATGGAGCAGGCTCCAGATTGATGACTAAATTCAGACAGCAGAAAATTTCTTTAACATACAGTAAACAGGCACTAGTTAAACTTTGGGGGGTGAGAAGGTATGGCAATTCCTGGAAAATCTCCAAGCAGGCAATCTTGCCCCTGTCTGAATAGCGTGAAAGGTCAAAAGGAGAAGACATTTTCACTTGTATAAAATTGGATATTTAAAGCCTAAAGAAGTTTTTAAATTGCACTTGGTTGAGTCTAGCATAAGAAATGGCTGGGTTTTTTGAAATGTCATTTATCTGAAATAAGCAGCGCCCGAGAATGTAACTGAGCAATGAAGTCATTGTCTAAAAGGTTTTTTGAGTCATGCTCAGACTACTCTAAGCTTAGTTAAAACTATCCATGGTGAGTGTTTTAAAATGAAAAGCTAAAAAACCCATGTATATAGCTAATCCTTGAAAGAAGATTCATCAAGATTTTGGGCACCTTAAAAGCTTACCAGTCCACCCCCAAACCAAGGCTAGCTATAACCATTGGTGAATTAGTCTGAATACCGTTGCCCTCTGATAAACAGGCCATGAAAGCTAAATAATTTCCTCCTCCTACTCTAACCTACATCCAGTTATGTTCATTTATCTTTCTTTGGACCTTTCTTTCTTTTGCTTGAGTTTCCAACTTTTAATAACAATAGAAGTGAACGTGAGTGTCCAATATTTAAGATACTGGGGCATTTGTAAAGACCTGAGCAGTTTTCACAAAGTATTTGAGAGTTCAGAGAGAAGTCATGTTGCTGGTGTGACTTGCCGGCTTACAATTTTTGGCAGTGCAGCAGGATTCTGTTGTGACAAGTGAAGTCTGGAACCATCTTGATGTATACGTGTTTCCTAATCAAACCTCTGCTGACTTCCAAGTACCTGGGTGGATAAATCCCAGCTACTGCTCCCTCCTGAGTAAAGGGACAGAAGAGTAATTGTCGTGGGCAAGGCTGGGTATGGATGAACACAGCTTGTCCACTTCTGATGGGGCAAGACCCGTGTGCAGCCTTTCCTCAGGTGCAGCAAACACCTTCCTTCAGCTTTGGTTTATATTCTCTGCTGTACCAGAGGTAACAGATGTCTCTGATGACACTGTTTTCTGTCTTCTAAGTAGTCTTCATACAGTAGGATGAATCTTACGACAAATGACTGCCCCTCTCCCCTCTCCCTTTCTTCATGAACTACAAGAAGACTGCAAATGAACAGCTGTGAGGTGAAGCCTCCCTTGAAAATCCACAGCAGGATCTGAGAAGTGGACCAAAACTGCCCCCTTCTCTTCAGACAATGTTTCAGAAGAAGAAAAAAAAAAAGGAAGAAGAAAAAAGTTAGCTCTTGAAAGGAAAGAAAGAATCCACTTCCCAGGATCTCCAAGGGGCAAGCCTGATGACTACTGTTTTCCTACTGCTTGGCACTAGCTTGTGGCTTGTACTATGTGCTGTTTTTAGACATGCAGCTAATTTTTTGTGTACTAGATGTTCTAAATCTTAATATGAAATACCTCATGTTCTCTATGCAACATATTGGCCTTACACAGTTCAGGGAGGGGCAGGTGCTTAGAAGTTACAGAGCTTTACTTCTGGATAACCAGGTCCTTTATTTGATAGGGACCCTTAATTTTACTGGACCTCAGTTCCCAACTCTGTACAGAAAGGATAAAACCAGCATATTAATACATGCTCACTAATATATGCAAACAATACCTTTCTGAATCCTACTCACGACAAAGCTCCCCTAGAAAAATCACCACTGGTTTTGGAAGGTTAAATTACAGCCCTCAGTGTACGCATCTATTACTGAACCAATGATTATGCTAGTACTAGTCATAACCATTTAGGTATGAAGGCCTGTAGCCAAAATGTTGATGCTACTCTTATTGTTATATGACCTTTCCTATGTTTCCAAGAAAGCTTTGCTGTGCTCAGAAGAATCTCCTGACCTAAGCTTTTAAAAAGATTGGCAGACTGTTCTGAGTGGGAGGCTGCATGAGAGCAAAGGATAAATATTTGCAATACAATGGACGTAAAGAGGAGGCTGGAAATGTTAGTGCAGCATCAAGGCTTTATTTTACTTTTGGATTTGGGTAAGTGCCAAAAGGACTAAATCAGCACACTGGAAAATGCAAGAATGAACTTTCTTAAAAGAAAAAGATAAGTTACCAGCATCAAGAGTACAAATTATATTCTGAATATGACTCTTGAATTTTTTTCTCTTCTGAACCAGAAGCAATACTAATGGAAAAAAGTATTGTGTTTTTATTTCCAGCCCATATATATCTGCTTTTATAATTTACATAAGTATTGTAGTGGAATATTAACTTCCATTATTTATGAATCTATTGAACTTTGCAAGGATGTACTGACAGTTGAAGGATTATAATTTTAAAGGTAGTTCAGTTCACATCATAAATATCCTAAAAGGTCACATCCTACCTTACAGTAACATCTGAAGGAGAAGGAGCTTAAAGTCAGAGTTGTTTCTGTCAGTTCAAAAAAGTGTCACCAAAATTATCATGGTAGAAATCAAAGATATTTTAATACATGTTTGTGTGAAGTTCTGTGCTCCCACGGGTATTGTGTTACTACGTGGAATCCCTCCTCTCAATTCTTACAGGACCTCTTCACTCTGGGGTTACCAAAGAACAGAACTGAGATCACAGCGTTCGGGCTACCTCCACACAACATGTACATTGCAATACCCAAATCCACTTGATTCTTAACATCTTTGTTTCTACCTTCCCTCGAAGTATCACAAATAAAGGCAGGCAGGCAGTGTTTTCTGTCAATTAGGTCAGCTTTACATTGTGGAAGGAGAGGAATCCAAAATATGGAAGCAATGAAACTTACCGTTTACCTGGAAACCTTATGCTATGTGAATAACGACAAGCCTGCATATAGCAATTCAGTAGAAGTAGTTTATATGTGAGTTGTTTCCATTGAATAGAGATAACCACACTGGTGATCATCACACCACTGTATCATTAAAAAACTTTTTTACTAGGCCATGGATAAAATATTCACAGGTAAAATTGGAAATAGTCTGTACAAGTACACTGGCTAGAGTAAGGAATATTACTTCATTTGCAATAACCGTTCAGTGTTTTTTCTTGATAATCTAATGGCAAATAGTGACTTGTTTCCATTTACCTGTTTGCAACAGAGAGGGAAAACCAAGCACATATTAACTTGGTGCATTAAAATGGATGGATAGATGATACTGAAAAAATTGGAATATTTCATTGCATTAAAAAAGGCTGCCTGTAAAATTTCTTGTAATCTCAGTCTTACACATGTTGTGTTATCTTCTACAATAAATAGCACTAGCATAGATTTATAAGAACTCTTTATTATAAAGGTGCAAAGGAGACAGACAAATATAAACTGATGCATTTTGGACAGATTATTAAGTAAGTTCTCCTGAGAGAGTTTAAAAAAGCGTGCTACAGTCACATTCGTTGTCAGCAACTAAGAACATGGCCCCATGTCTGTATGAGTCACATGCAGACATGTTTTTGTTTACCACTGTTGGAATGAAAGTCAGAAACATCCTGTTTCTTATTTCAGCAGCTCCTAAATGTGAGACTCTCACACTGTATCAGCAATTCATATAGATTAAAGGACCGGGGTGCTGCTGCTGCTGCAGAACTAAGTGGTAGATCGGTCTTCAGTAGCTTCTTGCAGTCTGTACGCTGCTGTGGAATGTGTGCTAATGGAGCAGGCGCCAAGTTGAGTCTGGCCTTGGACAAACTGGCCTGTTCAAATATGGGGAGCTGAAGTATCTCTATTCATTAAAAAAGTTGGAAAAATTATTTTTTAAGGAGGTAAATTCTTTTATTATTTTAGTACTTTCATTATCATGCTAAAGACAAATTATTTTTTGCTTTTTAGCAGCAGATAGCATGCACATCAGTTGGAAATTGCAAGATTTCTGTTTTGGAGTTAATTAAAATGCTATAAAATTAACAGGAGAAAAAAGCCTGTGGTTCTATTTTTTTCCTCTCTCATAATTGAAAATAAGCCCAAGTAATCAGTGGGTTCTCAGAGATGATGGTATAAACTACTTGGACTAAGGGAACGGCGAAGAGAAATATAGGGCTGTCCAAGTGAAACTGCAAAGGAATTTAGGTAAATAAACTCAAGAAATCAAGATGGAGCCACAATGTCAGATTACTATACTTGAACACTTTCTTCCCTTAGGAAGCAGTCTGCGATATAAACCCACAGTCCTTACTAGAGATGCGTGCTTACTGACTCCTCTTAACTATTTCAGACTCAGGATTACACCCACTAACTTCAGTGGAGCTACTTGTTAGATAAAGCATGACAAATCTGGTCCTGAAGTGGTAGACTTTCTTGATGAATGTGCATCCTAATTTTCAATGACATTTAAGTGAGTGAAACATATGTACAGAGAGAATAAAATGCCAATATGTGTTGCTTTGCCAAGTTGCCACAGTTGGAAGCTTTCAGTAAATTTCCATGTGTTTGTTGATAAATCCTCCATTTTGAATAAAACTTTATTTCATTTTTAGAGTAGATTTATAGTGACAAGCCCCTAAGGCTAAGCAATACCTTGCTTTTTATGAAACACCTGTGAAAGAAAGTGATTTCTTCACTTTTGTCTAGATATCTGCAAGGAAGCTGAATTTTCTGGTAGCTAACTCACTATACAATTTACATTTTTAAAAGCTCAGGGGCAAATATCAGTTCAGAAGTCTTAAATGTTTATTGCCAGAAGTAGAAATGAGCTTGGTTAATTGTTAAACAACCGACAATTTCCTGCGTGATTCAATACATCGTAAGAGATAGGTAACACAGATTAAGAACTCAGAAATAATTGAACAGGATAGATTACAAAAGCAAGCTTAAAATGCAAAGAACATAAGAGAGGAATTCACTCTAACATAAAGGCTATTATCTTTATATTTCATTATAGCGGGTTTGGGGTTTTTTTTGGTCTCATTCTACAGTGTGTTTCAAAGCTTGCTGAAGTTACTGAAAATACAGTGAGATGGCAGTTAATATTTAGAATTAAAACAGTATTATTTAATTATTTAACCTTACAGTAGTCAAGAGATCTATGCGCTCTAATTAAAATTTAATACTGTGAAGCAATAACAAACAATTTTAATTAGTATTAGATTGCTCAATAATACTAGTTAACATAACATCAGCTCCTTCACATCCTTAACAAGTGATTCTGTGCTGCGGTTCACTTAGCACAGCAAGTCCTGAACTAACAACGCTGTAGCTGTTTCATCTGTCAGGAACCTTGTATAAATCAGGGGCTCCGTAATGGCTGTACAAAGAGTCACAATATTTGGAAACCAACACTGTACTTTTCTCAGTTAAAAAAAATCCATTCCCATGTGCATCTATTAACCTCTCACCCTCTGAATCTGTGCCCTCTGTCAACTCAACCTGCAAAATTGATCAGACAAGTACCTAGGATGGTAAGGAGAGCCGCAACGGCGCTCAGCAAGGGGCTGTGCTCTCTGACCACAGCTACAAGCAGATGCCCGGAGAAGATGTGAAGACATGGTAAATATACAGTTTATAACTCCAGAATGTTCTCTCAGTATCCACCGCTGTGACTCAAGGCCTTCTTATTTATTAAAGTAAGCAGCATGCAAGTTCATGTCTAGACTTTGGCAGAGTCATATAGGAGTTTTTGGAAACATTCTTAATGTATTGCCCCTTTCAAATTGTGAGCAGTGGCTTTCTCGGTGCTCTGAGACAAAAGCCACTGCCCCCGTGAACGGCCACCTTCCCTTCTGTCACTACGTCCCTAAGGTCAACCCCCTGTTTCTTTGCTTTTATGGACCAGTATGCATTGCTTGTGACTTGTGGCTTCTAACAACAGGTTCCTTCTGCTTTTCTCTAGCAATATTCCTAACAATAGGCAGTTGTTGCATTTTCTGTCCGGGAGGTACATCTGTAGTACCTCAGCTTAGACGTTGTCTCTGCTACTTGATGAAAAACATTGAAGTTGCAAGGAAAAATGACTGTAAAAATTGGAAGGTTAGAATGGTTTTCTTGCCAGTTGTTTTATAAAGTTTGAAAATCTGCAGCATCTCAGACCAAGTGAAGGTTCAGTGTAATAGAAAGCTGAGTATTTCTCTGCAGAAGCTTATAGGTATAAATTGTTGGCAATTTAGTTACAGAAAGAAAATCAAAGCCTTTGAAATCTTACACTGGCAAAGCTTGCTTTTTAATGCAATGTGGCTACTATAGATAATATGCTGTACCTAGATAGGTAGAGATTATAGGTCTGTCTGTATCTGTATCAGTCTATTCATCTCTACTTCTGATCTATCTGTATGATATCATAGAAAATATTAAGAAAGCAAGGAAATTAGGATATATAAAGTATTTGTGCTGCTCACGATTATCTATCAATGAGTATCTTAGGAAATCTCATTTACTGAGAAAGGAAGAGGTGCCTGGTCCAAAAATCATGGATTCTATGGTGTTATTAGTCTGAGGGTACATACGGTCCTCACCTTCTGCTAAATCCTCTGTGTCTCATCAGCAACAGTTACCTGCCCATCCTTCTGACTTATTGGAGTTCTCAACCTTCTCACCTGTTCCCTTCTAACATTTCCTCTTGCTCCTTATGTTCCAACCACCTTTTTATCTCAAGTTAGACTCAAGTCCCAGTCTGACTAACAGAGTTGGTTTAACTCACAGCAACAGCTCTTGAACTGCACTTAGATTGAGACCAGTGGCTTCTGAATGAGAACTTGGGTCCCTCAGAGCTGGTATATCCAGCTATATCACTGTGTATAAAGGTATTACCCTGTCTTCTAAGTCTTGTTCTTATCCATTAATAAATCATTAGGGTAATTATGTAGGGTATTTCAAAAGCTCTTGTAAACTAGAAAACTTCTACAATGTAAATAGATTAATCACGGTTTCCAATTTGTCCAAGTATTCCATTAAAGATGTGCTATTTTAAACAGACGTGACCACTTCTGTGCTCCACATGCATTTTCTTTTTGATATCTTTGCCAACATCAATTCTATTAGCATTTAATTCACCAATATGACTGCAAAAAGCTGGATGTTTGCATTACTGAAGGAAGTATTAGTAGATGTAGTAGATCCACAAGCTCCTTGTAAAATCTACATAGCCAATGAGCAGGTAAAAGGCAACTTTACTGAATGCACATTGTCATTAATCAAAATAAAGTTAAAAATACACGCCAACTTTTAATGTACATAATGAGTGAAGAGCGATGGTGTTTTAGAAACTTCTTTTTAAAATATATTAGCTTACTGGTCATATGGTAAACAGTATTACTTCTTGCTTGCATCTGGCTTTTGCTAGTTGGGTCAGCATCTAATTTTCACCACATACAGTGATAATTATGATACCTAATGCTCATACCGACCTCTCTGCCTTGGGGAAGGGTGACCTGTTATCTTGGCTGATGGTCTCATATGGCAACTTCAGCCAAGAAGACAGTAGCAGTGAGGATGTTATCTGCAGAGGAACCAGCTGATGTCCCAGAGAGGACACCACCCTCACACTGTACAGATCGATGCAAACACATGCTTCAATGGATACATCTCCTTCAGGAAGCCTGGCCCTGGCAACTGACACAAGGCTACATGTGTACCCACTGCTCACCACCATCCTTTGTTCTGTGGGCCCACATGAGTCCAGATACAGATCTCTGGGAAACAGCCTTCCTGCAGTATGGTCTGTGAGGAAGAGCATTGTTTGCATTGATATGCAAATACAGCTGTAACCTTTGCCCATAGGAAGGATGGCTGCAAGGCAACAGTTCAGTGTGCATGTATATCTTCAGACATTATACAGTGCTAGTCCTTTTTCCTTGCTATGTTACCTTCACAGACACACCTGGGGAGGTGAAGAAGCAGTTGGACCCTCTTGGAGACTGCTCAAGAAGACAGAGGCTAGCAAGGGAGGGTTTGAGGATGTTTGCACCAAGACCACTGTCTCCAATTTCTCCTGGAGAGGTTGGAGATGCTCTGGGTACCTGGAAGACCCACACAGGCCCCCATACTGTATATATTCTGGAGACCCACTAATCAACCCTCACTAATTTTTTTGAAAGAATTTGCAGCTGGTCCGGGAAACGGACCTGAGCTGGAGAGCAACAAGCAGATCCTTGGGATAGTCTCTCTGCCCCTCCTGTCTGAACTATTTCTGATTACATTCTTTTGGAGTTGGGATTCTGAGCAGAAATCCAAATTTTTTTTGCATGACCTTATCTTAATCTAGATACTGGAGTATTTAAAATTAATATATTCTCCATTTGTAGCCCATGCCTAAACGTGAAGATTGTGTGAAGGCTTTTCCTGGGGTTGACTGAATAGGGATTAAATATTTAAGAATTTTCTTTTGTTTTGTTCTTAACCAGAGATGGAAATACTTTGGAGTGACTTACTCCAAAATAAAACATATAATATTGAGTGGTTTGGTTTACGCCATAGTAGAATAATTTCTGTGCATTTCATAAGATCATGCTAGCATTTAATTAATGTAAGGCCGAATTTGTAAAGCATTAACACATGAAGAAATCTTTATATATTTATTATTTGAAATGAGCCCAAGTGGCAAAGAAGTTTTGATTTCAAATATGGACTTTCACAAAGTTCAGGGTTGTCAGAATCAACAGTGTTCGTTCAAGTCATTCTAATAATTACTATTTACAGAATAGATGGAGTGACTCACAAAAAGAGCTTTCAAGCCAAACTGTGGCAATATATTTCTAGAAAGTAGCTAGTTTCTTTTCAATTGTCAGCTTCTCACTATGATCAAAAAGGATTCAACAGCAGTGATTTGTAGCACTCTTCATTTTCATCAATGTTTCACAATTCATCAGTTTCAAACCTAAATAATACTGTATCCCACTGCAAATGTTCCTATAATCCTTTCCTCCTCTGGTGACCTGATCTGCAGAACTACAGGGGAAAAACCCCCACTGTTCAGCACTAAATATAAATCCCGCATGAAACAGATGTCTTCCCCTTTATCTTTTCCATTGCTTTGTTATTGCATTTAATGATCTATGATTTCCCTTATTTTTTTTTCTTTTAATAACCAAGGAAGACCAGACAAATCCACTGTAATACACTCCTCTCTTTGAAGTCTCCCACTTGATAATTATAGTTAAAATGATGCTAAAGAATATTAAAAAAACAAGTTTAAGGGAGCAAATGTGCAATGTATCTGTAATATTATACTCCATTGTACCTCTCTGTTTATTATAACCTTCCCTCTTTGAATGTCATACAAGAACTCTGAGACACCAGTTGGTGTCAAGTTTTATTATTATCATTTTATGGTGTAATTTCTGCATATTGCTGGAGATATTTTAAGCACTGAATATTTTTATTTTTAAAATGTTATTTAAATAAAAAAAGAGATTGATACATCCAGGACATATGTCTCCTTTCCCAGTGCTCATCTCTTTAATACTTGACAAAGACTTTAGGTCTGATTTCCAAAAGAAGTGAAAAAGCAAGGCAGGAATTTGAATGTCCTACTTTCCCTGAAATCCCTGTTATCGCCTTAGTTTTGTTGAAATTCTCACCAGATCCTACAGAGCCTTTCAAGGTATTGGCTTCCTTATCAATGTTAGAATTCACAGCATACCTGAGAATTATCTCCTACCTCTCTTTGTTCTATGTGGTGATGGCTTCCACAATACTGTATCAGACTTCATGCTTCAGAAAGGGCCTCAGCATGTAGTACAGCTGGACTAGAAATGTTTCTATTTCCTGCACAGAATTATGGTCAAGTGATAAGCTAGACTCCTCATGTTCTATAAGTAGTGGGTAAGCTGGGAGGGGACTGAATTCAGAGGAGACACACAAAGTCTGTCTGGAATAGAAATCAATTTCTGCAGAAAATCCATGGATTCAGAGGGCACCTCATCACCCTCCCTAATCTCTCCTCCTGTTCAGAGAGCAGGGGTGCTGCAGCAAGTTGCTTGTAGGTCCTTGAACTTGTGCAACTTAGTATAGTTTAGATATGGATTCCATACCCGTATAATTTAGAGATACAAATGTTACTAGAGGAGATCCTTTAGGGATCCCATTATGAGGCTCTAATAGGCTGTCTGTTCTAGTTTGTAAGAGAGTCCAGTGCCTGGCCCCACATCAGGTGATGTGCCTAATTTTCATTGACATGCCCAAGCTTGCTTCCACCCAAAACAGAATGATCACATCCAAAATCCTGTTCAGAACAATCTCTGGCATATGGCACCCCTGAAATGTGCCCAGAAAAGAGTGCTGGCAATTAGCATAGACTACCCAAAAGTTAGGTACGTAGCGTAAGTTCAGTCAGAAGAATTGCACCATCTCTGCTATAGTTTTCCAGTTGCAGAGCATAATAAGATAATTAAACAGGGATCATAGAATCATAGAATGTTTTGGGTTGGAAGGGACCTTCAGAAGCCATCTAGTCCAACCCCCCTGCAATAAGCAGGGACATCTTCAACTAGATCAGGTTGCTCAGAGCCCCATCCAACCTGACCTTGAATGTGTCCAGGGATGGGGCATCTGCCACCTCTCTGGGCAATCTGTTCCAGGGTTTCACCACCCTCATTGTAAAATATTTTTTCCTTATAAGCAGTCTAAATCTACCCTGTTTTAGTTTAAAACCATTATCCCTTGTCCTGTCACAGCAGGCCTTGCTAAAAAGATTGTGTCCATCTTTCCTATAGGTCCCCTTTAAGTACTGAAAGGCCGCAATAAGGTCTCCCCGCAGCCTTCTCTTCTCCAGGTTGAATAACCCCAGCTCTCTCAGCCTGTCCTCATAGGAGAGGTTGGGATGAGGAGAGGAGTGATGTTTAAGAAGTCTTAAAAATAATAATTTATCAAATGCTATCCAAATAGGAGATGTATAAATCAAAAGATCAAAGGATAGTTCATGTTGGAAGGGATCCCAGGAGGTCAACTTGTCCAACCTTCTGCTCAAATCAGGGTCAGCTTTTGGATCAGACCAGCTGCTCAGAGTTGGGTTTTGAGTCCTGCTGCATTTTGACTACCATCAAGGATGGACAGTGCACAGCCACAACTGTTAGAACCCCTGAAGCCATCTCTTCTCCAGGCTCTCAGCCTCTCCCCACAGGGCAGGCGCTCCAGCCCCTGACCCATCGTGCCGAGCCGGCCATTTTTGGCAGAGCTGCTCCCCAGGCAGGCAGGGCCCAGCCTCTGTGGCTGCCGGGGCTTGTCCTCCCCGGGGCACGGCTCTGCCTTCCACACTGCTGGATGTCACTGGGCTCCAGGTGGCCCCTTCCCTCGGCCTGTCTGGGTCTCTGACCTAGGAGGACAGCGTATGCTCTTCCTCCAGTGTTTCAGTTAATTTTGTTGAAAAAATTTCCTTTTTCTCCTTGAGATTTCTCTACTAATCTTTCTTCTTGTGTACTTCTTCTCTCTTCTAGGCCTCTGTCATTCATGACGTAACTCCGACAGATGACCATTGCACTCCTCCAGATACTTTGCAGCTTTCAATATGCTTCGTTGCCTGTGAGACTGTATCTCCTGACACCTCTGAGGGCATGAAGTATTTTCTGCTGTTTCAAAATTTTGTCTGAGCTATTTATTATGATATAAAGGGAGATTCATTGATATGATTTAAGGGTTATTTAGATAAGAGTTAAAAAAAAAGTTTTAAAATCTTGGAAAACAGCCATCTAACTTCTGAAGGAAATTTTAGAAAGGGTGAACCTGGTTCTTCTATCTAACCTGAGCTGCTTTTGCCATAATACAAGCCCTTCACTGCTGCTGGCAATATCTGCTCCTACAAGATCTGAAATAAGCTACATCTTTCAAACTGGAAAACTGGTAGATTGGATTGGCAGTTTGTGAAAGCACAACATACAGAAGAAGGCAAGAGCTTGATATATTTGCTGACATTTCATCTTTGTTCTTGTATTTGTTAGACTGGCAAATAACTGTGGAATACAGATGCATAAGGAAACCTTTTTAAAGAGAGCAGTGAATCAGTGTTCGAGACTGATGTTACATATGATGACAATTTCCTGGCTCTCTACGGTATTTCTCCTGTCTGAAATGCTGTTCTGTATGTCATTTCCCATAGCTTGTTTTCCTTTACCTCAAGTCCCCTCTTTCCTGATTTTCTTATATAATAAAGCACTCTAAAATATACTGCTTATACTGTTGTTCTGTTTTCTTACACTGTCACTAGTGTCCTCCCTCCCACACGTATGCAACTTTAACACACAAGATTTTAAAAGTAGGAGCAATAGCTTGGAGGTCAACACCAAGCCATTCAATCTGCTTCCTTAAGGAGAGTCATTGTTAGCTGCACAAATATAGATGCATGCGAATAAAGACGCTAATGCTTCATTATCACTGCAACAGAATAATTGGTACTCTAATTTACATCCTCCCAACTCTATCTATCTATCAAGATGTAATGAGATATTTAACATGTTGTTACTCTATGTACGCGCATGTTTTATACATAACAACCTGTTATCTGTCAGCTTAAACCAGCACTGTACACTACAATTAGATTCTTTCCCCCGTAATTATCCTAACATATGTCTGGGCAACCCCACTAATGTCAAGTGAGATGCACGGGATATAAATCATGACAGAATAAGGCCATGAACTCTTTTAGTTTGGTATTTTATATTATTTCACTTTCTTGAAACCCCAAATACTTAAGAAAAATGGATTTTTAAAATGAAAAATCTATCCATTCTTCTAAGCAGACGGCATAATACTTATAAATGCCTTCTTTACATTCGCATTCAAGAGGAATAAAATGAGCCATCCAGCAGGGCAGAATATGGATCGATACGTGTTTTCAACAGCTCTTGGTTTTATTTCTGCTGAAGTCAGTAGATGTTTTGCCACTCATTTCTAAGAGTGCAAGATTAGGTCCAAGTAACTAGAATTCATATCAATCCTGTCTACTTTTTAGGCGCACAAATACTCCAGAAATCTTGAAATTCCGTTGCCTGTGAGTAAACTGTACTCAGAAATGTGGAGTTCCTCCATAATCTGAAAGTTCTGCCATCACACAAAGTCCTTCCAGTTCTTCCATTCAAATGGCTGCTCTTGCAAATAACCTTTCTCAGTAAAATCAAAGCAGTAGCTTTTTCTTTGTTCCTGATGATATTAGCATCTGTTTTTTCATGATCCTATACAGTACAAGGTTTTCTGCCTTCTGTGCCTCTTTTGTACAAATAACTGCAGTGAATAGAGTATTTGTAGATTTAGTAGAGGTGACGCACAAAAACATCAGGGATGAATTATAACAGGTTATTCTCTCCACCTTTGTTGGCACCTTCCGTGTGAGCAGAAGATACTCTTTTCTGACATCAGGTAAGCACACTGATTTTCCAAAATGTTCTGTTACTTCAAATTCAAGAACATGAAAAGTGAAATTATGCAGATTAAAAAAGAGTGATTAATTAAAAAGAATGAAGAATGTGCACTATTTTGAAAAACATTAGGTAGAAACAAGCCTAATTACACTGAGACTGATGGGACAGTTCTGTTCCATAGGCATGCTGTAATATATTGACAAAGTCATTTTAACCCTCACCTTAACATTGTTTCTTTTCCTTGAAAAGGAATCCAGAGATTTTCTATTTTGTGGTTTTTTGTTTGGTTTTTTTTTTTTAATTACACCAACTGTAGTTTAACTGGAGTGAAGGAGACCTAGTGCATCCAGTTCTTCTGGATCTCTCATAATATCCTTGTCTGTTAGCAACTCAGAGATCAAGTAGCAAACTGTTATACACTTTTATTTTCTTAAAGAAAACCCTTACTTTAATAATTAATGTGATCTTCATGGAGATTTTACTTTTGGCTTTTTAGGGACTTTAGAGATTAAGTAATTTTTAAAATTAGACTTGCTCACAATTTTCAACTACTTTTGCTTTTCAGACAATAGTAGTTGATACAATGTTGGGTACACTCTCATCATGGAGCAGCATTGAGATATGATTAAGCAAATGCTCTAGAAATTAGTGCACATCACTTTGGCATTCTAGATTAACATCTTAATTTCCCCTCCCTTCAGAAAATGTTAATATATTTCCATGTGTTTTTTTCCAATTAGCATAATGGGCTAGGGTATATTTTATATGTACAGACATTTTGCTGAAATATAGCAATCTGCAACTATTTGATAAATAGGTCTGGATGCTTTCTTGTAAAAACTTCATTTTCATTTCCAATTTCAGATCACCTTACTGGGACTCTATTTATTCTCCTACAGACAAGAATGTTGAACAGATCAGTCCTTTCTTCCACACAGTAAATAATTTGGAACGGAGACTATCATTTGACTATAATTTACTCAATATCTGTATCATTCTCAAAGTAATATATTCTCAAATTTATTGACTTCTAGTTGCTACCACAATGTGAATGTTAAAACAGGACTATATTTCATATTAAGGCAGATATTAGCCAGTACTCATGGAAAGCAAATTTAATACTGGCTTGGATGAGCATCTACACTACACAGTTCAAAGTTACAATCATCAAATATCTGAGAGGAAGTATATCAAATAGCTAACTGGATAGTCAAAACAGCTCAAATTGCAACTATCAGGCACTTACAATTAATTGCTCATGAATAAGCAGCAGGCTAAGAATTACTGACAGAAGCTATCTGGAGAGTTTTGAATAAATCCAGGAAAAAAAAAATCATGCTCTTTCAATGACAGTTCACAAACAGAGAGATGACATTCGGCAAACAGATAATTCAAAATGAATTATTTGCTCAAGACTAGTAGTAATACCTAGAAATTATATAGTGCTTTACACATTCAGTGGATAGTACAAACTCCGACATTAATTAACTTGAACTGCCTCTTCTTGTCTACTCTTTGCTTTAAAATTCTCCTTAGTAAAAAATGTAGCTTGGCACACACAGATTTCCACACAGACTGGCTGTGTGACTAGCAAAATCTCCATCTTTATGTGTAAGAGCAAATACATAAAAAGAAACAGGGTTAAAGTCTGAGATAAAAACACAAGGCTTGCTTGTCAGTTTTTAGTACACCATAAATTAGGAATGATGCACAGTTGTTGTGACAAGCCTAGGGATGGTCTTGCGATTTCTCAGTTACTGTACTTATTACCAGGAGGAGGAGAAGGATTTGTCTGCTGAGTTGGTACCAGCTGAAACCCTGACAGCTAACTCAGTGGAGCTGTCTGGTGCGGAGCCCGTACGCCCTACAATGCCCATCTCCGCTCCTGCATGGGAAGAAGCACCGCCACCATTGCTGGAATAATTCACAAATTACTTAGCATGTGAAGTATGTGTCAGAACACTTCGGAGGGACAGGAGAGAAAAAAGGCTTTTGCATGGCCTTTATTCTCCTTCCCTTCTCCCTGTCTCCTTTCCCACTGTATATATAGAAGTTATTCCAGAGAGTATGTGAAAAAACAACTTCAGAAAGCAGAACTGTACAATTAAGTCCAGAGTAAAATCTATTGGAAGAAAACAGCAATACTAATAGGCTTGGATCAGCCTCATAACTAAAGGTAGTATTTTCTACCATTTCTCCTAAAAATTCTATGGAATTCATCTCATAAATACTGTCAAATGATCTACCCTCTCTGTTGAGATAGGTGGTGAAAGCATGAAGTTGAATTGTCTGTAAGACTATATAAACTGAAACAATATAAGGCACCTGATACTGGCATAATCCAGATTGTGGAGGATGCGTTGAATAGATAGGAAATTAAAAATTGTTGTTAATACACTCGAGAGACTGCACTTCAATTTATAGAGATGATACATATTCTAAAGTGACAAAGACAAATAATTTAGTCCCAGTGTTTTTAGTTGATGGGGTTAGAAGGCAAACTCATTAGCACATTCATAAGACATTTGCTTATCTGTACACCAGCCTTCTGTTGCTGAACAGACCTCCAGAGTATCCAGTGGTTCATTTCTCTGCCATTGTCAGTGGTGCCACATATGTAGAGTTCAATATTGTCCTCGTTATTCAGCACTGGTGAGTAATCAATGTGCCCAGTAGCCACTCACTCATGTGTAAGAAAAACAAATGGTTCAGAGTCTTTGATCTCATCGCATTCCACTGGTTGTGTAATTTATAGGGCTGATAATTGAAAGCGGTACAGCTTCCCTGAGTTAAATTCTCTGCTCATTTTATAATGTGCTTTGATAAATGAAGTAGGTTGGTAAGCATAATTACAGTTCTGGATTTTGATATATTTTTCTCTCTCTTTTAGGATTATATTTAGATATAGTGGCAGTACAATTTTAAAAACAGCTTTTCTTTAACTACCATATGCTGAGTCTCTCCCAAAGCTCAACCCTTTGAGGTACAAACTCTTAGAGAAAGTGTAAGTTTCTGACAGACAACCACCTGTCATGTATTTGAATGTCTGCATTATAAATTGCATGTTGCTTTCATGATTGCAGAAAGTGAACACTCACACTAAACATTCAGGGTTCATTAATAATCAATAGCTCCGTCTTTTCCTCAAATTCTGATATTCAGCTAGAAGGGAATACATTCATGGTGGTGTTCAAGACAAGTGCAAAGTCTGTCTGGCTACATCTACATTGCTAAACTTATCCGCTTGCGGAAGCAATTCCTGGCTCTGTGGCCCTGAGACATAACTAGAATATTCTGTGTTTTCAAAGTGATAATAAAGTGAGATAATCTGAAAAAAATGTCAAATCTGTACTGCAGCCTACCAGAGCGTGTCTCCAGATCTCCAGAGCACGATGCCAAAAGCATGCGTTGCTTGCCCTCCAGCCTGTCCTGAGGGTGTGTGCTTGTCTTTGCAGGCACAGGGCCTGCTGGCATCATGTCAGAAGTCTGTCCCAGGCTGAAGGAAGCCTGTCTTGGCACCATCTATTTCATGTTTTCTGCCTGGAGTGAACCCTGAAGCAAACTACTGTGCCAACTGTGCCTTGGTTTCCTCCTGAAGGAAACAAGTTTACTCATCCAGAAGGGAGCCTGGAAAGGCCCTGGCATACCTGCACTATGAATAACCAAGGCTGGGGAGTTCACTCACTTAACAGCGTAGAAGCCCCTTAGGATATCATGTGGTCTTGCTATAGTGACTAAGAGGTCTAAGTGCTACCACGGTCAAACAGAAAATTAAATACCACCCATGCCACAATTTCCATGACTATATGAGCTTGAAGAGCTTCTTATCCTCACCTGTAAGTGGTAAAGAGCAAGCTTTTTGTCACCTGCCATGTAAGATCCTGGGGGTTATACAATGATTCTTACTGAAGGACATTGTGTTCACATTTCTTCCTATAGCATGGTTTTCCATTGCATATTAAATAAGTAGAGGAGAAAAATGGAGAGACATGGTGAAGAGTACCAGATCTCCACAAAGTGCCTATCAGCATCTAGATACTCCCAAGAGGTCTGCCTTCCAAGCACTAACCAGGCATCATACCCTTTTCTGGATAGCTCTTTCAGCCCACCCCTTTTACAAATATTAAGAGTAATTAAAATGACAAAAATAAAAACATTGACTCCTACACACCTGTTTTTTAAACTGCTGCTTAATATTTACTTAATTTTCATACTAGTATTTAGTGCATTCACTTCTTCAGATGGATCTGTAACCATAGCAACAACATCATCCTCTCATAACACATTCTTTAAAACCACATTCTGGAAACAGTGCATTGTTCCAACTTGTTCTGTTTACTCTGATGCTTTAGATAAAAAACGATTGAACCTATTCTGCTGTTGCTCCCATAACGATACTCTGCAGTTCAGCAGCCCCTTCCAACCAAAGTGCTTTTCAGGTATCACTAAATGGTTCTCAAAACTTTTGTTAAAGCTAGTCTGTGTTCCTACCAAGGTAAGGAAACTAAGGCATAAACATATTAGCTGACTTGTCTGCTGTCAGACAGAATGTGTGGGCAAAAGAGGCACCAGCACACATTTTCTACACTTCCAGGCACAATACTTGGTGTTCATCAATTAAGCAATGAGACGTCCTCTAGATCCTAAGTGAAAAAAATAAGAAAGAAAGGATAAGCAAAAAACCAAGAGGTTTTCCTTTAAAAATCAGGCTGAAGCAGAATAATTCCAGAGGTCTGAGTGCAATGCAGTTTGGGTAAAAATTTGTTACAACATCTAGGTCATTGGCCATAAAACACACTCAGAAAGCCAGTGTGGGATTTCTCTTGCTTACACTGCTATTTGTTTACGGTAACTGTTGAATTTCAAATTTATGCTGATTTGAAAGCAGAACTTGACCTCTTGTTTTCATGCAAACAACCACCAGATAAAAAAAAGAAAGAAGCAGTAAGAAAATCTGAAAGAAGCCAAATAGTTTCTCAGCAGCATGATTTTCATAGTTCCTTGTGAGGCCTCTCTGAAGGGTGCAGTTGTGCTGCTTTTTGTTTAAAATGACATATTTTTGCCCTTACCCTTTTATTGCTATTCTCATTAGAATAGAACGGTAAACATTTTTAACGATACATTTTCACCGATTGTTCAACAAATAGACGCAGTGTCAAGTTAGAGGAAATGAGGCATGAAGTACTGCAGGCAGGGTTCATACAATGCACCACTGAGGCTTGAGAGCAGCTGCTGAAAGTCATTGTGTAAAAATGTCACTTTGAAAGAGGTACGCTTCTGTACAATAGCCTATAATGTTTCTAAAGGAACTGTTCAAGGCCTTTTGTGTAAAACATTTACATTCCCCTTGTGTAAATAATTTCATTTAAAAATATCTAGTCAGTTGAAATGCCACAAATATTTTTATGACTGGCATTTGGGCTTGAAAATGTGAAAATACAATTAAAATATCCTTTATAATGGCTGCAGATTGTCCTTGATTTTCCTTGCTTTGGAAACAGAGCATGTAGGATCAGATACTCAAAGTTGTCCAGCAGAGTAAAACACCTATTTAGTTAGATCCAGGCATGAAGACACCTTAGTAAATCTCTTCCTTTCATGTAATTAATCCTTCTTTAATACCATTGATTTTAATGAGACATAAGGAGGCGTTCATATTTTCATGTTACCAGATTTAGAAAGTAGCACAGTGATGTCATTTTTATACTAATATACCTTCTGGCAATGCTGAGCGTGGACTGTCAAATGCCATTTCTGATGACTCATGCACATAACTGTGGTCATTCTTCTGCCTTGCTTTTCCTTTGATGCTCTGGCCTTTCGACTTCTTCATGATTTCTCTGCTCTTCTGAGACACTCTGAGTCCCTGTCTGACCCTCACTGACTCCAACCTCTCTGCCTCTCATATTAGGCAACCTGCTCCCTACCACCTTAATTTTAAAATTTCTTTATTTCTGCTTCTATTCATGCATGGAGCTTATCAGACTTCTTTGGGGCAAGGGGGAAAATTAGTTCACTTTACTGACAAGAAGCACAGTTTTTGAGCTGTGGATGCCATGACACTCACGAATGCTGAATAAATGAACAAGAATACAAAGGACCATAATACATGAATGGAGGACACCCTACCTGGGTGAGTGTCAAGGGAGGGGAAGAAACTCTATGAGATTTGCCCTCCCTCCCTTTTTTATTTCAATAAACTGATAAACAGAAATGTTGCTTAATTGAATACTGGCATCAAAGTTAACAAGCAGTAATGCACTCCAGCACTTCCCACAGAGCTGCTCTGTAGAAGTATGGGTCACTTTGTCTTTGGATTTTATCTGCTGATGGTAGAAAAATGAGAAGACTCAGTAACAATTCTAACTGGGTCCAGCTCTTTCCCAGCTCTGCCTCTGGGCTCCTTGCCCAGTCAGCCTCCAGTCCATTGCCCCCAGCTTCTTGTCCAGCTTGCTTCTCCCTTCTTCCCATACTCTCCACATCACTGTTCCCAATCACATATACTCCCTTTTATGGCTTGCTGGGGTGTTTCCTTCCTTATGCTCTGCCCTATATCTTTTCTCTTCTCCCTGTTAAATGTTCTCTGGGATCCCATGCTACATCAAGGCAAGATAAGTCAGTGCAGTTCCCTTTCCCTGCATCACTTTTCAGTCTCCTCATCCAGTAAATCTTCCCACATGGCAGAACTACCCTTCACTGACAGTCACACTAATACGTTTCACTTTCCCAGTGACCATAACTTGAAAAAAAATATTTTTCATTATCCTTATTTACTGACACAGTTGGATCATGTGGCTCAGGCTATACTTCCAACTTGGACTGAAACAGATATCTAATATAGCAAATTTTAGCCCTTTTGGTAAAAGTTTGCCAGATTAAAAACCCCTGTATTATAACAGATAGTGTCTGGCAATCTTAATAATAAGCATAATAATTTTAATAATAATAATACCACCAGAGTCACTCATTATATATATATTTTCCTTGACTGTTATGGAAGATTTCCTTGTAATATTCTTTTGAGATTATATTATCTTTTCTCTCTATGAGTAAATTATAATTGACATTACAATTTATCACTTGAAAATAGCACTGCGACATTACATTTTAAAGACTGCTTTTATTCAGATCACACTATGGGGCAGAATCTACACAATAGAAAAGATCATGTAGTTGGTCTTTCAAGGTCAGCAGATTACAGTGAAACAAGCAAATTTGGTCTACCACTGAAAGACTTACTACAGCTCTATGCCAGAGCTCTGTTTAACAATATTAATTACATTTGTAAATGTTCCTCTGTGTCATCCAACATCTCCTCTCTCTGTCCCTCCCCTCTCCGAGTCAAAGAGATAGTGGAGGAAAACAGTTTGCAACTGTTCTTCACTGTTTCAAAGAAAAAAGTGAAGACAGAATGTAAAGTTCAAAAATATACTGCATTTAGTCCTGAAATTAAATTCTTACAATTTAGGAGAGAGTTCCCCAGAAGTGTGCAGGAATTTAGAGGCTGTGTTTACAATGTGAAGGACCCTATTGCTTATGTTACTGGAAGGGAAATAAAGACAGCTTCAACAATAGTGATATAATTTAGGTAATTTTTTTTTATCTTTGGTTTACCCACAAGGTACATATATATCGGCAAAAATATCTACATCACAGAGGTATTCTAAAGCTTTACTAATGCGTAATCAAAACCTTAGAGAACATATACCAAATGCTACAATGATTTTCCCTTCTTTTCTTCAGACATTTTTAGTCACAAAATCTTTTACATAATTTCCCAAATCAAATTAATATCCCACAGTAACACTGAGCACGACACACATGTTTTTTTTTTCTAATTTAGCACATAACGTGTAGAAAAATGTTGCCCTCTTCCTATAGGTTATTTTGCTGAAATTACTCCACATAAATCAAAGAGAAGGTACCAAAATAACTTCAATGAGTCTCCTGTTTGCTTAATGTTTGCATGTTGGGCATAACTGATTCACTCTCTAGTGTGCCCTGGAGAGTCGTGAAATCCAAAAGAGGAAGCGTTCTCTGTTGAAGCAGCATAGTATTCATGAAAATAAAATTGCACTGGAAAAAAAAAAAAAGAAGCCTACTAATTAACATGGGGCTACTGCAAGCATATCTATTATTTCCCAATATTAAATAATTAGCATTTTTATTACTGCACCATTATATACATCATTGGCTTATATATTAATGAGATGTAAGGGCTCTTAAACTCTCATGAATATGGTTTGATGCAGTAGAAAATTGCTTTACTGGAACAAGCTACTCCAATCCTTTTTTCTCATTTTCGTCAGCCATTCTTAAAGGAATGAAAGGTGATGAGCCCAATAAAGCTGAACTTACGCTATCTTTCCGTATGCACATGTACCATTACCATGATATAGCGGTGTGTTGCTCCTGTCATTTTTTCACATTTATAGTTAAT
>NW_009258671.1:1896790-1903724 GCF_000687185.1 Egretta garzetta | reverse complement strand
ACTGTCTGGAGTTCTGGGAAGTTTTGTTTGGAAACCGGTCTTCAAAAGATGCTTAGTAGGACTCACACTTTCTCTAGTACCCTCACCCATTGACAAAAGCCCATGCCCTGTGAAAATGTTCTAAAAAAGGGCAGGTGGCAAAGTATACACATATTTGAGTACAGTCTGAGAGAGATACAAAGTTCCTTAGGACTGTGTTTGACTGTCCTCCGGTGCCAAAGAGGACTGCTGCTATTGTGTATTCTGTTTGTTGCTTGGCAAATATTTGATTGTTTTCAATAACTGTGTGTCAGTTGTCACTGAACAAAAAAATGGCAGAACAATTGCATAAGCTGTGGTCAGCATCCAAATAGCATTTGGCAAGCATCTCTGTATTATGGTATTTTGCCCACAATTGGGTTTGCTGATCAAACTAACAGCTATTTATTTATTAGTGGTGGAAGTAGGATGAAATTCTATTTATAAGCTATGGAATATTTCTGACATATTGAACCGCACAATCACAATTGCAGCATCTACTAACATCTACATGTGATTTTTATTGCTGTTCTTGGCTTATCTTTGCAAGCCTAACGCAGCAACAAAGTTGAGCTATTCACTGTTCTGTCTAGTTATGTCCAGGCATGCTAAAGCACTCAAATGATTGCCTCCCAGGAGTGTATTTTTTCTCCCTTTGCAAGGGGAATGAATGGACAAAAATGGTTGTAGCTTTAGCCTAACTTATTTAGACATAAATATTCTTGAGAAAGAACATTGGCTTGCAAAGTGGAAGTGTAACACACATCTCACAGAGCATATAGTTGCAGAATCCACTCACAGGGGACAACCTCACCTCCAATATTTAAATATTGACTTGATTTCCAAGTCATCATAAAACTGTAAGTCATCATTATTTATGATCTCAAATAAAATTGAGTCTAAACTGTCTGTAGGTACATATTCAGGTCTTTCTGAAGATCCTCATTTAGAATAAAAATGTAGCAGATAGAGTAGTTTGCAATAATAGAAATTTACAATCAAACTCTGAAATGCAGAGCTATTCATGGCTTTGTCTTTGATATGTACTTAAAACATTATTATGGACATATGGTATAGGGCAAATTCTATTTTTGGGGATTTATGTAGAACAGAATACATGTGTAATTTTGTATGAAGCTTTTTTTTTTCTCTTTTTCAGTGTTGTTTTTTAAAATCTCATCTGAAATTAATAAATAATCATATAAAAATATAAAGCCAATAATCTAATACAGCTATTAGGTTCTTTTGGATGTACACTAGAGTGCCATGAGCTGGGAAAGATTTTAAAGAGATTATGGGCTGAAGATAAGAGTCCCTATCTGACAGATCCCTCTGGAGGTCAGGCAAGGAAAATAAACAAGCAGCCATGTGGCCAAAAGATGATCCCCTAATACACAATTAAAGGATATATGGGTCAGAAAAGGGGGAGAGAGGGGAGGTAAAACTGGAAATATTCAGTTCTACAAGGTGATTGAGATACTGATAGAAATACCTATCTCTTCATGTTGCTGATAGCCCAGCTCTTCAGCTGTTGAAATGCCATGTCTTTTTTTTAAAGGTGGTTCTACCCTGGTCTGGTTGAACACTTGCCAGTGACTCCTTCTGTACGGTGCATTTACGGCTGATGTGCACTCACTATCTCATGCGCTGCATCAGCAACGCCCAGCCCTCCAGGTCAGGCTTCTTCAGCTACTGCAGAGGTAGGAGAAGCACCGTATGCTCTATCTAGCCCTCCTGCTACCTCCCTGTGGGACCCAGCTGGCCACAGGACAGTCCAGCTGCATGTAAGCAGCAGCTCTGCTGCTTCCCCAGATAGCGGACAGGCTATATGTGCAATGCTGGTCTCCACACATGCACAGGTGGCTCCTGGAAAGGTGGTAACTGGCAGATGCCAGGTATGGATAGGGACCAAATGAGTTTTCTGATGGCAACATCCAATTCTGTCTGATATCTATTTCCAGAAGCCCTGGGTGTCTCTCTTCTTGTATGCCTAGCAAATGCTCTGAATTAGACTGCAGAAATGATCTCTCTGTTACCCAGGGTGCATGGCTCAGCCTGAGAGTGGAGGAACTGAGTGGTTTCGCTCCATATCAGATGCTAAGTCACATATGAAGTATGGTACACTCTGGGGTAATTACCCTGAAAACTGTGACATCTTTTTTCAAAAAGTTCCGATCTAATGTTAATGTTCTGACCACTTGCATGAAGAAAGAACTCCCACAGAAGGAAAAATGTCATTGGAAGGAGAAGTATCAGCATTATAGCTTTGAGGAGAGGCTGTAGATATGGGACAGAGTGATTAAGCTTTGTTCAAACCGGGCAAATTTGTATACTGAAGGAAGAAACATTTGCTACTGAAGCCATGAGCTTGTAGGAAAAGAAAAGAATTTTACAGTCTCCAGCTCTCGAGATTGTAACAAATGTGAATTCTGTCTGAGGACCTCAAATGCACTTAAATTATTGCTAAATTAATTCTGTGAACAACCCCAGCTGAGGCTGGAGAGAATGAAAATGTTTTGGGGATTTTTTTTCACTTGCTGTGAAAGTATACTTGCTGAATCAGAACACTTGAAGTAAGATGGATTCCACAGAATAAATTAGCAGTGTGCTGGATTGAAGGTTGGAGTGTGTTTTCCGGCTGAAAGGGACTCAGAAAATAGCAATGTCTATTTACAGAAAAGGAGTTTCCAAACAGAAAAAAAGAACAGTTAAGAAAAGGAAAGAATACAACTCGTTTGAAGTGATACATCAAAGATACATAATATTTTCTGTTTCTCTGACTTTTTCTTTCTTTGTCACAAATTATTGGTTTGTTTTGATTTAGGGGTTTTTTCCCAACCCTGCAACACTTTGGTCAGCTGTCCTATATGTAAATGACACTTTGGCCATCATTCCTAGCACTACATAGCTCAGAAGAAAAGATAACTGGAGAAATGTTTTCTTTTTAAATTTTCCAAGTAATCCTACACTAGTCTGTTAGAAAAAAGACACTGAAAAGTGAGTTGGGAGTGAAGGCCAAAAAGGAAGATGACAGAGAAAGAAAAAGTCACAGGATTTTTGTCCAAAACAAAAGGATCACTGGCTATTCCAAGACATAACAACTCATGAGCCACAGGGAATATTGACGAATATCATCAGAAACATGGAATATCAGATGTTCATGGCTTTTTTCTTACTCAGAATGACATTCAAAACCACTGGACTACTTACTAATTTGCCCTTTTACCCACACTTTGTTTCATTTTCATTTGTCATGATGCTGAGATCTATTTAAGCTATTTAATGTAAAGCTAAGGGTCCCATTGAAGGTAACTTTTCGTGCAAATAAATCATACAGAAAAATTAAAACCTTATTATTTCTGCTTCTATTAAAGGAAGATAGATTGGAAAAAACGTATTTTCCTCTTATACTCAAAATGTTATTCATACTGGGTAATAAGACTTTTCTAACCATAATCCCCAAAGCAACTCTATAAATAAGCTACTGTAGGTTTTCAGAACTGTTATCAAGTTACATGCTAATTGTATGAAACACCTCACCAGTTTTGCAAAATTTAGTTTATATCTTAGTTGTTTCCCTTTTCCAAAGCCTCTGCTGATGCATGTTTTGTTAAATCACATTTCTAACTCATCATACCTGAGGAAGATTGGCTACAAGATCTCAGTGGAATTCAGTGGAGAAAATAATGGATCTATGTAGAAGGGAGCTGAGTATATAACCTGGGTGTTTATACCCGCTCAGGGTTTAGAACTCTTTTTGCATGACTGTCTGTTATCAGTCCTGGAAATGAAAGCGGTGTGTTTACACTGTTGATTGCAAAGCACCCCATGTAGCTGTGAATAGCAAGTGGGAAAATGGGTCTAAATGCAACTCCATTCTGTCACAGCTGGACAGTTTCTGTTCTTGAGCTAACTTCTTTACAGCTGGCCTGGGCAAAGTCTCCAGGATAGACATAATCAAAGGAAAAACAGGAATGTCTTAAATGCATCCCTGGGTGGCTAATGAAGGAACTTACGGGCCTGAGAATTACAGCATTTGTCACGTAGTTTTGTGCCTGAGTTCTTACGCAGAGGAGGCGAGGGTGCCTCCACTCTGGGAAGTTTCGCCGGTGCAATTCGCTGGAACAACTCCACTTAGCCTACACAGACACATATTTCTTCCAAAACTTTGTTAATTAGTCTAGGTTTCATAACAGAGTTCCCAGTGTGGAATAATTAGAAGGATTGCTGGACAATAAGTATGTGATGTACATCCCTGAGTCAGGTCCCCAAGCGTGGAAAACTATGAATAACCTGGAATCAAGCAAAGAAAGAGTACTACAAGGGAAATGCATTTGTATTCAGAAGGCACAGTCAGGATGCAGTAAGGCGGAGTAGATCAGAAAATGACCATGCAGAAGAAAAGCATCACTCAAGGAAAAAGGAAGCGAGCAGATTGTCGTGATGGAACTGGAAGAGACAGCTCTCTCAAGGGCTGTATGGAATATGTTTGTGAGAGAGCAGGAAGCATAAAAATGCGATGCCATGGAAAAGAACTTAGATGACAAGTGAAGAGACAGCGACAGGACAGATATGGAACTGAAAGTAGCTGTAGACTGAAAGAGAAGAAATGGTAAAGAAAAAGAAAAAAGTTATTAAAAGAAAGAGTAGAACTTGTGACTCAGCCGTTGCACAAAATCTTTGCCTAAGCTCACAGGTGCCAGAGAGATGATGAAACCATTTTATGTCAGGCTTTTTTTGGAATCTGAAAAAGAGGATTTGTCTCATGGAAAGGGCAGCGGCTGAAGTACTCCAGTGCTGATCCCCGGTTGCTGAAATGACTCATTCAAGCCATAGGCAGCTACATGTAATTAGGGGTAACTGAGACTGTTCTAATTTGTGACCAGGGAGTGTTCAGCCAGTTTATCGCTACCTCTCCACATTCTTTTGGGCTGCTCTATATACTCTTGTATACTCATCATAAGATGCTCTCTGAAGCAGAAAAAATGGAACTACTGTTTAGGGAAATTTGGTTAAGGCAGAAAACGCAGAAATGCCTTTTCATTTGATCAGTCAGACACCAGCAAGGTCTTCATGGTACAACAGGTGGAACCAATTTGCAAAATGCTTTTGAGATTACTTGCTGTATGGTAAAAAGTTACTGGCTTCAGAACACTTAATTAGAAACTTTGAAGAACACACCTGTTAAAATAATTCCAGTCGTGTTATACACACACACATACATATATATGAGAATGACAAATGGTATTTTATATGGACAGTACAAGGAGGAAAAAAAAGTCAATCAAGAAAGATCAGGACTCTCTATAAGACATAACCCCCCCCCAAGTTTTGTGCTTACTGACTGCAAGGCACTGAGGGGAAGATGTAATGAGGTGCACTGCTAAAGCTCCTCATAATCTAGAAGTTTTAGTAGCTAGAGTGTGGAAAAGATTGGTTGGATCATGCTGCTATTAAAGCAGCATTGATGATACATCTTTGTCTGTATCGAGATTCAGTCTCTGAAGATTATGCTAGTATATCTGTACAAATCGCAAGCCTCGCGGGGTGTCTTCAAAGAGAGCAGGAACTGTGCTCTAAGAAATGTGGTTGGAGACAATAAGCCCATACACTAAATGAAGTGGCTTCATTCCTGACTGTCTGACATTTATTCTGCCAGAAAGAAAATGGGGAAAAAAAATCTGGAGAGGATGTAATTTCTCTATTTCTCTGTAATAAGAGAATTAATCAGTTTCTGAAACACATTATAGGCATTCTTTAAGTTAAAGACTGTCATTTCCACCACCTACCTGTGAAGAAAACAGAAAATTGGACTTCTCCGTGAAGGAGGAATGAGCCTTCCACTGCCATTTTAGGGTATCTGCACAACAGCAGTGTCCTTTACACTAACAGCAGAGTCCTTTACACTAACAGCAGACATTGAAAAATTTATTGCTTAAATCCCTGTCGAACAGAGCTGTCTACAGATATAGCTACAAGCTCAGTGATGGCTTCCCCAGTCAGAGGAATACTCTGGAAAAGTGTGCAAGGTGACCAGCAATATGCAATCCATAGTACGGGTCAACAGAAAGTGTCCTCACCCTAAGTAAAGGTGAAGGAATGGTGGTTTCTAACGCAGGAATGGCTTGTCTGAGTTTTCACATCATCCCTGTAAAGACAGGCAGTGTAGCCTTATGGAACTATAAGCCTGCAGCTGGATCTCAGACACTGAAATAAGTGGTACAGATAGAAAACAAAAAGAATCAGCTGCCAGAACTTGATTAGAATTGTGTCTAGTTTGCTTTGGTTGGTTTTTGATTTAGTAGTTTAAATCACAGTTAGTATTAAAACATCAGTTCAGGAAGCTATTAATATCCTTTGAGATTTAGAAGCAATTACATATAACAATGGCTTTGCACAAGATGTATAAACAGGAATGATGTTTTAAAAAAATTAGGCAAAGACTTTAATTGCAAATCCAGTCATATGGCTGAGAATAGGAATAAAGCTTTGTTAAATAGAGTCTCAGTGACAAGAAGAAGTAATAATCTGACATTTTATTGTATGAATTAGGTATTACTTTCTAACTACTAAATACTTGCCTGATGATCAGTTGCTGTCACATTTAGAACTCTAAGTTTCCCTAGAAAAATTGAGTGTGTCCAACGAGATGCATTACTTACTATGTATCTAGGACAACAGCACCAGGGACTAACATAGACTGAGGTCCTAACACGGACTGTGGCCATATCATGTTAAGTTCCTTTCAGTAATTCCATGGTAATAAATAATGGCAATAAACACTTGTAATTCTAAATGAGGCTGAGAACAGTCTTGTTCTCTTTTTGTCAGGTGTTCTTCCATAGCAAACCGTGATAAGAAAGATTATCTTACCCACTGTAAGTGAAATTGTCCAAGTTTTTTACTTTTGTAGTCT
>NW_009258671.1:1883821-1896756 GCF_000687185.1 Egretta garzetta | reverse complement strand
TTAATAAATGATATGAAACTTATTTGGGATCAGATTTCATTACAAGCCCCAAATTAAAACCATGTTCATTTTCATAAGCTTAGCCAGAGTTTTCAAGAAGGTTTGGGTGAAGTGTAGAGCTTGCGTTACATTTAGATAAAAATTTGGCTGATTGAATGGGTTGGCATTACAGAATACTGATTTTACAACACAATGACATCTTGGCAGGTACCACAATACTTTTTCTATCAATATTTATCTTAATTTTTTATGAGACTTCTCATCTGTTGTATTTTTCCAATGATTATGTCTATGTTTGAGAATCCTGTAGGTCTTATTTAAAATGACGTTATAGTCTGCAACAAAACACAAGTGCAAAACACTTTGTGGTTGAGTCATATATCTTGGATTCTATATAGTTGAAGTTTAAATGTGAGTAAAAATAATTTGTCTGAATTTATTCAACAAAGAACGGGAATTTTTCACTCAGAAAACAAACCCCTTCAAAATTGTTAAGCCTATTTCTTGCTCTTTTTTGTAATAGTATGTTCACCTTTTATAAGAGGACATTTTCAAAATTTTTAAGGCTATTAAACAAATGCTTTCTCAGCCAGAAACATGAATTACCACAGTGCTTACTTTTGACTATAGAGGAACAGAAGGAAGACCCTCAGTGTTGTCTGCCTAAGTGGTCTGATTCTTCTCTCAGTTACTGAGGTATATCTGCTGAATTTTCCAATTTAGAACCTGATCTTGCATAATTGCATATAATAACCCGATCTTGAATTCAATGAGAGATTTGCTGTTGACTTCTGAGATGTATTGACATCGTCTTGGTTTAGCCCCAGCTGGCAACTAAGCACCACACAGCTCACTCAACCCCACACCCGCGGTGGGATGGGGGAGAGAATCAGAAGAAAAAAAGTGAGAAAAATTGTGGGTTGAGATAAGAACAGTTTAATAATTGAAATGTGATATAATAATAACAACAACAACAACAAATTGTAATGA
This sequence comes from Egretta garzetta, assembly GCF_000687185.1. Classification (NCBI taxonomy): domain Eukaryota; kingdom Metazoa; phylum Chordata; class Aves; order Pelecaniformes; family Ardeidae; genus Egretta; species Egretta garzetta. Next base: position 1,895,766 of record NW_009258671.1, on the reverse strand, counting down.
AAAGGAAAATAAAAAGAGAGAGAAATAAAACCCAAGAAAGACAAGACAAATTATTCTCCTTCTGAGCTGAGCTAGCCAGGAATGAAAGCTGAAATTACAGCTTCAGTGGAGTCATCTTTCCAGTCCTGTAAGAAGAGAAAAAGGTGACCAGGAAAAAGAGCAGCTTTAATCACTGATCTCTATATTTAAAGCCATCAGAAAAAAAAAAAAAAAAAAAAAAAAGGATCTTTAGAATTAACAAGTTATCTTTGTCTGTAGTAATGATATACATGAACAAACACTTCTTTACATGCTCTGCATTTCACTTCTGAGGAGGTAGAATTGGATTCCCTGCCCCCACTACCCAAACACAGCTGTATATATTCTGTCAACATTATGATAATACTTTGGGTATTTTGGAACATCTACTTTTACTGTCAAGCCTGTTTGTTGAATTTACACTGTGTAGTATCCACGTAGATGTTTTGCCCCAGCAGCCTTTGAAGAGAAATGTTAATGAGGCTTGTGCATGGGCATGAACAGCAGGATCAGAGCTCTAGGAAATACAGGGACACATGAAGCTGCCTGAGCTGTCATATGGGAGGTCAATATAACTATTAATAAATCCAAAAGATTATCCTCTAGTCCAGCCATAACACAGCTAATTCCTAGCACTCTACAGATTTTAATTCTGTTGAAACCAAGTTATGGTGTAACAGCGTTGTAAGGCAATAACCTAACATAGCTATATTTGCAATAGAGATGTGTCCTTCCTGGTGAACTAGAAATAATTCATGACTTCTGCACACAGCGTTAGGAATTTCAAAGTTCAAGCATATACTTAAGAGAGTTAGAAGCCTGCAGATAAGGTGAAAGATTCTGACTTTATTTTTTTTTTGGTTAAGTGACCGAGAAGTTCTTTTTGATTGAAAGACTGCTGAACTGTTGTAGAATAGTAAATGGGCAACTCTATTCTTTGTTGCAGATCTTACATTAACTTTTAATAAAGGGGAATGAAATCAGCTAATAGTACTGTACTTCTGCTTTCCTTTATACCGCATATCACATAGAGAAAACCTACAGTGAAAGAAAATAAAGACTGCAAAATTAACCACAGGAAAAAAATGGCATTAAGATTACCTGTATTTGAAGTTATCCTTCCCTTGTGTATATTAATTATTCTACAGTCTAATTACATGATCACATATTAATTTTTTCTCTAGACTCCAGACTCAGTCATGCACAGAATGGATGGTGCTTGCTGCCTAAGGATTTTTCAACGTTTGGTTCACTGTGCAGCCCCAGGCCGCACACAGATTCAAACCGTGTTCTGAAAACAGATTTTTTTCATTTCCACAGGGAAATCCACATGGACTTTTCTATTTACTTTACAATGTCTAAGTGTCTAACCAGTATTAATTAAACTAGTCCCTAACACTTTTGTGAGCTAAATGGCCTTATGGCTTCCTATTTACAAAGGGAAAGTGAGCCACAGCAACATCTGCCTGTGGCAAGTAGTGTAGAAAATGTCAGCCAAAATGGTTAAAGTCCGGTGATGTCATGAGTTGCTAATTTGATGATCTAGTGATAGAAAGCATCAGCACAATCTGTAAGTGAAATTGTGCTCTGTACTCTCTCTGATATTTTTCAGCATTTTTTAATAGTTACTTCCAGAATTTTAAGGTATACTAGTAGTAATAACGCTTTAGCCGAGCATTTCAAGAATAATAGTATAGTGCCTTCTTATCAAGTACTGGAGTAATAGGATCAATGCCTAAAGCTGCTATAGCTTGTTTATTTGTCAGCTGTGATCTTGCAAACAAAACAGGGTCATGTTAGGCAAATACTTCAGAGTAACTTCAGGAGAGGTTTCCAAGGAAATTTTAGATGCCACAGGGGATTGTAAGAGCATGCAGCGAGTACTGCAGAAAGTGATACTTTCAATATGCTGAGTATCTCCACCTTGCCGTGAATTTTCCAAGAAAGAAAATGATCATATCATGACTTTCATACTGGGCTTGTGGTGACACCTCTATACAGATTACAACAACCCCAAACTATTATGCCATAAACCCTGCCATGTGCTACAGAAACCAAAATAAATGAAAATATATTTAGGTATCTAGCATACTTTGCCAAATAGAAAGCCATCCTACTGTATATTTAAGAGTGTGCTAATGCAGATGTGGAAGAGACAGACTGCTGCATGCTGGAGTTGACAGAGAAAGCTTGGGGATCATAGGGGTTTTTTTTCAGAAGCAGAATATATTTAAAACAGTTCAGAATAAAGTGAAAAAAACCCATGTTTGAACAGACACTTCCAGAAGAGAGTATGTATATAAGAGCTGGTGCACGAAGGTAGGAGTTAGTTGTATTCTGAGTGTGGCACTCGCTCCTTAGGTATCAGTTACTGTTACCTTTGCTTTTCCATTGCCTAGATGAGGATAATACTATTGCACAAGGCTTCTGTGAAACTTGATGTAAAGAAAACACTTTGAAATGGCAGAGGGAAAGGTATTATATACATGTAATAAATACTGAAAACTGTAAGATGTTGCATACTTATTCCTCAGTAAGAATTATGAATTTGTTCCTTTTCCTTGTATTGTTTATATTTCACACAATATGTATGAGACACACATCTTACCCATGGAGGATCTTGGATTTTTATTTATTGTAAGACATTTTATTTCTTTGTTTTAAAGGAATGTTGCATGTATTTATCTGCATGTAAATTTCTTCTTCTATTCAGGTGCCTAAAGCCTTTGGTAATTGAAGCTGTAGTGTAAAATTTATGGTGTTATTTGTAAAGAAGCTTACTGGAAAGTAAACCAAAAAAATCTGGTATTCTCTGCTTGAGTCTAGAGCAAACAAAATTTCATTTTCCTGGCTGTTAAACTTAAATCTACCTCCTAGGGTCTTACTGTAAATCTCACGCACCTTATTAATAACACTGGCCTGAATTAGTAGGATAAAGACAGTTGTAAAGCTTATCTCCTGCTCCACAGTTGTTAAGTTGTCAAATCAGGGCACTTAGGTTAAGATTAATTCTACTAAAACGCCTACTCTAGTTAATTCCCAGAAACATTCTGCAATAGGACATATCAGACCAAACACCATAAATAGTTGTAGTGAAATATAATTTTAAGGTAAGACGCATGTGCTGCTCAGTTTATGGCTGGCTTTATTTGTACCAGGCTAGAAGAACAAAAAATTCATGTCCCAATGCCTCTCCCCAATGGCTAGGTGTTGCATTTGTATCATTTAAAGCTTATATACACTCACAGCCTGAAAGAGTCATGAGTAGCTCCCTACACCTGAAAAAAATTCCAGTTCCTACCATGGCCTAATAATACAGATGGTCTTCTGATGATGTGTTGAAACAGAAGAATTTGAGAATTATAGGATGAAAATTAAAGATGTCTAAACTGCCCCTGCAGTCCTCCTCTCTCCCAAGAGAGATTAACCTCCAAGTTTTTGACTAAAGTTACTTCTCAGGCAAATTCTTTGGCATCAAAGATAATTTAAGGCATTTCTGGCCTCCTGTATCTCTGGCTCCTCTTTGGAAAGGTAAATTTAACCCAGAAAATTTCAATGGATGGCTTTGAACTGCCCTTATCAAGAAGCATACAAAAATCTTTGCGATATGAGATGTAATCCAATCAATGAAGTTGGAGCATGGAATTAAGGAAGCTGGTTTCTGGCAACTACTGGTGTTATACAGATACTGTGCATAATTTAGCTACCTAAAGAGCATTATCAGCTGAGCGGGACCCGCTCTACTCACACTTAAGTCTTTGGATCAGTCTGAACGTGAGTCAAAGCTTTGTGCTTAGAATATTAAAGCAATCCGCTGTACAACGTGTACCAAACTATAACGAGTTGGCTGCCGTTTTCATCTTATTTCAGTTCTACCTTAACTCAGGAATTCCTAGGCATGTATTTTTACTGATTATTTCATTACCATATGATAGACTAAGAGCATGATCTAGGTGCTGAATATCCAGTCCCACAGGGGGATTTGATAATGCAGATGTCAATGACCTGGCAGAGTATTTATGCTAATAGTTTCCAATAATGGATCGGGGCTCAAGTTTTCTGTGCGTGCCAAAGGATCTCTGTATCTTATGGCACAACATGCAGTCTGTTGCTTTCTTGATCCGTATTTCTTGATCCCAAGTGTGCAGCTTTTATTTGGAAACTGACCAGTTCTAATTGCTGTGACAACGAACGCCACAAATATAACATTTCAAGAACAATAATGCAAAAAAACTTAACTACCCCAAAATTTTCTATCAATCAGAAAACATGACGTCCCCATCTAGAAAAATCCAGATGACATTTTAAATGATGAGCAGCTTAGCATTTTTGATTCATATACTATTTCATATGCTATAATTCATGACTACTAGGTTTGAATCAATTATATCCTCTAAAAAAATACAAGGGCATCAGAAATATGTCTGTTTCAAAATACACCATTTTGGGACAGTTCCTGCATTCTGTTTAAGGATTGTAAGGTATATATAAATGCAATTGGGTTTCTGGTCTTCCAAGTGATTACATTTTGTATGGCTTGTTGTACTTGAACTGATTTATCATAGATACACTTACCTGCAGCTTTTCAAAGAAGCTTTTGGACTAATAAACCCTATTTTTCTAGTATTTCAAGTTTTGTAGGTGTTCTTTAATTTAATTCTCCTGTTATGATACAAAGGTATCAGAGAAGAATCGGTATATATCAGAAAATCTAGAAAGAGTGACCTTTTGCTATCGCTTTGATATGAAAACTGAAGTCTGTGACTGAACACGTCTCTTTAATCAGCTGAACAGAAGAAGATGTGATATGAACAAGTGGAAAATAGGAAAGACCAAAATGGATTTGAAGAAGGCAGGGATATGCACCCAGAAGGCATTGCTGCAAACACGACTGAGTGCAGAACTAATGTGGGCTGTTAGCAGATTTGCAAAACGTGTGTGCGAATCCTATTTTTGGATTAAATGACTCATGTTAACTACACCCAAGCCAACTAACTCTCCGAGTACAACAGAAATAACTTAAGTTCAAACATGTCCTTCAAAGAATGTTTGTGCATGTGGTTTATTATTATTTTTTACTTTTGTAAACAGGTAAATGACCTGTTAGTAGAACTGGCAAAAGTCAAAGGCAGTTGCTTTGGGAGGCTGTTGACAGGAGGTGGTAGACATGTCCCTTGCCTATGTCCATACGCAGCTGGGTCAGGCTTGCTGCCAGCCAGCTCAGTGAGTGCCACAGCAATTCAGAATTTAAACTGCCATCATCTTCCTCCACCAGAAACAGAAGAATGAGGCCACATTGCCCAATATTAGTCAGTAGAAGACAACACTCTCCAACCAGGAAGGTTCAATGCCCTCTCTCTCAGGAGCTAGCATCCTGTCCTTCACATAAGGAGCTGCTACCTGTCTCAACCCTTTTCTCTTTCTATGCTGAACTAGAAATTACATGAGAGGTGAGAGAAGTTGCAACTGGAGGTTAAGTGTCTTCCTCAAGGTTCCTCTCCAATAGACCCCATAATTTATATAACTGGCTAGATATTAGAAGGTAAGGTGCTTACAACAGAGCTATAATTACTTTCTGATACAAATATCTCCGTTCGTCTCTTGGGCATAATAATAATTCATCACATAGCAAATGCTCTGATCTCCTACATTTACAAACATATCTCTCTCTGTCATTATCCTGCCATAGAGAAAGAAATTGGAGGGAAGACAAGCAAGTACATATTATGATGATCAGCATGTGCTTCTGTAGCTAAACTGATGGAGCATAAGGTAGAAACCATCAGCTTCACTTCTCAGAAAGATAGATCCATTGAAATCTGGCTCTGTTTTCTTAAGCACATAACTGGCCCAGTCTTAAACTCTTTATTTCGGATACAGCTGACTAACAGGATTGACTTAGCTTTGTGCTAACAGTCCAACATAAACCAACAGGAACCTATCAGAATTAACTTTAAGATTTCCTGGCAACAAGAAATTGCAGTTTCCTTACTGCAAGAGATGTTGGACTTGGTTGCATTCAGAAGTGATCACAAGTCCTCAGCCTCTCAATTTATTAAACCTACTCCTAATTATGGTTTTATTTATATCACAGCAAATATTTCTTACTCCACAACTAATATTGCCCTGCAAGGTTACAGAGAAGGAGTTACTGAAGTGGTGCAGAGTTCAAAGAAGGCACGGCAAATGCGAGAAATGGTGCAGGTAAGGGCAAGGGGCTTCCCTTAGTTAGAGTGGGGAATAGATGACTGTAGGCCTCAAACCATCATGACATAATGGAGTGTTCCTGGAGAGTCTGGGGAGGTGCTGCTAAGGAACTGCAGCTAGGGTCAAGATTTCTAGGAGTAGCTTTTGAGAAGGTACAGCAGAGAATGTTAAGTACAACAGCGCTAAATACCTTTACTGTTTAGTTATAGGTTCTGTAAATATCCATGGGCTATGAAGCATGACAAGAGTTAAAATTGGTGTTAGGGGTTAGGACTGTAGCATCTAGAAACTATGTTTAGTGTTAAACATCAGATAAACAACGAGATTAGGGAGGAAGCCACTGCTGGCAGGTACTGTCTTCTCTGTAGGAGAGGATCATGTTCTCTGATATGGTATTAGGAATAAAGATAAAGATGAGGTGCAGGCTAAAGAAACTAGGATTTACAAAACCTGCTCCAAAGTATCTATGAGCCAGACTCCTTACATTACCAACTCTCTTAATTGTGTGTGCTTTATGGTAGCTCATCATTCTGTTTCCAGTGTAACCCTGACTTGCACCCTGCTCTTTTCATCATAACTCAGCCCTTCTGAGGACTGTATTGGGTCGCCACTTACAGAACCCACTACACTTTCAGAAGCTACAACAGCACAGTATTTTTTTCCTGTGAATTAGTATTGAACCATTAAATAGTGTCCTTAGTCAACCATTTGCCAGGATATGTTGGAAGTTTCCAATGAAAATAAATATTGCTTCTTGCCAATGCTACCACCTCCACATCCCTAATCATGTTTTTAGGATGAAGGGAAAGCTGTTTGTTTGTTCCTTCAAAAGGATTTGCAGACTGTTTAAATAAAAGTACAGGTGATGTGTTGGTGGCAAAATTTTAGTAATTACAGTCTGCCTATCTGATATCCCCTGCTGTAGCTGTTCACTTTCCAGCACAGTGTTGTGGAGTCTTTGCTATTAGAGATTACAAGGGTGTTATATTTTACACAGAATGATACAGTTCTGAATTACTATTGTAATTTGTGATAAAATGCACTGTGTGTAACAAAGATTTATATAAATGAACTATATCATTCCAGTTAGCTGTTGGCTTTGTGAATTTAGGTAAAAGTTTAAAGCTCCATCAGCTTGACCAGCAAGATGCTTTATCCTCTAGCTACTGCTTTGTCATTGAATCTTGACTGTATAATCAGTCAAGCCTCTCATTTATTAAAGCATTTTTTAGCCTGTGACAGAATGTGAGAATACCACAGCAAACAAGAGAAATACATAGATGCTGCCATTACATTTTTGGGCTAAACCTATTAGAAGATGAAAGCATGAAAAATACATTTTTTGGATAAAACAGAATGATCAGGCAGAAAAAAGGAATAAGATTAGGCAGAATTTCATATGTTTCCTATACAGAAGTTAAAATTTTCAGATAGAGTTTTCTCTGCCCAAATTATGGTTAGCAATTCTGTGTTTTGCATAATATTCTAACAAGCAGAATTCATGAGCAGAACTCAGCATTGGTTCTCAAAAGCCTAGTCCATTTAAGAGAAATCACCCATACACATTTGCTAACTACTAATTGGAATTTGAAGTTCCCTAAGTAATACCAAGACACAGTACTGTACATTACACACGTTTTTAAAGCACTTTTACTTTTCTGAAAGCCCAAAAATCAACTATGCAAAATCCAAACATGAGAAGAATCAAAGCACTTAAAGATATTTTAACACTCGTGAGAAAACACCTGCAAGGGAGTTCTGTGTATTTATTATTACTGATGTGGCCTGCAATCAGAATATCAGTCAAGGACTCATTCTGTCACAACATTTACTGTCAAAAAGATAATGCTTACCTATAGCTAACAGCTCGAGAGATAGCACTGGCATATATAAATGGCTTATTTGAGAGTTGAGGGTAGCTTAAAATTTTTTTACTTTGCACACAGCAAAGGTTTGTAATAGATCAGCAGTTAAAATGAGGTTCAAAATGTATGCTAAAAATACAGACCGGGTGCTGAAAAACAAACCAGCAATTTTGTTCATTGCCTTGCCCCTGCTAGTCCTTGACTCAGCTGTGTAATACATTCACATCGGTTTACCCTATTCTAACAAATTCTTTGCATTTACTTCCCTAGTTTCAGAACCTTCTGAACAGAAAAAAAAAAAAAAAAAAAAATCCTTCCCTGAAATGTCTCTTTTTAGTTCTTTATAGGGAACATCTGATCACTTCCCAGTGGGATCCGGTAACAGCCCATGCAGTTATCAGGCTTCTTGCTTACTCACCTTTAGAGGACTTCTCCTGTAACAAATATAGAACAGTCTCATTTAAAGAAACAAGACTCATTTATTTTTAGTCATAGAAACTGAGTATTTAAGGACATGCTGAATCATATTATTCCGACATGATTCACAATAGCACCACACCGTACAGTTACACACCCATGACTTGGGAATTTTGAAAAGAAAAGAGGAAAAATCAGTATTTTCTATGTAGTCCTCTCACCCTGCCAGAGGCTTTGAAGAACCATTGCTTGTTCCTCCTCCATGTCACCTCCCACCTCTCCACTTACAACACTGCAGCCACAGTGGCTGAAAATTCCAGGTGGCTGCAGCAATGGGCAGAGGAAAGGGGAAATTTTTTGTTATTGACAGCTGGCAAAGAACTGGAGACCAGACTAGGGTAAAATCTGGGGGTTGAGAGAAAAGATGCATCACAGCATGTTTCAGGGCAGCTAAATAATGATCTGAAGGCAATTGCTGCCTTACACACTTGCTGTAGTCACTGAATTCTCAATATTTAAACTGGCTTGCAATTAGAATAGCTAGAGGAATATATTCAATCTTTTATTGTAATGACAAACATCAGTTATAAAAGAAGCACTGGGGGTTGCGTGGGGTGTGGTGTGCGTCAGTAACTGCCCTCTGATAGCCCTGAAAGGGTCTTACACTCTTCAGCTCCTGAAGAATTTATGAATTTGACCTCAGGAAGACAGAGCACACATTCTTCATCCTATATGACGGAAAGCAGGAGGACATTCAGAAAGACAAAGTACTGCCACAGTAATACTGCAGTCCTTGTGCTAGGCTGCTGGAAGCACTGCGGTTGTCAGCAGAGCCAACGGTGGAACTGAACAGAAACATTAAGAAGGACGCATAAGAAAGCTTTAAAAAGCTAACATCTGGATACAGTTACTGGAAAAAATTCACTGCTGTGACCGACATCTGGACTGACGACCTGCCAAAAGCTACCTATTAAGCAGCAAGACTTAACGATTCTGCTGCTCGGCTGGACATTGAGAGATGTCAAATAATCACACGGCCCCATTTGTCAGCTGGAGGAAGATCGCGGCACTGGCGCTGCGTGCGGCGGGCAGCGCCTCGCACACCCGGCTGTGAGGGGCTCGCCGAGGGTCATCGCCCTGCTCTCTGCTGGGTGCTATGTCAGAGCACACCCCAGCCCGCTTCCCGCTGCTTCCAGGGGAGGCTGGGCTAGGAGCCGTGGCCGGGGCTGGAGGTGGCCCCGGTGGGCAGCAGCAGGATGTCCGATGTCCCAGGGTACTCCTCAACTTAGTTTTGTACTATCCCCTCACCTTATTTTCCTTCCCATGAAAGCAGCAGTGCATCTCCAACCCTAGCTCCTGGCCTCGCGATGAAGCAAAGTTCAATAAGCCTGAAGGTCGCTCTGGGAAGATTGCAAAGGGCTCAGAGCTGACCATAACGCCTGTAATAGAGAGCTACAGGAGAAAAATAAAGCAGTTTCCATAACTCAAGACATTATTTTGCATACACTGATATGGCAGCTTGCTTACCTGTTTGCTGACACCTGTCCTGTTTGTGCACACAGATTTTGGGATATTCTCATAGCTCACCAGGCATGCAAAACTAGAGGCTGGTTTCAAAATACCCCTTTGAAAATATAGTTGAATATATTTTTTTACGGTCTCTCTGTACTATTGCCCCAAGCCTGTCAGTGTTTAAGAGGCATTTGGACAATGACCTTAACGACATGCTTCAACTTTTGGGCAGCCCTGAATTGTTCAGGCAGGTGGACTTAGATGATCATTGTAGGTCCCCCCTAACTGAAATTGTCTATTCTGTCTGTTCTGTCCATTAAAGTTTTTAAGAGGCAGTGATACTAATTCTTTGAAGTCAGCATGACTTTTGCACATGCATTAGAAGCAAGATGATAGGCTCAGCCATTTTCAGAGAAGACATAAGCACAGATTTAGACAGTCCTGTAGTAAACTTGATTAATACTGCAGTTTTCCACATGAAAAAATCTGTTTCGTTTACTTTGGTTAATAAACAAAGCAAGAAGCCTCTGCTGTCACATGAAATAATTACATCAACAAAACAAGAGTCCTTTATCTGAATTTTTTTTGAATGGTGAAGGGAGAAGAAGAATTGATTATATCGCGGTCATCATATTGGCTTTGAGAGACCAATTCAGCCCACATCCTGATGAGTGTACAAGGGGCTAAAATTTATGTTTGGAGGAAAGTTATACAGCTGTGGGAAAGGTAATGCATATTATGGTACATGACAGATTTATTACCTTAAATTCCCCTGCATTCCTCAATTTTGAAAGTTAGAAGTCTAGCAATGCTTTTATGAACACAGCACTAAATGATCCATAAAGAAATTGCACTTATATCAGAATGTATGTACATAGCTGAAAGTCAAAGTGGCACAGCAAACAGGAGGGATGCTTCCTGCTGGGCTGAGAGGCAGGCATTTATTACATTGCTATCGAGTCCCATTAATTCTGGGAAGCAGTTCACCATCCTTAGCATCTGCACAGCCACCATGTTACCAAGAAATGAGGTGATGGTGAAACAGCAGAAACTGTTAAAATTGAAATATGCCCAAAACAAGAGGCGAGCATATGACATACTCCATAGTTTGAATGAACATCAGTTCAGAATTTGTAGGGATTTTTATGGAAATGTCTCAAAGTACTTCAAGGGCTAGAATAGTCTTGCAGGTACCCTGCTTCTCTTCTGCTCAAAATAATTAAAACAATGTTCTCTTCTGGCATAATTATTCTTTACTCATGTGAACTAATTTCCTTGCATGCATAGTTCATCTTGGGACTGATCTTCTTTCCTCTCTTTTTTGGATGGTTTTTGTGGGCCTGCAATAAATTTTTTTCCCTCCCTGTGCAGCCCAAAGGTTCTCCATTCTCTGAAAAGGCATCTTCTGTAGGGCTGTGCTTTCCAGCCCTGTCTGCCACAGCTTGATGATTCCTGAGACTCATTTTCTTAACTTTTCTACTTTTGCCTTTGAGAGCTCTGTTAAAAAACCCAGCTCTGAGCACGGCTTGAGAGTCCCTTGTACATAATTTGTTCAAACTGTTTAATCCCCTCCTTCTCCAAGGTTTTTGTGTTAGGTAAGAGAAAACCTAGGCTCTAAGATAAGAAATGGCCATGATTTTCTCAACTTTTCTTGTCCCAGAGTCTTCCTTTCTATGATTTATTGCTTGAAGTCTCCTTCATACAATCTTCCTCCCCTATTTCCAGAATGGTGTATATGATTTTTTTTTTTCCCAGAAGGACTCTTCACCACCCCCAATTTTCCTAGCTTAGTATTCATTACAACAGTCTTGACCAACTTTCCTTGAAGCCAACAGGAATTTTTGTCATCTCAAATAGAAGTCAAATTTTAAAATAAACCCTGTGTATTCCTCAGAGAAATATGATAATTAGGTCACCTTACCTACC
>NW_009258671.1:1807510-1883772 GCF_000687185.1 Egretta garzetta | reverse complement strand
CCCCAATAACAACAAGGAATTTGGTCATTAATTTAATATTTAGACACCTAAAATGTGGCCTGAATTGCAAAGTATTTATCATTCAGGTAGTTTCATTGCCCATGAAATAAAAACCACATGAAGCAAGAGCATGAAACCAGCAAGGATATGTTTTGTACCATTTTAAATGCTACTAAACACAACAGTAAAAAACCCAACAAAATTGAAGAAAATAGAGGAGCAGACAACAAAATTTTGTCTCCATTATTCAATTGGCAAAGGAGTTTTATCACGTATAACCAATAACAAACAATTTGGAGGATGGCAAAGATGTGCTGTACACATAGTGAATTAAAATGTGTAAAAATCCAGTAAGGATTTAAAAAAAGAACAAACTAATATGCTTTACAGATATTTTAGAAGATAAAACCATTAAAGGGGAAAAGTTCAATTCAGTCTCTGAGCTGGTGTGACAGGGTGGTGAAGTATGCTCACCATGAATAAAAATAGAAAACTTATAGGTACATAAATGAACAAAGAGCTTCTTAAAACACATGCCCTGCAGCATTGCGCTTCCAGCAATTTTGACACATTTGTCCATCGGTATGTGAATCAAAAGTATTGGGTGGAAATTATTTGCCTCGGAGAGAAGGAAAACACAAAACAAGAAAAGAGAGAAAGATTTTCTTTGCAACAACTTCCATTTCTTGCTATCAGAGCACTGAATACACTGCTTTATGTACAAGTTGCCAGGCTGAAAAATATTGTTCCCATGTTGAAGTTTCTGCAGTTGTCTGCCACATTTGACTGCATGCAAATAATAATGCTCTCATGATGAGAAAGAGGAGAAAAAAACCCAACTATGATTTTGTATGTCAGGAATAAAAATCTTTGTTTGAGAAGAAACATGATCAAAAGCTGCTAAAGAAACTCCTTCCTTTAACGAAAAGTGTTACCAGAATACTATTTAGAATTTTAGACAGCAAACAGATAGCCTCATTTCATAAGACATGTAACTACAGGTTACTGACACTGACAAATTAACATGATCTTTTTCACCAGATCTCATATCTCATATTGGTAGATAGAATAAAACGAATAGAGATTATTCTTCTCATGCCTTCCAAATAGCAGATGTTTCAAGTGCAAAGAAGTAACCACTCACAATACATTAAAAAACCCAAACCAAAACACACCTCCTTAATAGTGTTCTCAAAAAATTACATCCCTAAAAATAAAAATAGGTGTAAGATACAGAAATTCATTAAAACAACACTAATCGTATTACAGCATTTGGAGTTTCCCACATTACTAATCTTTCTGGCTCTGTTCAGCTGCGCTTCCCTTACACTTCACATGCTCCATTTGGACGTTCACAGGGCATGAAGCATGGGACCTCTCATCTGTAGTACATAGATAATATGAAGAAATTGAAGGCAAAGAGCAAGAGACACAGATGGACAGTCACTGCAAATCTATAACAGTGATACAGCATTGGCTTTGTGAACTGTAATATCCTTTCTAAAAAGCCTGCAAACTAATATAGCATACTTTTATATGTAAAAATATACATACATATACATATGCATAAAATACATTATTCTCTGATATTTTATTCATTTATTACACTGCAATAAGTTGTCGAAAATATCTTGTCTTGTATCAGGCAAAACATTCCACAGTATAATAAAAACAATGGCAAAGACATTTGGTCACAGAACTGAAGTGTTTGTCATCTGTGCTTGCCAACAGCAAATCCCACACCAGCTAAAGGCAGACAAACAGACTTCGCTTCCACTGTGCTCTGGCAGCTGCCAAAAATCAAAATTGGACACATCATACATAGAAAAAAAACTTGGGAAGTTCAAGACAAATTTGAGGCATATGATCACTGTACTACATATAGTTATCTATCATTCATTGTTTGACAGGAAAATACTATTTTTCTACCTTTTATGTTCTAGTTTTCCCCTACTAATGCCTTTTATTGAAATTTTGAGGTCAAATGTGACCATTGCTCGCTGCAGGATGAAGATTTTTTTTTAATGATTAGGCCCTAATCCAGGTCCAATTAAAGCCAATGAAAAGACTCTAATAGCTACATTGAACCAGGCACAGTGCCAGCGCTTCCAGACTTTGCAAAAGCCCTGAACAAAGGTGCTTATTGTACACTCACTAATCCAGCTATCTACATCCAGTAAAGTGGTAGCCAGATTTTTGCAAACTGCCGTAACCTTTCTGACAGGCACAGACTGGCACAAACAATGGCCAGGTTCACTGGAAAACTACTGAAAACAATATGAAACAAACCACAAACCCACATTTAAGCCCTTCATTAATATGAATTATATTATCTGGGTTCTTGGTAAGAAGTGCTTGTGAAACTCCATTTGCAAGCAGTGGCTTAAACTGATTTACAGAATCAGAACATTACTAGGGAGCAGAGATGAAAGGGAAACTCAGTAAGACTAGTAACTCGGAAAACCAAATGACCCAAAATGTGCAAGACCATCACACCTCAGAATACAATGAGCAAGAGCAAAAGTAACCAGCCATTAACCATCCTCAGCAGTACCTCACCTGCCCAGTAGTGCCTAGATGTGGATGAAACCAACTCATGAGCAGAAGGATCTGTTCTCCCAGGGGCAGGGGGTAGCAGGGATCCAGGTTTGGGAATGCTGCTGTCCACTCCACCCCCAGTGGTCAGCATTCACTAGAAAGTGGAGGTGCCAGTGAAGTTGCTGCTCTGGCAGCTGATCTTGATGGATGTGCTACCACTTTTTCTTGTGAATCCAGTTTGGCATTAGCCATTCCCATTAACCTGTTCTCTGGAGACCATTTCTACCCAAAGCTCTGACCAGAACTCGTGAGATCACAGCAAACCCCTGCAGCATCCCAGTTCTTTTATAAGGAGTGAGCAGAACACAGACTTACTCCCACCAAAAAAAAAGAATTTAAAAAAAGATACCAAGTGAAACTTTGCTCCCTTCCTTAAAAATGTCCTAAAACCCCAGACTGTCTCTTACAACTCCTTTTGCCAAAGACTCTTCACCTAAAACTGGAGCTATAAATACCTGCTTTATACGATGCCTTCACCCTAAAGCACAGAATCCAGCCGGGTTGTCCGGGATTTCTCAAACCACAGTTTCTTCAACATTACAACCAGAAGTTCTTGAAAGAGAACTAAAGTATATTTCAAAATACATACTTAAATCCAATTTCTCTGGGTCTGGCCCCCTGTAATCACCTTAACAGTTCTGGAACTTGTATGAAAGGAGTGCTTGTACCATTGTGGGCAGCTGTGCTTCTAGCATTTTCAGGAAGATGCTACTTGCCTTCCTTAGGCCACTATGTTTTCTTCTCATTTCCGCCAAATCACTTAATAGGTGGGCTTGATACAGTCTTGCTGTCAAAGTAGATTAGTTTTAAGTGGTTGTCATCTGCAGAAGTTAGCAAGGATTTGGGGAAATGTTATGAGAAAATAGTCTAGTAGTAGTACAAGGATGTGACAAAGTCAGTCACTGTATTGGGTTTGTGTGTCAAGGTTTTGGTGGCGGGGTGACTACAGGGGTGGCTTCTGTGAGAAGCTGATAGAAGCTTGCCCCATGTCCGATAGACCCAATGCCAGCCGGCTCCAAGATGGACCCACCACTTGCCAAGGCCGAGCCCGTCAGTGATGGTGGTAGCACCTCTGTAATAAAAGAAGGGGGAAAAAACCCGCACAACAGTAACTGCAGCCAGAGAGAGGAGTGAGAATATGTGAGAGAAATAACCCTGCAGACACCAAGGTCAGAGAAGAAGGAGGGGGAGGAGGTGCTCCAGGGGCTGGAGTATAGATTTCCCTGCAGCCTGTGGTGAAGACCATGATGAGGCAGGCTGTCCCCCTGCAGCCCATGGAGATCCATGGTGGAGCAGTTCTCCACCTGCAGCCTGTGGAGGACCCCATGCTGGAACAGGTGGATGTACCTGAAGGAGGCTGTGACCCTATGGGAAGCCTGTGTTGGAGCAGGCTCCTCACAGGACCTGTGGACCCATGGAGAGAGGAGCCCATGCTGGAGCAGGTTTCCTGGCAGGACTTATGACCCCATGCAAGGGACCCATGCTGGAGCAGTTCGTGAAGAACTGCAGCCCATGGGAAGGACCCACATTGGAGAAGTTCATGGAGGACTGTCTCCTGTCGGAGGGACCCCACGCTGGAGCAAGGAAGAGTGTGAGGAGTCCTTCCCCTGAGGAGGAAGGAGCAGCAGAGACAACTGACCCCAACCACCATTCCCCATCCCCCTGTGCTGCTCAGGGGTGGGAGGAGATGGAGGTAGAGGAATCAGAAGTAAAGTTAAGCCTGGGAAGAAGGGAGGGGTGGGGGGAAGGTGTTTTAAGATTTATTTTTATTTTCCTGATACCCTTATCTGATTTGATTGGAAATAAATTAAAATTAAATAAATTTTTTCCAAGTCAAGTCTGTTTTGCCTGTGATGGTAATTGGTGAATGATCTCTCCCTGTCCTTATCTTGACCCATGAGCCTTTTGTTATATTTTCTCTCCCCTGTCCAATTGAGAACGGGGAGTGACAGAGCAACTTTGGTGGGCACCTGGCATCCAGCCAGGGTCATCCCACCAAAGAATATTTCTAAAGTTATAAGCTTGAAGTCTGAGAATCACTTGGAGAAGGTATATGTGACACCATCACCACAAAGCAAAGTTCTCTGTCCTGGTAGACATTGGATTCACGCTGTTGCGGAATGGCTGTGCTGTAGTTGTGGGACCAAATGTTCTGCCACTGTAAAATGGATAAATTTCAGAGAAGTCAATGAAGCTGTATCAGTTTAAGCTCTTAGAGAATCTGATAATCAGAGAACTTTTAAGTTTTAATATATTGAAATGTCATTTATCTTTGACTGTATGCTACAATAAGAAAATACTAAGCATATTACCAAGAAATATTAACAACCATTTCAGAAACGCTTGCCCCTTTTAGCTGCAATGATCCAAAAGGCTCAAGAACAAAGGCAATACAGCTTTATAAATACAAACGCACTAGAAAAAAGGAAAAAATAATTATTGCTGTACAGAATCGACATGATGTAAAAGGTCTCTGCCAGCAATCCCTTCCTATGATGCTGGCAGTGGTCTCTGTTATGCTGCAAAGAGTGGGTGGTCTTGGGGTGAGTAGAGTGCTCTAGGGCTGAAGAAATTTGGAGAGTAATTCCTTGTTTGGCATCAGGTCAAATGCTTATATGGCTCACATAATCTAGCACTCTTGTCATTTTGTCTCTTTGAAATGGTTTACAAGACAGAGGCCGTATCCTGTTGGGTTGGTACAGATCAGAAGCATAGGAACCTGCTCTTGCTCAGCTAAGACCTCACTAGTGTAACTTTATAATGAAACAAATAACATCATCTACATCTTTCATGCTAGAGTTCTTAAATAACAATAGGCCCCCAAAGCTTCCTCTGATTTCTAACAGTTAACTGAGGTTATATGCAGGGTCACCTCTCCAGAACAGATTGTTCCCAGAGACTCTGTTTGTTAACAGATTGAAAAGGGTAAGAAGAAACTTAATTTGAGTTGCGGGTTTTATTTGGTTGTGGTTTTTTTTCTTTTTTCCCCCAGAAAAAAAACCACTGAATTTCTTTGTGACTCTCTAGAATAAATTATTGCAGCACTTCAAATGCAGAGAGCAGAACTTTTTGTATGCTATGCCAGCTGCACTACAAAGTTTCAGAAGAGTAGGTGCTATATTAAGTCCACATCACAGTGTTTGCTGTGCGTTTGCCAGGTCCAATTAAGCAAAATTTATCAAGGCTGGCAGCAATCAGCTTGTTTCATCTGCTCATTGAAAGGACTGATCCATATTTTCTGTGAGAAAATTAGTGGTTGGCCTGACTTAGAATACTGATCACCACTTCAGGTAAACAGTAGAAGATAAGGAAAGCTGAAGAGACCAGGACTGTCTGTGCAGTTTGTTATCCTATATGCAAAGTATTAAAGTTAATACTCTACTTTTTAATTATTTTTTTTTTTTTAGTTTTGGACAGGCAAAACATGATTAATTAACAAGCAACAAAAAGGCCTGGGTATAACCATCATGCATGACATAAAGTTGGCAAAATACTGCTCTTTTCTGTTAGCTGGAATCCGAGACACTGTTTATCATCTTACTGGAAATCTTTAACAAAATCACCATAACATCAGTTATGTAGCACGTACCCAATCTAATGGATATTTCACTAGCTTTCTATCTAGCCTTTCTATCTATCCACTGGCTTTTGTTGGTGGCTGTAAGGTAATGTTGTAAGAGCCCATTGAAAGTCGTGGTGTTAGCCTGGTAGAGAATAGATTGGTACAGCAGTGTCAGGAACAATCACAGAGCAAGTTACAGTTATCATTGACAATTTTAGTATAGCCCACTCTACAGGAAACATCGCATGCCGGCGTCTGGAGTAATGGAAAGCTATTGTGCTCCAAAAAATTTTGTGACAAGCTCTTATCATTGTAAGGAATATAAAACTCGTGCTCCATTATTCAAGCCACATAGTCTCCCAAAAATACTGACAGACACTCTTTTTACCTGTCTCCTTGCCTCTGGATTACATTGGCTGCTGCTAATACGGCTCAGTCCTTCAAATGGGAAGCTGTAAGTCATTCGTCTGACAGCCCAGAAAGGTTGGTTTCTTCTGCCATTGCTTAAGCAGTGGCCCTCTAGGAATGCTTCACTCGCCGTTCAGCCTTTAGGGAGAGCTCACTGATCATCCGCAAGCAGATGGAAGTTTGTTGTCTCTTCCAAAAGACAGTTTGTGTGTTCTTAAGCTGCTTGCTAGGCAGCTTGATTTACAGCATTAGTACTGTTCCAAAATAAAGACCACAGATGATGTGACATAGCTAACATTCCTGAAAATGAATGCTGACAGTATTGAGAGAATTTACCAAGCTTTGTTATCTAAAAATCTAATTAAGTACGTTTTGGGGAAAAAAAGTTTGACAGCAGTGATTTAGAATATGACAACTTTGTTTATCTCTCTAAAAATAATCTCTGGAAGAAAACAACATCTGATGGAGAAAATAGTTGTACCTATTTGGTCCTTTGAACTCCACTGGAGAAGTTATTTTTTGACTACTGTTCCACAGCTCACACAAAGACTATACTAAAATTACTTGTTGAGCTACCTGAAAGAACACAACAGAGAACAAGACATCACAAGTGAAATAAATTTCATTAATTTGGAATTTTATTCTCCTCATGACTCAAAGAAACAGCTCAAGATCATTTTTAATACCAGGCTGTGGCCTGCCTTCTGCACAATTTATGACAGTAAATAAGAATGTACCGTTCCCTTCCCCGTTAGTCCTTCTTGCCAGTTGGAGACTTAATTTTGGAATTTCTATTGAATAGGCATATTTAAAGTAATGAATGGCCAACAACCCAAGAAAGGCCCAGGTCTATTCTTCACTCCCAAGTAAATTTGACAGGGGAGAACTATTCTCTGATTGTTCCTCAGTACTCTTGCTCCAGTGGACTCACTGAAATCCTCACAATGAATCTTAATTCAGACTCTGATGTGACCAAATTTTAGATGCCTGGAATTAGAGGCTGCTTAACAAGACTGCTATGTACGTCCCACATCCTTTGGATACTATTTATAAGGACAAAATGGACTTGCCAGGGGAAAGATGGGACTTTCTGTCTCAGGAACATTTGTTTATTAATTTCCCATGGGTTTTCTACTTAGCCGTACTAATTTCCAGCAAAAATGTTGCTATAGTTTCTCTCTTTCCTCCTTGTCTTTAACTTAATACCCTTTCTGATCTAGGTAATGATTATTTTTCTTTTTTTACTTCACTTTGGCCTCTGAGATTACTAGCAAAAAACCAGCATTTGCTAACAGACACCTCAATTTCCTATCCTCTGAGCCTATTTAACCAGCATATAGTTCACAGTGGCAAATCGTAGTAATTGCATGATATTCACTGGCAAATACTGAGGCAACTGCAAAAATGACATTTTTTAATAAAGCCAATAATAATGGAGGTCATTTAGTTGGAATGTGCTGTATCTTTGCCAAGTAAACATTTTTCTTGCTTCTTCTTCAAATGAACTGCATATGAAATAACAAAGCATCAATTTTTAAGCAATGTACTAGATATGAGTTGGGGAATCCTCTCGCTTCCCTTAATCAGGCAGTGAATAGGGCACACTCGGGTACTATTCTGAAAATATACATCTAAGTTATTAGGCACTTTCATTGTGGCTATCAGTGTTCATTTGTTATAAACAAAGGTAATACATGTTTTGTTAGAGCATAAAATCTGTGTGAAGAATACACAGTGGCTACTACTTTCCTAGTAGCAGAAAACAGAGAGCAAGTTATTTGTATTTTTCGTCTATCCAGAAGTATGTTATAGTGGTCTGTGAACAGAGGAAACAAATGGCGGTATGAATGACACATTCACTATTATACACTCGCCATATAATAAACTCCTCTATTCCTATTTTCCAGGACAGCTGGAGGATATCCTATCATTATTACATTGTAGCCTGTTATACAACTAAAAGAACAAAGTGCCAACATCGTATCTTTTAACTTCTTGCTCTTTCTGCTGAGCCTGGTCTGTTCTGTATTTCTTGCCACAGACACACACAATATTGGATGACTCTACCTGTTTATTTTGAATTTTGTGTTTATTCTTTCCATCATATTCATCTATCAAAACATACAAATAGTTCAATTCAGTTACAAGTGTCATGAATGGAAAATGGGATTCTCACAACCTACCCATTATAGTTGCTCAGTTACGTCTACTGTGTGATATATATTTATTGTAATCACATGTCTGTTAAAAACAAGGGGCTCGTTTTGTGTGAGTCTGATTCAGTGCTACAAAAGGCCAGCTTCAATGTTAACTTCAACAAACCACTTAGGGATATGTTATGCCGTCTGCAGTAGCACTCCTGGACACTCAGAGTTCAGTGTTTAAGTGTTACACTGGAACTGACCTCAGGCAAAGTGGTTACAGACTCCCATGCACTAGGGAGAAAGGAAGGTGTACTTTGTATAACATTGATTACTTACCCAGATGCCTAGATTTGTGTATAGCTTTATATACACAGAGTACATACATATTATATGTCACCATACAGTTTTTTTCTCGTGAATTTTCTGAGGAAGCTGAACAACAAACAACAAATACCAAGAAGAACATTTCTGTATGAATGTTCTGTGACTGGTTTTTTTTTGTCTGTTGTTTTTTTCCTTAACAAAACAACAGTGATCACCTCCTTTAGCCTCTCACAACAGTTATTTAAAGACTTGCTAAGATCAAAGCAGTTTTCGTGAAGGACATAAAGTGTTCCCGGGAAAAAAATCAAGATTTAGTCGCAAGACAGACCTCTCCTGGGTTCTTGGCTTAATCTGCTGGACGCACCAGGTAGTTTAAGATTACAGTTTCAGTGTTTCAATTTTGCCACCCCTAACACATGAACAGCAAGCATTGTGGGTGGTACAATAACTGAGATACCTCAACACTGATTCAAGTATTCCACAAGGCAGGGATGCTCCTGATAGAGTCACAGGGACACATCTCTGTCTACTGAACACTTCCATCAGATATTGCATTGCCCTTCTTTAAAGGCTGAAGTTTTAAATTACTCTCTTTGAGATTTGTCTGCTGCTTACATATATAGAAAAGAAGTTGAGATGTGTATTGTGTCAGGAAGTTGTTCACAAGAATTACTATTTACCCAGCACTTCTTAGATATTTTGTTACACACTATTTTAGTCTTCTGTCTTTTACAGACTGCTCAAGACAATATGGTAATATGCCACCACAGATAATTGCTAAGTCTTTTAATTGATATCCTTACAAGATAAGCTAGGGTAGAATAGTAGAAAAAAAAAGGCCCTGCAATTAGTGCAGGTTAAGTGTTTTAGTGTGCTTTCCAAACCCCTTAAGTTGCCAATGTAGTTATAGCAGTTAATTTTACAATACCCAAATCTCTAATAAAAACATTTCATCTGCAATTTTATTGTCCTTTTGAAAAGACATTTTTGTGGGACTCAGAAGCAAAGCATTTATGTTGTCCAATGGCACGTTTAATGGCTAAAAGACCTAAATATATATAATGCCCTAGCTTTTCATAAAAAGTCTTCTAAAATATTGTTGACGTGTTTTCCTTGCTGGCAAAAGTCAATAAATATTGAGTGCTATTTATATTTATAACTTTTGGCTGCCCTACTAAAACAAATTTTTGAAAGCAACTTTGTGGTCAAGAGATTATTTTTTTTTTTTTACATTCGCAGACATTTTTAATTTGAAAGATCTTACATACAACAGAGCTACCTGGTCTACTTGTGTTTACAAGACAGGATACAATGCACAAGACATGGTATAAAACTGGGACTTTAAGTAGCTAAAATAACAATGTATCAGATTAAAAGTTGTCATTCTGCAGAATTACTTATTTATTCTCTTTCTGACTTTGGCTTTTTTTGGTTCTTCCTGTTTTCATCACCTTTCTTCCTACTAGATTACTTTTTTCTTTACCTATTTAACACCTTCCTTTCCCTTTCTCTCCCAAAATGCATACTGAAATTAGTTTATTTAGCATTTTTAAAAAACTAAGTACCCCCTCAATTAAAAAAGTTACAGCTTCTTCCACCCTGTCTTACTCTACAAAGAACTTTATTCCATATTCCAGAATAAGACACTTTAATTTCTAGACACTGTTTGTTGAGGGCAGCTGGGGACAACAGAACTGGAAAAAAATTTAAACAAAAACAAACCTAGAGTTTCATTGCATATTTTAATCTTCTGTTAAAATAAAACATGCCCTAAATTGGGGTTGGGTTTTTTATATGTCTTCCCAAAATATCAGGATGGGGGGTTTTTTGCATCTTTGTCTTTTATTGCAAAACTCTATGTTCCAGGCAATTTAAAAAAAAAAAAACCCAACAGATTGGTGATCTACACACTCCAGATGACATAATTTACAGCTGGAAATAAAGTAGTGACACAAATTTGATGACCTTAGTGCATGAAGGCCATAGAAGGATGCAAAAATTAATCTATTCTAGGTTTATCACTACAGTGAACTTATAAAATAAGCTGGAGTGAGAGGATTGAGTCTCAATAATGACTGTAGCCTCTGCTAAATAAAATCCAGGTCTGAAATGCAAGGAGTTCACTAGCCAAAGATATGATTATTACTGAGTTAATTAGTAGGTATGATTGCGCAGAACCATGCTCTTTTTCCCCTTGTTTCTTCAGTGAAAACTGGCTATTAGAAAGCTTTCACCTTTTCAGTGATTGACACTTCTGCTTAATATCTGACCCTATTCTTCCTGACCCTTGTAATGAATTCAGTCCTGAAGGTTCTCCAATTGAAATGAAGACCTATGCTTTGCAAAGCACCAGCTGCATCCCAAAGGGCTTGCGATCTAAAGAGATGACAAAAGGTTAAAAGAAAGAGACTATTTCATCCTTATTCAATAGACAGAGCCCTGTGGCCCAAAGTGTGTGTGTCATTTCCTCAGATCTCTGGTGAAGTAGTTATTAAATCACATCTCATAAATCTCACTTCAAGAAATCATAGTATTTCCTTGTTGAAGATTCCCACTAAAAAAGGAAAAAATAGTTTTGTTAGGAAATTGCATGTAATAGTCAAAGAAATCTAACTTCCAACAACTATATTCTAGTGGGAAACAGCAATATTTGCTGAGGTCAAATCTGCTATGGTTCCTCACTTGAGGACGAGGCAGCACCTGAGAGAGGAAGGCTCCTTGGCACAGGAAGAAATCCAGCAAACAAGAATGAGGGTGGGCTCTCCAGAACATGAGTCAGACAAATTCATCTGAGTCATGGCTTTGCCACTGGCCTTTCTTGAAGACTGTATAAAACCCTTGTAGACACCATTTTTTCTGTCCCTAATATTAGGAGTGCGCTTGCTAAAAAATCTCAGTATTGAGCCAAAACAATGTCTGCTACCAGGCAGACTAACAGTTTGACAGGCATCAAAAGCTAAGGTAGCAACAGTACAGAGAACTCTGAGGACTGAGGAGAAAAAACACAAGTAGGAATACATCTGCTTTGATTTGCTAATGATGGCTCTCAGCCAGACTACCGGTATTTGAATGCCTGGTAGTCACAGAAAAGTGACAGTAGTTATAAAGCAAATCACAAAGACACAGCTATTTGGAGTGACAATAATTACATAACTGGAAATTATTTACTTTTATGCATTTAAACTGAAACAACTTAAATAGCCCTCAGATTTGATGCTACCATCAGAAACACAGCTCTGAGTGATAAACGATAAAATGTAAAAAAAAAACCCAACACATGAGGTAGGAAAACCAGAGAAGAGAGAGAGCAAACTTAAACAAAACTCTCATATTCACACTTGATAAACTCTCCCCAAGTATCTACTCAGAATGACAGTATTTGTAAGATGCTCTGCAGGTCCAGTGTGCAAGTTTTATATAGCATGATTGGGTTGATTAATTTCATACACTGTGAACATGTTGATTAAATGAGAATTTTTTTCCATTTTTTCCAAACAAAAATAATGTCTATAATAATGCTTTGTGGAGCATTAAATCCTGCATTACTATGTTTTAGCTAACCTTAGTCTTCATATAAAGAATGAAACAATTTTTTGTACTGAACAAATTGTAGGTTGCTCCCCTCTACTTTCTGCTCTTCTACCCTGATATTCCACTAACCTAAATTTGTGATCTCATTTATATGGGAGGTGTGGTTTGGAAAAAAAGGAAAATTGTTGGTTGTTGGGACAAGGTTTATCTGTATTGCTTGGAACAAAATGGATGTTAATGCATTTTAAATAGTAACTCATGTTTGGGGATTACAGAAAGTTACTCATTTCTAATTTAATAACAATACAGGACTTCTTTACAAACTACATAAACACCAAGCTTGCAGAGCAGAACACAACAAAAAGAAATCAGTGAGTAATGTAGGAAGTGTTTCAAAATACCGATCTTCCATTTATTGTACTGTCCACGGAGTCCACTTTAGAGTGCAAACTTGTGTGCTCAATGTACATTAATTCACTCATATAAAAATAATGGGAGACTAATTTTACATGCCTTTTCAAAAATTTCAGTACATTCTGTGACAAATCTGGAAGTCAGTGGGATTTTATATGAGTACTTGAGAGGAGACTATGTTCATCATCAATCAAATTCAAGGATTGACATCATGCAGTATTCTGCAGAGAAGTCCTGTAGACGTGTAAGATCCCTACCACACAAATACAGCATTTATGGGACATCACGTGATTTAAAATCAAGATTTAAATCATTCTCCATGAGTACCTTTCAGAAGAGATTGAATTGATAGTTATTACCATAACCTTGACAGCTATTCTGAAAAGGAATGATTTGTGTCATAGCTGAAATCTATGGAGTTCTCTTTTTTATTTCACTGGCTTCCATAGGGTTGAAACTTCTCTATGAAAAGCTTTAGGTCTTCAAAGTTGCACATGAATATACCAACTGATAAACAAACCAAGGTGAAACATCACATATACCAATTGCTAGCAATGTTTTATTTTTCACTTTTGGTAATTACTGTGGATTTATACCTAATTAAATCGATACAGAAAATATTGCCAATTTGCTAAAAACCAGAAAAGCAAGGAGCTTTTTTTTTTCTAACCTATGAACTCTCGTTTCCTAATATAATGCAGTAGACTTATGGTCACCTGTTTAAATTTGTGTATTAGACATAAGACTAAATTTTAGTATCTGTCATGCCAATGAGGTCATTGCAATTAATCTGATCTGGTGTTTGTTAAACTGATGCCTAATCTGTCCTCTCACCCTTGCAACTCAACGTGAAGTCAACATCTATTGCTGTTTAAACTTGCATGTCTAAAAATTTTATTAGAAACTTTTGGTGGATACAAACCGTATTTCCTTACTTTTTACCATTTTTCACATATGAAAATATGAAGCCTACATGAATTATGATAAATAATGAGTCTGTTGAGCAGAAATGCCAGCTGAATGAGAATGGTTTTGGAGGCAGAATTAGTGGTTACTTTGATTGTGAGAGTATGCAGCATTGTAAAATAAGTCTGAGGGTCTTACAAAACACAAACAAAATACTGCATTTTAAAAAATCCTAAACTATATTGACAAGGGAATAGAATATTTCAGTTCACATACTCATTATGCAGGTAACTATTGCCAAGCACTTTCTAACAAATTTGATGCAAGCTATTCAGCAAACCAGCTTTTTTTTGCAAGCCACCTTCAAAAAAGGATCATATTTTAGGCATCAGTTTCATTGGTGCTTTACTGGTCTATAAAATACTTATACCCAGAATAATTCTGTGCAGAATGGCATAGCAGAACTGTTCAGGATACATATAATATGTCTGCCCACACATCTGTGTTTGCAAATTAGCTTGCCAGCACTCTTCAATCCAAAATCAGTCCCAGTTATACCTGTTATAAAATGCATAACATTTATTTCACAGTTCCTGATATAGGGCTGTCTTGTAGCTGTCTATCCAAAGACAATTTTCAATATATATATATGTAGTATTTTCATCAGTGAAGTATTACTAGCAGCCCTACAGACATTAGCCATGAGGCAAAATACATAATGTTGCACATCCCATCTTACCCATCAGCTTACATTAGCTTTCTTCAAAGTTTTGTATCTTAAAAAGTTACATATCTCTGTTAGTTCCAGGAAAATATTTATTCTTATACTATTGCAGCTAAAAAATGTAAAGTATTTCTGTATAAAATTGCTGAGGTAACAAGGAAAAATAGAACAGAACAGAACAGAATAGAATAGAATATTCCTTAATGTTACATTGAATTCATCTATGAAAGAGCGATCAGATACAACTTCTTCATCCATGTTAAAGATTCAAAAATATGAAAAAATAGCTTGAAATAGGAAGTACTAAAAGAGATGTTTTACCCTTAACACCCTGTCAAAGAGCTATTCAACTTTCTGATGAAAACATGCCTGACAACAGCCAATTTTTGAGATGCTTTTAAGACCAGAAGCTTGGACCCTGTGCAGGAGTTTTCTGATCAATCAGATCATAACGCACAGTTCCTGTTAAGGATGGCAGAACGTATTCAAAGAAATAAATTCTGTAAAGTAAGTTGCTTCATTTGGAGAGATGGAAGTAGTAGAATTGAAGAAGAGCTATTTGGACCCGGGAAACTCTAGCAGGAGCCTATGTGTTACAGAGAAGTAGCTACTGGATGTGGAACTGTTTGTGGTTTGTTGATGAATGTTTGTGCAAATACAAATGATGTCTGAAGACCATATGAGTTAGATGTGTTATTCTTCCTGCTTGGGGAAATCAGCCAGCAGTGCATCCCTGTACTGTCTGTTTTAGAAGTCCCATGCACTTCTGCCTGGTGATACAAGGGAATAATGTGATTAATTATAAATTTTAGTATAATGTCCATTAAATAGGGGAGTGAAAGAAAGAATACAGTACAGCAATTGTATCTAGTACAGTGCAACATATTATGGGGTGAGGGTTGATTGTACTAGAGAATCAATGCACACAAACATCCAGCCATATTTCCTTGAAAAACTGAGGCATTCGCATGTTAAATAGCTATGAGACTCCATAAAGAAATTAGAGAAGACAATAAATTTGCTAGGATACAATCTGACTGAGTCAGAAAGACATGGGGAAGAGAACTAGAATACTTCTAAGATGTCTGAGTTTGAAATAAATGTGATTTACATCAGAAAAAAAGTGGAGATAACTTCTCTCAAGCAGAAATGATCCTTCATATTCTGATCATATGAATTATGATCACCTGGGCAGGGACATAAGGGAAACAGAGGACGTTTCTCAATAAGTGAGTTCTTGATGACTAATCACAACAAACAAGACTTCAAACAGGTATCACAATAGTACATCACATCTGGAGATCTCTCAACAAAGACTGGAGTAAAGTCAAGTTTTGCAAGAAACCCAAATGTGAGTGAAAAATTGCTGGATCATAAATATAATTTGAACTCAAAAGGGATAACTCATGTAACTAATTTTGGTTTTCAATTAACTTTATTTTGGATTTCCTCTGCATTTAGAACTCAAAGAGAAATTACATTTTGAACTATTTGCAGGTCAGCAAAGATCTGCAAACTAAACCTACTGTGATTCACAACACAGAGGTGCTATAAAAGGAGCTGGGTAGACAAAAATGACTAAGATTAGGGCTCTGCTTCAAACTTCTGTTCAGTGTTCAGAACAGCATGATGTCACCTGCCTTATGAGTAGTGGAGAATCATTCACCACATCGACAGTGGTGCTGGATAAAATACTCTGGATAGGAACCCCTGGGAATCGACAAACTGAAAAGTTGATGAAAGACATTAATAAATCTTAGATGGCCTTTGGTAGCCTTAAGGACAGGAAATCAATTATTATTATTATTATTATTTGATACATGAGTGTCCATAATAAGTGAGTGTACAACATTTTGAAGGCTGTAGTTCAAAAGGTTTGGTGACTGGCTGAAATTCAGTAACAAAGGATTGATTTCTGTGATATCATCCATAGGAATGATTAAATTTCTTCCTTCCCAATGTTGATCCCAAAATGAGCATGGGTACCAACGTTTCAGCCTTTAGTTTAAAATCGTGATTTAATTATTCAAGTCCTGTTAAAGATAAAACCTCTTGTCTCTCAAATACCTAAAAGCAAAAAAATTGAGATGATGTTCTGGACATTTGTAAGGATTCCTCCCCCCTCACCCCCATACTTTCTGGCTCACAAGGCCAAAGTAAGTCAAATTGCAATATCCTATCCCTGAGGGAGAGTGAGAATTAATTTTTCAGTTAGTCAACTTCTTACACTCACTTGTTTGACATTTTAAGGGAAGGTGGCTTTCTGCTTGCACAAACAACAAGAGCATAAGCAAGCCTTAATCACAAAAGAGCAGATGAAAGGTCACATATTTTCGGTTTGTGAAGGTAACCTACAATTAGAGTAATTGCTTGTAATATATTCTTACCTTAAAACTTCTGAGCCTTGATTACTACTGGCCTTTCCCTAAACACAGGTGAAGGCTTTTCAGCTGTACATCCTATATAGCATCAAACCACATCGACAGGTTCTGTAGCGCTCACTATTCCCTGCTTGATTTCTCAGCAGACAAACAGCAGCAGAAAGAGATGGTGAGGTTAGAGTTCATGCATTTTCTTCCCCTTTTAGGAGCTGGCAAAGCAGGAGAAGTATGCCGAGGTGAACATGTCCAGCTTACTGATCAGTTCAGAGAGTGTTTCACAGCAGTGCAGAGAGTAGGGCCTGGCGAGTGAGTGTACCCTGGGTTTCTTTGTGATAGTTTTTGCCCAGAGAGTGCTATGCTGTACAAAGAGTGACATTTAATCTTTATTTCCTTCCCTCCTTCCCTCTAAATGGATATATTTGGAAGTAATAACAAGGAGCATTGTGGTGATTAATTCCTTCTACTTAGCTCACTCGTTTAAAAGAGAAGAGGCAAGTTATTGCCCCCCTGCTCTGGTACATGACCTAACAATCTATGAAGTTTATGTGTGCTTTTAACACTATGTGGATTAGGTGTTTCAGTCTTAACATGTTTTTGGAAATACAGATTTTCCTGGTTTAGCCAAAGCAGCAGTCAGTACAGCAGAAGATTCCTCTTTGTGGTTAGGCTGCAATCCTGTGTGCTCTAATACAGACCCCAGTGGAGATCTGCAGCAAGTTTTAGGGATTTGTGTGCTAAGACACCCCTGCAAGAGTGAGGCTTTGCACTGCAGAGTTTGCCTCCAGGGAGTCTAAATTTTCAGGGAACCTCATTAGAATTTCTACATCTTTTGTAATAAATCATTTTAAAGAAAGAACAGGATATGCAGAAAAAGCAAGGTCCTTTGGCTTAAATGACAACAGAATCTATTTCCCGAAACATAGTCCATTTTCTTGAGACTGGGAACAAACATCCAGTAAATGAAAAGCTGAGAGTGTATGTCACTGAAGGTCTAATGGTTTAACTGCTTTTCTTGTGCATCCAGAACATTTCAATTAATTGATGACAGAAATGAGAATTTGCTGTGGCCATTCAAGCACTTTTGCAAAGACATAAGATGAACGGTTATGTATAGTGACTTAGGGCTGGTAGTCAGGGTTACTAAATTGTACCATTCTGTTCTGCATTCTATACAGCAATAGCACTCTGTTTAATCTATTTCAAAAATAGCCCACCTCAAAATAAAGTTCTTTCTTCTTCTATCTTAACAAGTTTCATGTTGAAAAAAGAGGAAATTTAAATTATATCCCCAATTCATTCAAGGGAATGAAACAAGGTAATGAATGAAATAGAACCCTTACACAAAGCAAACCAAGCAAAACACCAGCCAAGCAAGCTGAAAATAACTGATGTATGATTGTGCAGTTAAAGAATGTATCAGAAAGCACAAATACTTAACAGAAAGTATTAGTGCTTTGCTTTCAATATATTGTTCTTTAAATAGAAAATTTAAAACCATTTTCAAAGAGCAAACTGACCAAAACAAGAATTCTGAAATCTGAAGCAACATCAATATTTCTTTCAGGCACAAGAGTGGATCATTTAGCTACACAGCACAAGTGCCTGTTACTTCAGTAAACAAAGCAAAAGGTCCTAGCAAATTGATGTAAGGAGAGCTATCCATAAGCTAGGAGGTACAGTTTGGCATTGAATTTCAGAGCTATATGCAAACAGTAGAATAGATTCAGAATTGTGCTACATGGAAAAAACAGAATAATATTTGGGAGCTATGGGCAAGTCTGCTGGCTACAGAACCCGTTCGCCTCCAGTCCTTACCCAAGTCCCATTTTTTTAACTTCTCATCCCTAGTCATCCCTCTTTTATCCTTCACAAGCTTTTTACCCCTCTGCATTGTAATAGTTAATTCCTGCTTCTCTAGGCTGTGTGTCTTGCTATCACAGGAGTAGTAAAAACAAAAGACAGATTATCTGTCTGCTTTCAGTGGCATGTAGAGGCAATTTCAAGAGAGATTCCCCATAAACCTGGAAGCAATCCGCTCAGTAATGATGGGCTGTCTGAAGACCTCCCCTCTGTTCAGCACTTGTGAGACTGTACCTTTAGTACTGTGTCCAGTCAAGGGCTCCCCAGGACGAGGAAGGCACTGCCATACTGCATAAAGTCTGGCAAAGGGGCATCAGGCTGGTTAGAGGGACGGGATGGGTGATGTATTCTGTCTCCAGGGGCTTACTGCTTCTCCCACCTAAAACTGAATTATGACCTGTTACAATTTTATTCCCTGCACGGGTGGAAACTGGTTTTTCTGATGCTGTTTGCCCTTGCCCAATAAGCCAAATTGTATTTTACTTATTAATTTTTATTTTGAGAGGCCTGTGTATGTAATTGCAAGTATTTCTGTATCATTACATTAATTTATTAGGATGTGGCTTCCCATAGGGTGGATGCAGGGTACAAGATGCATGGTACTCGTACAAGTACAGTGTCTTCTTGGGAATTTATGAGACTATGCAATAGCATTATAAGCAGGATAAACATGACTTCAATAAATATTTATATTCCTTCTGTCTAGGTTTCTAAATGGACATTGTCACAGCTACAAAAATCATACACACAAGCCTTTACTCAGCCTGGAAGATTTTTGGAACAGGTACTTTTAGTGATATTTCACATGTTTTGACATGATTGAGGCATTTAAATATTATTTTAATATGAATAGCAATTAAAAGTTAAATCAAATATTATTTCTAAAACTATTCTTATTCATGTAAGTGATGTCTTTTTATAAATAGGTTAAATATGGGAGTATCTTAATGTGGGATAGATTCTTGTCATGAGGCATAGTAAGTTTATATATAGTAACTCTGGTTTTAGAGGTATTTACAGTAATCTGTGATCAAAAATGTTTTAATCCAATGTTTTAAGTGATCAGACAGTATTTTCAAAGGCTGTTATTCTGAAAAACATAGTATTCACTGTTTTTTTAAACAATGTGCAGACACCAACAAATGCTGCTTATAAAGCTTCAATGTTCTGTAATTATATTAGATACAGTAGCTATATCAGTATTTCTAACTGTGTATTTGTAAATCCATTTGGCAACCAGGGAAAAAGTTTAGCTGTCAACCAATTATTACTGGATCATTAAATTTTCTTTCAAAGGAGAAGTTTGATTATGCTGAAATGTGTAGAGTGTTATAGATGTACCCAGTGTACTCAGCTTCATCTTTCTTAGATACATTTATTTTTCAATAATACCTCAAATATGCCTTTCACTGCAACCTTGTTTCTTGTGAGGATTATTTGAAATCTGCATAGGATGAATCTCCAATGATGGAACATTAAACATTGAATAAGCAACTACAGCTTGCATCCTGTATGCGAATTAGAGCTTAGCCCTTTTATGATTTTTAGCTCTCCTAATTTTACTGGCTCTATTTCATCTCAAAGTGCGTGTGTGCGTATATACATATATTCTTTATGTTTTTTACATATATACATGCACACACACTTTATGAGATATATATATATATATAAAAACCACCTTTTTTCCTCCACTGAAATATATTTTATAATGGCAGGTCTCTCCTGTCCTATTATATAGGGCATTTCATGCCCACAACGCATTTGCAGTGACCCCTGAGGTAGCAACGTCAATGCCTGTATAGTTACACTATGCAGCACGGCTGGGGATTCTATCAGAAATACATCATGAATTCTAAAATCCGTCTAGCTGCAGTAACTCCATATTGCATGTAATCTCATTAGCCTGGGTCTTAGCTCTTCTGACAGAGCAGTAATGAATCTGTTTCAAGAACTAGGCTGGTTGGTGTTTTGACATCCCAGTAACAAGAGCTATTGTGCAAAGATTTTAGATGGATTTCATACCGAATGGATGGGAGATTCTTGCTTGGTAGAAGCTACTATCCAAAATCCAGACAGCAATCAGCACTTGCCATGCTAGTAGCAAAATCCTGAGCCCAGGTTTTCACCTGGTATAAAATGGAGTAGCGGAACTGTGATGAAAATATCCAGAATTGATTGAAATGTAAAATGGTATTATTAATGGAAGAAAGGATATGTTTTTCTAATACTTAATGCAACATAGTTGTGTTTTAGTACACTATATTTAGTTAACATGCCTTTTGATATTAGTAAGCCATTGGTCATATAGGTTTTTTGTTTTAATACTGTAACTACCTTCAGTTGTTCATTCTAAATAATGGCTACATGCTGGATGGGGAAAATTGTTCCTTCTTTTTATTGAAAACATACAGGCCATAGGTTTCATTGAATTATTTTTGTGCATTTTTCTTATTTAAGCGCAATATCATCTAGAGGACACCATATTTACTCTGAACATTTTGAAATGTTCTTGTCCTTAAAGATTTTTCTCTTTCAGGACTCACTAGTCCTTATTTTAGCAGTCTGATAGAAGTATATCAGTCCTGCATCTCTTGTATTCTGTCTTTTTTTCAGAAACGGGTCAGGTGCTCACCTCCCCCTTATTTTTTTTTCCACCTTCTTCCTTTTCTTTTTTTGTGTGGGTGCTCACTGGGCTGCTTGCCAAGCCCTTTTTCCCTTCTGTGCACCACTGGAAAACAAAATCTTCATCCTTTCCCCCTAACGCGCTGAAGGGTTGCTTCTACTGTTTGGTCTGAAGCTCTGTGCCCAGAGTTTGCTTTAAAGAGAGGAAGCAGTGGTTGCCCCAAGCTCTGAATAGTGGGTGAACGACTAAACTGAGCATGCAGCGCAGGTCACACAATGTGTACTTGGTGGGGAGAAAGGCGTTAAGACCAGCTTCCCAAGGGAAAAGTGGAATCTCCTATTTCATGCCAGCTTCCCTGAGATCAAAAACAGCGAGTCCAGCTGAGGTCTCATGTGTGACGTTTGTATTCTCCTTTTGACCAGTCTGAGCAAACAGACCATCCAGCATTTAGCTTGTGCACCTGAGAAACAGCCTTTGAGGTACTTAGTACTCATGTCACACCAACCTGGAAGCTAACTTTTGCCTACATGGTCCAAAGTCATGAGGCTAATTCAGCTTTTATTTGAATTTTCTTCAGGTATCTGAAGGCAGAAAGGAAACAGGACAGGCTGAGTTGAGCTCTCCTCTGAAATCATAATTTGGCAGTTGCGTTTGCACAGCTGAGAAAAGAGAGAAGTGGCAAAAAAAAATAAAAGCAAACAAATGCTGAGCAATATACTTTGGCTTTTGCATTGTTTTCCTGCCTCTGGAGGAGTCAAATAATGTACCCAGGAAAGCATTTCTGCCACTGTTGATATGAGACTACAGATCAGTGTGGAGTACTTGAAAATGCATAAATTCCTCACTAATTACATCTTCAACTTTTAATATAATTTCAGATTTCACTTCATCATACTAATGAGCTACAAACAACTGTCCTTTGACCCAAAGCTTACAGCCCCTGGTAATTTCCTTTCTACTTACCACATCATGATGTCTTTAGATGACATTTTTACAGTATGACATAGTTAATAATTTGGTCTTTTGGAACAGAATGAAATAGAGAATATTCTTCTGGGGAGTTGAAATTATCAGGATAATGCTGCGTATGAGGGGTTTAATGGAACAGGAACAGAAGCATCAAAGTGACTTTTGAATGCAGGATTTTATGATAAATGTATTGAGTTCTTTTTGTTTCCACTCCAACTTTTTGTGTATAAAAATATTGTGCCAATATAAAAAGAAGATAGACATTGGAATTGCCTACTGAGTTAGAGAGGTAAACTTGCAAATGCTTTGACCTCTTCTGGTATGTTCGTATGTGTTTGCAGAATTGAAAGAAATTCTTTTAATAGTTATAAATATCTTTAGGAAATTCTTAAAAGTGATCTTGTTCTTTTTTAAAAAAAATACTGGAAATAACCTCAAAGTCTAAAATAAAGTTGCTAATGGCAGGCAAAAATCCAAGTATTTTTTCTCCTTCATTCTGCACCTAATTTCTTCCCTCCTTCCTGTTATCTGAAGACATGTAAGTAACCCCCACTCTTGCAGAATCTCGGTGGCTTGCAGTCTTTCATGTATTTACTTTCCCAATACGTGATGGTCAAT
Source organism: Egretta garzetta (assembly GCF_000687185.1). Classification (NCBI taxonomy): domain Eukaryota; kingdom Metazoa; phylum Chordata; class Aves; order Pelecaniformes; family Ardeidae; genus Egretta; species Egretta garzetta. The sequence goes on along the minus strand of NW_009258671.1, from coordinate 1,860,710 downwards.
TACCTCATCATTAAAAAGAATTATACTCTACTGAATCCACAAAAGCAGTATGGGAAGTTTAAAGAATTTGTTTTATACCTTCATGGTACAGAAGAAGTGATCAGAATGCCGTCCCCCAGCTACCTTCCATCTAACTAATGAATTATGTTAATCTCACTCTTTTTACACCCCCAGTTGCGCATTCTGTGGTACACATTAACACGTTTTCTACAGGTGTAGTGGAGTGTGCCTCCTCTGAGTGCCAGTCTGTAATTAGCTGTAAGAGCACTCCACTGGAAGAATGAGACACAGGGTTGAACCTCTTTAAATTAAGAAGACATTGATCACTTTTGCAGGGAGTAAGCTTGCTATAGCTCAGAGCCTAAATACCCATGGGCTGCATAGGTGCTTCACTTGGCTGCTGTGTATTTGACTAGAGAATAAATAAACGCTTATCGTTTAACCTACTGAAGCTTCTAGACTTTTAAGTCTATTTCTGGACCTAGTGGTATTCATTTAAAGAAAAATGAATTTTTTCATAATCAACAAGTTTCATAGACTAAGACAACAAAATGGAGCAGGATAATGTAAATTAAATTATAAGATAGATCGGAGAAAAGGGCTGGAAATTGGTCTGTAGGAACTTTCTCCAGGCCGGTCTAAAGTTCACAGTCAAAAGAAGGGAATCTTTCTGCTGTTATCTGTACCTTCTGCATCAGCTCCTTCAGCTTCATATGATCTGATTTAACCAGCTGTAGCATCATGATACCTATATCATACTATTCCTCCCAGTGGAAATAGTAAAATGATTATAATTAATCAAACAATTAAGTACTTTGTTGAACTGGGACTTAAACAGAGGAGCCAGAAAAGAGCTGAAAGCAAAATAGAGTCTATGCATTTTAATCTTCTCTTTCTCCCCATGAATACTTCACAGGACATAACACATTTTTTTGAAAAAACCTCCATTTTAAGCACAGTTTGTCTCATAATCTGTATCACACATTTGGCAGCCTATGTAACTTTGATAATGGAAAATAAATTATCACACACAGAATACCAAAATGTTAATTATGCTTTTCATTGGCTTCAGCTAAATCCATGTTTTGTAATAGATTTAGGCATACGGAACCACAGCCCAGAAGCTGAAATAACAGCTTGTTTTTTTGCAGGGCTTACAGATCATAGAAAGCATGTTGTTGATGTGTCTTCAAAATGACCTTATGATGGGAAGAGAAAGAATGGAACTATAGATGCTCAGTGAATACATAGTGCACACTCTATTATAATTACTAGGCGAACTTGTATGAGCAAGAATATATTAGCAGATAATGTTAATTATTTAAGAAAGAACAACAGAATAAATTTGCATGCAGATGTTATATATGGAAAGCAATGGTGCTGAATCTATGTAATACAGTACCTGAAGCAATCACATTTATTTTATGGACATGCAAAACTGATGAACAAGAAGGTCACTTTTTACTGCAGACATACTTCAGGCATTAATTCATTAACAATACAAGAATGAATAATAAATACTTGAAATAAGCTGTGCTTCTCATATCTGTCTCTAATGAGGATATAATTAAAAGTAAGTTGCAAATGGGAAGTCTTCTGTGAAATGAAGTTCTTAAGTAAAATTAATAATATCTTCAGTGAACTGGCAAAAATGTTTTTTCTCAGAAATAATTACAGGGATTTGTAGAAGATATTTACTAATGAACCCATATGCATTAGAAACAAAAAATGCTTTTTCTCATCTGTTGAATGCTACAAAGCAAGAAAGATGGGATAAGGAAAATATATGACTTGGAATATACCTGGTTTTAAAGGTAAGTTATCCATGGCACTTGCTTCAAGAACACTGGAGTCCTAATTACCTCATGTTATATACAGGAAAACACAACTGTTAAAGACATATACAAGAGTTTCTATTTCTCACTCTGTGAGTCTGACTTCGGAGTGGTGAGCTTCTCAGAGAGCATTCTCTTAATGGTATCTTCAGTGCAAGGTAAAAAAACCCTAAACGTCTACAAGGTTAAAAAAAGAAAAATCTCTAATAATTCATACATTTTCACCTTCCTTTTGATTATCTCATTCCAGACAGAAAGTACTTCTACCTGAAACCAAAGACATTTATTAAACCCTATTTTTTTCCACTGAAACCACTCTCTAGGAGGCTGAGCTGTCAATTCTCCACTCAAAAGAGAAGTGACTTGCAGGGTGAGTATATCTTTTTCTCAACCCTTTTTGGAACTCAAGACTCTTTCAGCCAGTGAATTACCTGATCTGGATACATTCCCCAGTCCTGTCCCAACCTCCTGTCAGCACAGAACTCCAAACTACTCATTCACTTCCAAGGGAAAGAAATGTGGGCATGTGGGCAAAAAATGAGCCATAGGAAATGAGCAGTCCACAACGTACCCAGGCAGAATGACTGGAGGACTAATGTCAGAATGAGCCACTATGACAGTCTCCAGTCATGAACATGCATGACTACGAATGTAAATGTATATTTGCAAACATAAACTCATATTTTTATCTTCTTCGTGTGTAGTATAGGGCTTAGTATGGCCTGCCCCATGCATTTGGATTAAAGTCTAACTCCTCAGTAGACAGACCATGTCTCAGAAGTCAGATAACAGTGAAATTACATGAGCAGCACTGTACTCAATATCTTCTTGTCTTCCCTGGGCCTCTAAATTTCTTGTGTTTAAGAGTAAACAACATGTGTTTAAGAATAAACAGTGGATAGTGAATAAGCAGACTTTTGATCCCTTGCTTTACCCCCAGTCTGCCCCTGAGGGCAGTTTCTACCTGAAACCTGAGCTCCCTGCCAGTGAAGCTTGAGATGAGCATACCTAAGTAGCTGTAGGCTTGCAAGGGCTCGTGCACTGATCTGTGTAGGTAGATCCTGAAGCTTTGCTGGTAAAGAAAGATGTCATCCATGAGAACACAGAAGTGTGCTTGAGGATGTAGGTTTGTAGTCCTAAGTTTCAATCATGATAGAAAATTTCCTGTTTCTTAATGTGTTTTTGTTTTGTGAAATAAACTTGTATTAAGTATGAGACAATTTAATTTGGGATCATGGTTACTTTGCACACATATTATATGTAATGAAATTATTCCCTTAGTTATTAAGAGCCTACTGTTGCATTATTTATTAATCATTTTAATGCATTCTCACAGGATGCCTATGATATCAGGAAGAACTGTTAGCTTACTTGGGCACAGAAAGACTGAAGATTCCATATACCAGAGTACTGATTTGAAATCTCTAGGAATCTAGATCCATGTGAATTTCCCAAAAATTAAGAAATGAAAGACAGTGGGGGAGCTGAGATTTCAGTCCTACTCTTCTGGACAGTCTCCTCAAGTTCCAGAATAGTGGAATTATAATATTGGTCTCTTTTTATTTCCTTTCCCTGTCTGTGAATTTGCCCTATTCACATTTTTTCTTCAACATTCCCCCACTTATGTCCTTTATCTTATCCCTCTTGTTCCACATTGCTAGCTCTCCCCTAATGTCATGCTAGACCCTGGGCTTCCATTCCCCTAAAGAGAGACATCTCTCTCATATGCCATTCTGGTGAGATACATAGGTAGAGCCCTTATAAAAGTCTGTTTTAAAACTCTAATGTTTTATCACCGTCAGCATACTTTGAAAAGAGGGCTGTGGTTATTGCCATACAGACTTTAAATTTTTAGGCTTCTGGCTCTGGAAGAATATTTAGAAAGGCTCTCAGCTGCTCTTGTTACCAACACAGCAGTTATGAATGTTACTTAGGAAGCAGTGTGTATAAGAGTTGATATGTTCCTTAGTAAGCAAATAGGAAATACAAATCTTTAATTATGTATAAAGATTCAGGACTTACATCTAGAAGAAAGCTGAGGCCCACACTCCCTTTTCTTCCAAATGTGTTATGTGAACAATAATATTAAAAAACCCACACCAAAGCCAACCAGGTCCTATTATTAGGATCCCACAATCTCAGGATATTTCCTGGGTATGTATTTAAGGATGTGTAGTAGTTTCTGTTCCATTTGAAGATAATCTGCTACATAAATGACTTAATATAACATGGCTCATCTGTTTTAATTATTATTAGGGCTCTTATTCCCTCAGTTTTCTATGGTGGCAATTTCTAAGTCTTACTATAACAAATACCTCTTGTAAGTTTGGAGAATCCCAGGACACTATGCTTTGAAGAATTCATAATAGTCAATTTTTGAAATAGTGACTTTTTCAAATTCCTCCACATTTTTAATAATGCCAAAGCTTTCATTAAAAAGAATAATAAAGTCCACTGTTCATGAAAGAGTGGCATACTGACATACAGACTTGGAAAATATCTTGGGCTTGTAACGTAATAAATCCGCTTTTTCAGATTTGTTGAACATATTAAGCCAATCTTACTGTAGAAGGGAAAATAATCCTTGAATTTGGTCTTACTATAACTGGAGCATTAATGCATTGATTATTTGAAATCAGGGAGAGATATATACTTGACAGAACGTTCTTTGTATTTCCTTCACTTTTATTTCCTCTGTTTCAAAATCATGTTTTCTTTTCTTCTCCACAAATTGATAAGGAGTAGGGAGTAAGGAATACAGTGGAGATTTTAATACAGACCTGGAAAACATACAGGTAGAGGTGGGGGGTTTTACAATATTGTCTTTTTTCTTTCCATGAGTGGAACAAAGAAAGAATTACTACCAGTTTTGGAAAATGCAAGGGGGAGAGCATGAATTTTTTCCAATGACTAGGAGTATTGGCAGACCTTCCTTTCTGCTAACAGATAACTTGAGTCTTTAGTGCCTGTTAAACATTTGTCTTTCTATTCTTAAAATACAAAGGAAGTTCCTTTAATTCAACACATAGATTTGAAAATGCAATGATGAAACTTTTTTTTGCTAAGTGTCCTTATTTTGATAGTTTTTCCACCTGCTGCAGTACTAGCAAAACATGAAGCAAACTTATAATGTGAACATTAAATATTCAATCCAAATACTAATATCAAGCATCGATTTTGTTCCAATTTTAATGCAGCTGGAAGCTGACAATGAAGTCCAAGCTAAGCTCTAATATTACTGTTGTAATAAAAATCATAATTTTCTTTGCAGCAACAGTTAATGGTAGATACAAAATTATTTTCAGAAATCAAAAATTTGAGCCAATTTGGCTTAGGTACATTTGCACCAACTTTATAATTCCAATGAGTCTGCAAGCCTGCAAATGGAGAAGCAGGGTTTCAACAAAATTCACATTTTATTTTGAAAGAAAATTATATCTCATTGTGTAAATATTCTGAACAGATAGAGTAGGTGGTCTTTTCCTTGAGATAAATAACCATGGCCACTCAGTAACAACCAAAGATAAGAAGAAGGAGAAAGCAGTATTGGAAGCATGTTACAGAAAGATACTTGACAATAATGCATTTTTGCAGGCACAAAACAAGCCTTTAACAGTAGGCAGTTGTGATTGTACTTAGGTAGATATAGCTTCAATTCTAGGTATGCTATACTCCTGTCTGCAGTAGAAACCTATTGTGAGATACAGTTAGACAACTTATTTTTTGAGTTATATACACCTATTCTTAATTTGTTTTCTTAAAATACAGGGTACTGATGCCAATAAAAAGAGATGGATTCACAGCCAGGTATAAGAATGTGAATGCTTTTCAAAGCAGGAGACAGAAAAGGAGGGGGATTTTAGGAATAAAGATAACGTGAGTTGGAATCTATTCCCCATGCACCAAAAAAATTCTGATATGGACAAAAGAGTAAGAAGTTGCAACTAAATCTCAAACATACTCAGAGTCACAAAAGTGTATATGTAAAATTTCAATAAAGTTTTCAATGGAGTTGCACACCTTTGTTTTTTTCTCATAATGTTTATTCCTGTTTCAGCTTTCCAAAATAAAAAGTATTCCAAGCCCATCATAGAGAATGTAGAGGGGAAAGTGACAAAGCCTGTATTGCAGTTGCCTTTTCCAGATTAATTTCATAGGCCTTGCAAAAAATTAGTAAGCATTTTCAGCCGGATCAGAACATTTACTCTGCCCAAACTCCATCCCTCTGAGCAGATTTTGTTGCAGATTCTGGTATTACATGTTCCCTCTTTCATAAAGAAATGAAGTTGAAGGAAAATGGAAAGTTCACAAACGTAGACTAATAGGCAAGATAGGAAAACTACCTAATCCTACAATAATAAATGTTTTTATTACTGCACTCCTTGCTACAGTTTTGCTGTATAGAAACTGCATTTTAAAGAAGAGGGAATTTAATTCTACAGAACAGTACATTGCAAGATGTCATGTATTTGCATCTCATAAGGGATTGATCTGGTGGAATAAATGTTGAAACTGAAAGTCGTCTAACTGCTTAGTCTTTTTTCATTGTTCCCTACTGTTCCTTATTGTTAGCTCATGTTCAATATTTGTGTTTGAATAAAGTGCTTTTTTCACAATCCAGAATTTCTAGTGCTATGTCCCTGTTTCTGTTAGCACTTAAATTCATGTCCAAAATTTCATCTATTATTCTGTACCACAGACATGAACTACACTCACAACAAGCCATCTTTGTTATAGCAGTCCTGGTTTGCATAATATTTTAAATAAAATTACTCTTATTTTCAATAAAGAAATAATCACACATCCAAATAAATACCATGTAAAGACAGCTGCTTGCTCACTGAACAGTCTCCAGCCACAACATAGGCACTAAAAGGACTGGGTTGGTGTTGGACGGATCTCAGTAGCAGCTGTGGGGTGAAAAGAGAATGACCCATAGGTAATGCAGCTTTCTGTGAAGAACCGAAGGAGCACAGAAAATACTCTCCATGCTCCATCCTTCTCCCTCTTCAAGTGCATGGTGCAGATTCTCTAACAAATGGGCATCTGTAAAAGGCATTGTCAAGACACATTGTTCCAAGGGCAGCAGTCTGCTTTCTGCTTGCGGGAAGGAAACCCTGCGTGATGAGTGCACATAAATTAGTACAACACTTCCAGAATCTTTGTGCTGAGTGACCATAAAGATGAACAGCCAGATGAAAAATGTGCTCTAGTCAATGCAAATCTAAAGTAATTCGGCATATATCAAAGGAACTATTTATTTCAGTTTCATTCAAACATTGGCATCACTACAATCTCATCTTCTGCAATAAGGCTTTGTAAATTAGTATGCTTATAAATAAAAATTGAGCATATGACTTTGTCATCAACTGCATAGATAATGTAGAATGGTGGTTTTTATATTAGACACCTTTTTGTTATTGGTTTCTCCGGGTGATTAATTATCACGTCCATATAGAGAGAGAGTGAGAAACCTCCCAAATCAGGTGCGAATACATACAGGTGCAAAATCTTCATTTTGCATCAGAAGAGTAATCTGAAGATGGCATTTTCACACAATGTTCATCATTCGCAAAACAACAGCAATGCATAGTTCTTTACTACACTTTAAAACAAAGACAATGAAAGCAATAATGGCCAGTCTGAGCACTGAAACTATAAAGCTGCTGATCAGTACAAAAGGGCATGTTCAACACATGTGACAACATAATCATCACCAACAATGAAGAACAAAAGCAAAATGTTATGCTTACATTAAAAACATCTAATATTTATAAGAATAATGCTTAAATGTTCTCATCAATATTTTTAGGAAGTTTAGCGTTTACATTACTGCTTGAAATTAAACTTTGTTTCTAATAAAACTTATTAAAAGGTATGTTCACAGAAAACAGCAAGTGTGGTAGACATTTTATTTAGTGTAATAAACATGTTAGCAAAACATCACTGTGACAGTTTGAAAGTAAAACAGTCACCTACAGTTCTTTGGCATTTGTACTAAACACTGGGAGAAGGGAAACAACATTGCTTTATTCGAAATGCTGCAACACCCAGCATATATCCCTGGTCAGTCCTGAAATATCTTCTGCACTAGATATAAGAAATTTATTCCTCCTGTGTACTGATCTCCCTTTGTTCATGTGACTCTGTTAGGGATGTCTCTTGTGCATACAGAGAGGTATGCACAAGCAAAGCCTAAAGGCTGAATTTCCTGGGTTTCAGTATCGATGAAAAAATCTAGAAATAATCCCTCAGTATTTTTGCTAACCTACCTTACCAATTCCCTTATAACCAATGCTACATATAGTATGGAGTTAGATAAGTAAATATAATATTGGGTAAAATTATGAAGGAAAGTAAGAGTCTACTTGCTGGGTCACCTGTAGCACTGTACTGTCTTTGACAGTGACCATTACTACTAGTACCTCTAGAAGCAGTTGAAAAGTACATGAAGAAAATAAAAAAACACAGCAAATTATTTTCAGTCACTACAGACCTGAATTATTTTCAAAGTGGTGATTGACTGATGACAGTTTCTGCACTCTCCAGAGTAATCCAGAAATAAATCAAATAAACACCCCTGTTTTGTCGTTTTCTTCCTTCTTTTTTATTAAGGCCATCATATCAAATAGTGTGTTTCAGTAAATACAGAGGCATTTCTGTATTGGAGACATCGGTGTTCAGTTGCTCACCATTCAATAGTTTATTCCAGTTAATAAAAGTGCGAGTAACAGGGAGTTTCCTCCGCAGATTTTTTCCCCATATATCCTCTGACAAAGCCTGAATGTTTTCCAGAATGGCAGTATGAAACTTGGTGTCCTCAGCTTTCAAAAACTTTACAAAATCTGTAGTAAACTGACTTTGGTCTATCACATTTAGAGTCTCACTCACAGACTTGCTGACAGTCACATGGAGGTTGGCATCTCTGAAGTAGTGTATCTGGAGGAGCAAGATCCCTGTGACCTGAGTGGTAAATGGAGTCAGGGCAAAAGTCCAGTCTGACTTCCACAGGCAATTCCGGTGATTTGAAGGCTGGTACTGGTGGGCCTCAATGCAGGCCACAAAGATGTGCCTCTTCCCCAGGCTTCTTTTGAACACACAGCAGTTCCCTGCAGGGAAGTGGCAGCTCACGTAGGCCTTCAAGCCCCTGTGGAGGGCCTCTCGCCACAGCTCCCCCTCATCGAGCATCACACCGTGCAGCTGGGGTTTCCTGGTTACCCCACGCAGGTGGTCAAACTCGAAAGAAAATTTGTCCTGAGGGTCAAAGAAGCGGTTTCCCCCTAAGTCGTTGTAGTGGGTCAGTAGCACAGTGTGCCCGTTTATTTGGACGGGGGTGAAGTTGTTCTTGTTGAGACAGGCCCCCACATGGGCAGCCTCCTGCCTCACCAGCTTGTCATCTTGGACCAGAGCGGAGAGATCTTGGACAACCTGGCCGAACTCCCCAGGAGGGGACTGGCGCAGCAGGTTGCAAATGAGAGACACCTTCTCCGGCTCGTGCAGCTCCTGCCTTGCGTACATGCTGGGGGTGAGAGCTACCCCAGGGGCGGGAGACTGCAGGCAAGGGGAAGGGATGTGGGCCGCTTCGTGGTAGGGGGAAGAGGCACAAGATGGCGGCAGGGGGGTGTGGTGGCCTGCGCTGGTGGCCTGCGGTTTGTGACCTCACAGTGGCACCCACGGTGGGGAGTCAAGCGTGGGGGCTGTGCCGAGCGGGCACTGGGCGTCCCAGCAGGGGCATGGGGGTGAGAGGTTAGGGAAAGGGGCCTGCTGGGAACTGGAGCAAGCTGAGGTGATGTCCTGCCGAACGCTGCCAATGCCACCACAGTGACGAGACTGGAGCAGGTGATGCAGAGCCGCCATGGAAGAGAACAGATATCCTCCTCCTCCTGCTCTGCCTCCTCCTTCTTTTGCTGCTTTACCTCCTCCCTGTCTTCTCTCCCTGCCCTGCGACCACTGCTGTCGTGTGACCTCCCCCTGCGTGCCCCATTCCCTCCAGGTTCCACCCATGGGACCCCCCAGCTGGGTGGCAGGGGAGTGCCTGGGGCAGCCAGCCCAGTTAGGTCTGGCCTGGTCTGGTTGGGGCTGGTCGGGGCTGGTTGTGTGGGCGCAGTGCTGGGTTGCTCGTTGCTGCTTGTTGTTGGCACTCCTCTTCCCACAATTCCCGACAGCTGCTGAATCCCCTCCGCCTCCCCACATTTCCCTCCTCTCGCTGCGCCCCTTTCTTCACCCTGACCACCCCTTGTTTTCCTTCACCGCCCTGCCATTCTCTTTCTCTGGCCCTTTTTGTCACCTTTGCCCTCAGAGTCTCTAGGCAGAGAGCAAAAATGTCTTCCTGCATGCCTCAGAGCCTGCTGCTTTATTGGAAAGCAGAAGACAAGGATGTTCTAGAGTATGAGAAAAGCAAAGTGCAAGCGTTTTAGGTTTAAAAAAATTAAACTTCTTCCCCTCCTCCCCCTATTAAAAGGCAATGACACAGGCCAGAAGTTTCCTTAACTTGATCTCTCATACGTGGTTTTTGTCCATCATTCAAAATGAGTTCAGGACTGGGAAGATTGATTTAGACAGCACAATGGAGCTGCTTGAAAAACTGCAAATGCCTTTTGGTTTTGCACATGTAAAACATGTTTTCAAGGTGAGGAATATGTAGATTAAGCAATTAAATACGTTTAGAAGTCCAGTTACATAAGTCCCTTACAGTTGCTGACTTTTGAAAATTAGTGTTTGAGAAGTGAATTTCATGCTAATAGGATGTGCTAAATCAGCAAATAATTTGCCTTGTTCAGGTCTTTTGTTTCTCTGTAAGATAGATAACTGGGCGGTTGCATTACCATCATCTCTTTGCCAAACCAAAATAGTGTGGGGTGATGGAAAATATGTAGGTCTTGCTTCCCAACTATTTTGAAACAAGGCCTAACTTGAGAAAAACTAAAATAGTCAGATTTAATCCCATCCAGTTGCTTCTGTGATCAAGCTAACAAACCCAGACATGCCTGTCTGATGCTGGGCAGAGCCATTAGAGTGCCTTCCTAAAAATCACTTTGCCAGGAGGACAATATGGTGTTGTCTGATCTGCTCAGGCTTCAGGTCAACATAGATCCAGCACACTTGTTAATTCAATTTTCCACTATACTTCTTTGAAGTATTTAAGAGGTGTGCCCAAAAGGATGGGAATTGCACTCTAACCCCTGTGGAAGGCTGTGGCCTTGAGATATGGCAACATTTAAAGAGATTTGTATGATGCTTACATGATACAGCTAAAAATTGGACATACTAATGAGTTAATTTAATATTGGTAAGCATCAAGTGGATGAAGTCCCAGTGAGCAAATACTGCAAAATAGAGCACCTTTGGACATATTGGAATTTCATGTTCTTCAGGTCCCTCTAGTAATTACTCAAAAGATGTATGATTTTTCCTTTTAGCTCATTTTTTTACCAAAAATAGCTTTTTGGTAAAACTGTTTTCCTATGGGAATGAAGCCAAGTAGCTAGATATATATATGTGATTTCTTTGAGAATTTTGTAACCAGCTGGCTGATTCTGTCCAGATTTGACAGAGGAGAACTAAGTATGGCAAGTCAGAAACTTTTAGGTCACATCATGCTGGCAGGCAGGCAGGCAGAGGGAAGGCATTCGGATTTCCTCACTCTATCTTGTTCCTTTCTCATTGTTCTCTGCCTTGTTGAGCCAAGGTAAAACCAGCAGCAGGAACTCAACCCTGGCTAAAGAGGCTGCCCGTGGTTTTTGAACTTGCACTACACTGAGAGAATTGCCAACCTTGAGAGTCTCATGAGAACTTGAAACTGTTTCTCATTGTTTCCTATATTTTCCACCTACTTTTATTTCTGGCAGAAATTTGAAAGAGATGATCAGTTGTGGGTAGAGAAGAGAGTAATTATTTGAGGAAGTGACCTGCATAGAACAAGTCTGATCTAGCTATATTTAACAATATAATATACTCACCAGTGTGATCTAGTTATTTGTAGCTGGACTGTTAGGTGTTCTTTGCTATTTGAGAGAGATTTGAGCCTTTTCAATAGTTTTGGGGCTCAAATTTTTCATCAGTATAATTTTACATAAAAATGCAATGCAGTCTGGAAGGAAATCTTACTGACATCATTGTCAGTAACTATACGTCAATAGTTATCAATGGTTACACGTGACAAAAACAGTGTTATAGAAAACAGTTTTTAAAGAATAATCTGCTTTTTTGTTGCCTATTCTCTTTGAATTTATTTTACTGTAATGCCTCTTTGAATAATATCAGAATTATCAACATTAAGATTTTTTAAGGAACAATACATTTTCATATATTTCCTCTCAAGACTAAGTCTTTGTCAAGATACTTCTTTTTCTGAATAGCAAAGATTTGATGTGCATTAATAAAAATAGGAATAAAAAAAAATCTACCAACAAAAATTTTATAACATTCTTTTTTTTTATATTGACATGATTTTCAAAACTTTAATTTGAAAAGCTTTCCTGTGTAGATTATTGCCTGTAATTCATCACAAAGTAACTGAGATAGATAGAAAAATTAATTTTTTTGCTAGCTTCACTTTGTGCCAATATCTAAGTTAATATCTCCCAAGTCCTGATAGATTGTTTAATTCCAGAATAAATTGGTATTTTCTTTTTCTATTTAACAGTTATGAGAAAATTTGCAGTTTTCTTAAAGATGTTAAAAATTAGATTGAAGGTATCAACCTTAGATGTGGGATTTCTCAAGCAGTAATGAAATGCATATTTGTATTGGATTATTTTCTTGCTAGTGATTTTTGTTAAAATGATCATTACAGTTCTCTTTCACAAACTCAAAGCAAATAGTTAGGTACTGATTTATAAAATTTTGAGCTAGAACTCATTAAATTTACTTTTGTACGTGTTTTCATTATTCAATGTATTTTTACTTTTATTGTACTTTTTCAGACATCTCTTAGTAGGAAATGTATTGCATAAGAAGAAGCTGATAATGTATCTTTAAGCTTTTAGTTTTTATGGTGTCTTTTCAAAACTAATCTGCTTTAGTAGTAATCAAAAGTATTTATCAAAGAGCAATCAAATTTCAAGTGAGCCATTTTATGGACACTTTTGGGGAAGCTCTAATAACAGCAGGTGTCATGTTATTAGATGCTGAAATTTAGCCTCTTTGGTAGTCTCAGTTTAAGGAGCCAACAATTATGAATTTTGCTCAGCTTGCAGTGATAATCAATTGCCATTTACTTATGATTTTTGTGAGTAATTTTGTCATTAAATTACCAAAGTTTCTCTTAATTTGGCAACTTTTAAGAATATTATAAGCTAAACTGTTAGAAACATCTATGTAGAAACTTTCGTGTAGAAACTTCTGTAGGATAAATATAATTGTTAAGCCTGAGAAAAATGTAAGTGGCAGAAATAGCAAAAAAGTATTATTCTACTCAAATTCTTTTGCCCTTTTGATTTTCCTAGTGGTTTTTATAATGAAACACTGAAATTAATTAGTGTGCTAACATTTTGTAAGGTCTATGAAAACAAGCTTACAGTTTAAGAATTCTGAAAGTGTGAATAATTAATCTGAGTTAAACATTCTGGCTTGTTAAGAATAGAACACAATGTCATAGGTTATTATATAGTGTCTTGTTTCCAAACTTTAACAGTGTTTCTTATTTGATGTATTGAAAGTCTTGGATCTGATAATAATTTGGTCATCCTTATTTCATTTTTTAGATTACTGTTTGCTGTATGTTGTATGTAAATTTAACTGACAGTATTTACAATATGGATTAAAGTGTTCTTGGAGAGGTATTATACTAAAAGTATTTTCCGCTTGATAATTTTTATGCTGCAGATTTATTTTACTGCATATCATTTTAGAAATTTTATATAATATGTTCTAATATTGCTTATGCATTATATAGAAATTTATTGTAATTACTTAGATGCTAATTACATCATATGGTACATTTTAATTTTCATAAAATATTTTTAACACACAAAATCAAAGGTAAAAGTTGCATATAGAAGTAGAATAATATAATGCATTGCAGTCACAGTTGCTTGAGGTTTTCTCTATCATTCTTGCTCTTATAATAATTTATAACAGTGTTTTGTGTGTATCTTTGTATCATTGCATATCTTTGTATTGACTGTTTTGATTTTTTATTTCAGAAAACAGTTGACAAACGGAAGGAACATACAATTAACATAGAAGACTTCAGGGCAATTTATCGTACTATTGTACACAGACCTGAATTTCATGAACTTTTCCGTCGTTACTCTTCAAACTGCAAAATTCTAGCTGACACCGAGCTCATTGAATTTCTCAGAAAAGAACAATATGAAACTGAAGCTTGTGAAACAACTGCCTTAGAAATTATTTTGAAGTATGAACCCATTGAAGAAGGTATGCATAGTTTAAGTGTTTGATTTCTAGCTCTTATTTATTGCGGTTCTGTCAGTGGCTGTGTTTATATTTTTGAATACTCATCTGACTATTCAAATTGAACATTTTAAGAAAATTAATGTAAGCAATTACAATTATGTATGTTGTATAATATCTTTTGTAAGCACTTGTTTAAAATGTTGATTTTTTAAAATTCAGATCTTTAAACATTGTTAATGTAATAATACAAGAAACCATTAATGGAGCACAATAAATTTACACAGCATATTGCTCAGTGATGGCATATTACATTACTTACCATATCTATCATTCTTACTTCTTGTTCCAACAGACTGGTCCAAAACCTACTTGTAGATTGCTTCAAACAAAATATAATTTTCATACAGTAGATGCGCTAATATAAACTGCACTAAATCTTTTTAATGTCCACTGAAACATGTAAATTGCTATTATTAGGAAGCCAGACTGAATTTTTTTGTTTAGCTAAGTGCTCAAAAATAATTTTTCTTAATTAATTAGAGGAATATAAAATTTGGATTACAAAGATTAAAAAAAAATAGAAGTTATGCTTTTTTAGCAACTGATCTGTTCAGCACACGATATTTCTCTTAGAGGATATCAACCAAAGCAATTAAATTTTAATTTTCAGTATTAAAATCTGAGGACAGAGGACAGCATTTCTGAAAGCTAGAAAATGTCAGAATTACGTAATTTAGTTTGGTTTAACTAATCAGGATTTTGACCCACAGTCACAATAAAGTGACCCATTGCATTTCAGGACATATTTTACAACCAAGATTGTTCTAATCCTGCTTCGGGGTCATGTTAATTGTTACAGCATTGTTGATATAGTAGAGTTTATTCTTAAAGTTTATCTTACAAATTGAAGGAATATGTGCTACGAGAGTTTGATATACTACTTCCATTTTGTACTATTTAGACCTACATTTGTTATAATAGAATGCTTTCTATGAATCATACTTTTTGCACTTGGTATTCTATATTTGTGTATCATATGGCAGAAATTTTAAATGTATAAGTAATTTAATACAGATTAATAACAATTAATAACACAGGGGAAAACAACTTCTAAGGATGTAACTACTGAGAAGGTTATATCTTTTTTTTTTTACTGAAAAAGACTGAAACCTTAGACAATTACTCTGGTTTGCACTCAGTTGGATATGATAGTTGTTCTCTGATCAGCTTCTAAGGGTAGGTCTCTAAACACAGACTTCTACTATCATAGAATCATGGAATTGTTCAGATGGAAGGGGCCCTCAGGAGGGCAGCTACTCCAGTCTTCTGCTCAAAGCAAGGTTAACACTGAATTCAGAATAGGTTTCTAAGGGCTTTTTTTCAGTCAAACTTGAAAACCCCTAAGGACAAAGGTCCACAGCCTCCTTCATGTGCCCAGAAATGGCTTCCAAGGGTTCTTGCACCATGATTTTCCCAGGGATCAAAGTGAGGGTGGACAACCTGTAGTTCCCTGAATTGAATCATAGAATCATAGAATGCTTTGGAAGGTTTGGTTTGGAAGGGACCTTTAAAGGTCATCTAGTCCAACTCCCCTGCAATGATCAGGGACATCTTCAACTAGATCAGGTTGCTCAGAACCCCATCCAACCTGGCCTTGAATGTTTCCAGGGATGGGGCATCTACCACCTCTCTGGGCAACCTCTTCCAGTGTTTCACCACCCTCATTGTAAAGAATTTCTTCTTTATATCTAGTCTGAATCTACCCTGTTTTAGTTTAAAGCCATTATCTCTTGTCCTATTGCAACAGACCTTGCTAAAATGTTTGCCCCCATCTTTCTTATAAGCCCCCTTTAAGTACTGAAAGGCCGCAATAAGATCTCCCTGGAGCCTTCTCTTCTCCAGGTTGAACAACTCCAACTCTCTCAGCCTGTCCTCACAGGACAGGTGTTCCAGCCCTCTAATCATGTTTGTGACCCTCCTCTGGACCCGCTCCAACAGGTCCGTGTCTTTCTGGTGCTGAGGACTCCAGCGCTGGATGCAGTACTTCAGGTGGGGTTGCACCAGAGTGGAGTAGAGTGGCAGAATCACCTCCCTTGACCTGCTGGCCCCGCTGCTTTATATGCAGTCAGGATACAGTTGGCCTTCTGGGCTGTGAGCACAGAAAGTCCTTGCCCTTTTCAGAAATTAGTGCAACATTTGTTCTTCTCCAGTCATGAGGGCCTCCCTTGATCTCTATGGCCTTTCAAAGGTGATAAAGAATGGCTTTGCAGTGATATCAGCCAACAGTCTTAACGCTGTCAAATGCACCTCATTTGGTCCCATGGACTCCCATGGACCTTTATGTGTTGAGTTCTCTCCAGTAAGCTATTTTATCTTAACCTGTATCTGCTGGCAATTTCTTTTCTCCTTGAACCCTTGTCTGTAAGCACAAAGCCTATACCTTGTTGATGAAGACTGACAAAAAGACAGCACTGAGTACTTTAGCATTATCTGTGTTTGCCTTCACTAAACCACCTGACCTATTCAACAGCAGGCCCACTTACTCCCTTTTAAAAACAGCCAACACAGCTGTAAAAGTGCTCCATGTTGCCACTGATGTCCCTTGCCAGTTTCAGTTCTGGCTGAGTTTTGGCTTTCCAAACACCATTTCATCATGCCTGAACAGTGTTTCTATATTCCTCCCCTGCAGCCTGCCCGTACTTTGACTAGCTGTTTTATAATTTCTTTTTTATATTATTTCACTTTTACTCTTAGTGAATCCATGACATTGTTCTTGTTGCAGTAGAAGGAAGCTGTCTAAGCAGCTAGCACTTGTAATTCAGCCTGGAATCTGGAACTCAAGCTGGATTCTTCCAGATTTCAGTAATACTTTGCAGACAAAATATTTTTCTAATGAATGAGTTCCTTCTATTGAGTCAGGCATACTTGTAGAACTCATAATTTCTAATTTGCTTAGCTACCATGGAAGGATGTGTGAGTGGTTGCCATTTTTTTTTAAAGAAAAGCTCCAGTTATATTTTAATGAGTGTTTAAAGTAATTAAAATAATAATATTCTGAAACCATTATGCAAAAACATCATATATTTATTACTTTAAAATCCTTGTCTTTTTACAAATTTATAATTTTTTTCTTTCTGTGTTTTAATTTCTTTATTTCAAAGTGCTCTCCTTTATGTGCTCTCTTTGCTGTCATTTTATCTTTTTCCCTTGTCCTTCTATATATTCTGTACTTCAACTTGCTGTTGATCATTACAAACAATTTTTAACTTTATTTTTCTTAGGGTTCTTTTCTGTCATTTTGCTTGTCTACTGATTATACTGTCTTCTCTCAATTGCATCATTTAGTGAAAATGCACGCACACACACCCAAACCCGAAGACTTATATGTACCCTCGACTTAATTGCAGAAGCACTGTGTAAGATCTTCATAGGTGCCAGATCACCCTTTCTGAATCATGAGAACTCTGAGATGAGTGGAGCTTTGTTAAATCTGTAATATGCCTATTCTTCAGCAATTGAAGGCTGCTTCAAGTTGTGTAACATTTCCGCTGAGCTTCTCTGAACATAACATGATGCAAAATTTGCCACTAAGCTCAGAAAAGGAAATCAGGAAACTGCATTTTATTGCAATCTGTTACTTTGTTCAGTGGAAGATGAATCTCAGATGTTTACCTTTGTTAGTTTCCTTTGGTTCCCAGTCTTTGATAATGGATGGAATCAATAACTGGTTAAGAAAAATAAACCCAAGAAGAAGAAAATCTTCCTTTTGGGATATAAACCTGGAATATCTATGCTGATCATTTCCACTGTGGCTGAAAGAAGAAACTGGATCACTTTCAACAAGAAACAGAAGACATTTGATGTTTTATTAAGAGTCACTCGCTGTCCAATAATAGCTAAAACCCTTTGATTCCTTCTGTCATTACTTTCTGAGTTTGCCTTTTAAATGCGAACATACTATATTTACTATATTCTACTATTTCTGAGAACTAATGTCCTTACTAATTAATTATATAATAAGTTATCAGTTTAAAAGATTCCTTTTGTTTTGAGTTATCTATTTTGATGGGAAAGTTAATAGCTATAAAGTGGTTAAACAATGAAGAATCTTTAGTCAGAAACCCCATTGTAAATATAAACAGAAGTTTCTATAGTTTTAATTTAATGTCTTGTTTAAGTTTCAGATGTTGAGCCAAATTCTTCTTGTTTCTTCATCTGTGATAAAATTATTTTTCTTCTAATTAGAGATAATCATACTAAATGAAATAATAGCTGTATTGTTCACGCTCCTTTGAGTGAACTAATACTCCCACTCAAACATGTTTATTGGAAAGTTTCAGATATGATTGAGATGATGGTGCTGTGATAGACCATTTTGTGTAACTGTCATTCTGAATTTGGTATAGAATATTCTTCATCGGGATGATCTGCCATCCTTGTCCTGTGTATTGCAGAAAGGGAAAAGGGCAGATTTTGACACTTGACTGACTGGTTTGCTAATAGTAACAACCATTATCTGATAAACTTGATAGCACTAGTATGTCAAGATTAAGATGAAAACAGTGACTAGATTTTATATACAAAGTTGATAAGTCTGTCTATAACATTTAGTGCATCCCTAGCATTTGTGTACAGAGAGAGACTTTTCAATGCTATTGAGCCAGATAACCTTGAATTAACTCTCTGAGGGTGCTGTAGTTAGTTTAGGAACAGTATGGAATACATTACTCTTCCATTTTGATAGTAAAATTTAATTTTTTAACAGCAAAATTTTTAACTGCATTAGCAATTTTGTGTGTGTGTGTGCTAAAGGTTGCTTTTTTGGCTTGAGGGAACTCTTTTATGGACTTTATCATAAAAGTGGAGAACATGTGATTCACACCTGAGAGTTTTATCATACAAACATCCAAATGTCAGTTTTGTTTTACACAAACATTTGATTATCTCTCCATTTTATTGCTAATTTTGAATAGATATCTTGAGTCATTAAATGAAATTCAGAAAGACATTTTATGTCAAACGAATGCACTTTTTTTTTTAAAACCTTGATATATGTGTCTTTTTTTAAAAAAAAAAAAATTCTCATTCAGTATTTGCATAGACAGGATTAGAGGCGCAGTGAGGATAAGAAGGTGCATCTCACTGTTATTTGCAGTGTAGTGCCATTGAAAGACTCTGCTCTTGTCTGTATTTTCCTGCTAGGCAGTACAAAACCAGGTCAAAAATAGAATCCTCTCTTGAAAAACTTGCTTACTTTGTAAATAACAATATAAGCTTGGTGCATCTGTCAGACAAAGAATTTGAGTAATCCAGAATGTATTTGTGAATAAAAAAAAATCTTCAGTTTATTCCTAGGGTGTACATTATTTTGAACTTGCTTTTGTATGTGCATGTGTGTGTGGCAGAGAGCAAGAGGGAGAGCATTTGCAGGAGACAACTTTTGATAACATTGGCCAACATAAACTAAGTTTAACAGAGTAGTGACCTCACTCAAATTCTTACAGATTTCATAAAAAATCATGTGAAATAAGAAAGATGACTAAAAATCTCAACTAAGACAATGGCTGAAGCTGTATTGTAGTGATCTCAGAGAGGAAAAGAGTGTGTAGATATTCAGTTTTAGGAAAAGCTTTCACCAGAAGATGACAATCGATTATGAGATACAAGACATTAGAAAGCTAAACTGCAGCTCAGACAGCTACTTTATCCCATTGTCCACCAGAATTAGTTATAAGTGTGGGTCAAGTGGATAATAGACTCCCTAGAATGTAAACTCAGAGTAGAAAAGGAGTAACTGTATTCTTACTTTAGCCAAGGAAACATTTCTGTCTTTCCAGTTCACTTAGAATATGTATTTTAGTCTGACATTACGTAGCCAAATTTCATAGTTTGAAATCCCATCTGATAATGTTTCTGCCTTGAGGCTGTTATTTGATACTTTTAACAATTATTGAAAGCTTCCTTCTTCCAACATAGCAGAGTAACACCCTTGTCTCTGATTGCAAGTATTTCTCATGACTTCACCTGTAAAATTCCCAGCAGATATATTTGTACCCATTTCAATATCTCTGTTGGCCAATTAACATAAACATTTAATTTTTAATTTGGCTATCAGGAAACAAAGAACACAAGCATTTAAACACAGGAAAAACACCTTTCAAAGAAGTTCCAAGATACGAAAACAGAATGCAATAAACTCTAAAAAGCATAGGCATATAATGTAATCCAAGTCTTTCAAATACTCAGGTTATATCCATAATTCCTCTCTGATATGGCAGTCTTTGTATATATGGCAGAGCTGGAATTTACCTTAAGTGGAGAAATGAGGAACATTTTTTTTTTAAATTATGTTTGAAAAAAAAGAATATTATTGATAAATTGTATTCTAGTCTATCCAAAAGGGGAGGGCAAGAAAAAAGCATTGAACTTTGTAAACAACAAGAAGTTACAAGAAGAGGGAAAACTTTTCTTGCATTCTCTTTTTCTTTCTACACCAAATGGATATGTGTGCACAGTATTTCTGACAGATCCTAATGGGGAAAAAGACTGAGGTACCTCTAGGGAAGAAATGTGAGGTCTTGATGAAGTATCTTTTCACTGTGGAATAGTTATGGAGATGAATTCCATTTTCTTTTAATGTAGAAGCAGAAGATGTCTGTAAATGGTCAGAAAATATTATGACTGTGCTATTCCTCAGGACTTAAAAAGCACCCTTTTCCATTTGTAACCAGTTTTGGTATCTTCATCAGACAAAGATAAGAGCAAGTTCTGAAGAAACCCAGTAGGTTTTCTTCACTGGTAAGAGAATGGTAAACAAATAGTAGCAATAATAAAAAAATAAGTCTACCTTTATCTTAAATGCTGAGAACTAAAATATCTTCTACCAAACATCAGATCTCTGAAAATTTATTTTAACAGATGGTATGCCATTTATGTTCACGTGATGCTCTTTTGCATATCTCTATTCACAAAACTGTATACACTGCCAGAACTGTAAGTGCAAAGGGAATCTCTTCCCACTTACAGGTAGATCTTATAATTTTACAGAGTTGCTTGGAGTTTTGGTAGTTCTCCAGAAACACGATGATGACTTTAGTTCTGTGCAGTTCAAGGACAGCAACTACAAGTCCCTGAGTTTAAAAAAAAATTATAAACCAGTGTAATGCAAGGGCTTGTAATGAACTGTATAAAAATACAAATATTTTTAGTCCATTGATTAGAGACATGAGCTGAACATCTTACTGAAGTCAAAGAGCTTACACGTTGGCTAAAAAAGTAACATGAATTTACTTTATAATGTTTTAATTTTTAGGGGATTATGGTCATGAGCATATTTACCTAAACATAAGTTCTCTTCTTGAGAACACTAGTTATCTTTTATCAATGACAAGAGGAGCCAGAAATGTATCAAAAATAATTCAGGAAATAAAGAAAACCTCGGAAAATCAGTATTTTTCACTAATTTAAAAGATAAATATAAAAAAAAAATGGGGAAGAATTGTTAGTAAATAAAAAAAAGTCAGAAAAAAAGTTACTGTCCCAACTTGTAATTACACAGAAAAATATATAGAACATGAAAAATAAATTAATCAGAAATGAAAACCAGATATTATTGATGAAAGACATTTTCTTCAAAGGAATTAGGTCTACAATTCACATGATTAATTATAGATAAAGCATACAGGATTAATGTGTTCTGTTTTGAACTACATGTAAAAAAATTCAAAACATTTTTTAAAGACCCAGAAAGTAGAAACTTAATCCTATTGCTACAAGTATAAAACAATATAACACATGCATGTGGATAAATCAAAAATGTCAAGATACTAAATAAGATACAACTGTCAAGAGTCATCAGGGTAGCAATAAGTCCTTCTGGTTATGTTAGTTAAAATAAAGACCAAGGAAATTCTTGATCCGCTACCTAAGTACAATCACGCAGCCAATATTATTAATGAGACCAGAGTACGATCGTAGCCAAAAATATGGAAAAAACAGGGTAGGACATGCTTAAATGACTTAATAAGATCAGTGAAGACAGGTGGACAAATCCATAGGTCCTCAGAAAATTGGCTAATACAGGTTACCTTTGAAAACATGTGGAGAATGGATGATGAAATGAAAGACTGGGAAAGATCAAATGTGATATCTATTTTAGAAAGGGAACATCCAAGGAAATAGATACCAGTCAGTTACCAGAAAAAAAAAAAAGGAACAAATAGTGAATATGTAATCACCTCTAAGATGGTAAGGATGAGTAAGAGTTTGTCAGGACATTCCATGAAGAAATAGAATCCAGTTTTCTTCTATGAGAGAGTAACAGAAAAATCATACTTTTTAACACTGTCTTGCATTCTAAAAAGCAAGTTGAGCAAGCATGCAAAATAACTACATGGTACATAAGCAACTCATTAGAAAATTACTCTGAAAACTTATTCATCAATGACTTAGAATCAAAATGGAAGGCTACATCAATCTACACTTTAACTGAGCATTGTGTTGGGATCCAGATTTCAATTATGTCATTGATAAGATGGATGATGGCATAGAAATTAATTTTATTAAATTTAGATCTCATGCCAGAACTTCAAGTAAATATGGAACAAGATCGGAAGTTATCTTG
Organism: Egretta garzetta; assembly: GCF_000687185.1. Classification (NCBI taxonomy): domain Eukaryota; kingdom Metazoa; phylum Chordata; class Aves; order Pelecaniformes; family Ardeidae; genus Egretta; species Egretta garzetta. Next base: position 1,837,892 of record NW_009258671.1, on the reverse strand, counting down.
GCAAATTGATGATATAGAAAAGAAGGATGCAGTTCAATAAGGAGAAGTACTACATTCCATTTAGGGCATCAAACATCAAGAAGGAAGTTCGCTAGATGGAAAGAGTTGTAGAAAAACAATGAAAATTATCAAAAGTCTAAGAAAACCTAACCTAAACAGAAAGATGTAGTGAATTGAATTTGTTTCTTCTGGAAAATAGTGGAATGAGGGGAAGTGTAATAGCGGTCTTCATATGTGTATGACTGAAAAAAAATGGGAGGAATAGTATGAAAAAGAACAAATATTTTGGACAGCAAGGAAGTTTTAGGATAAACATTATGGAAAAATTTCGGACAATAAGGTTACCTAGTTTTGGAATGGGAGCGCTAGGGTATCTGTGGATTCTTCATCAATGGAAGTCTTCAAGAGTAACTTTGACAGACTTCTGGTAGGAATAACATTTGTATGGTTAAGGACAACAGTGTATGTATGTATGATCTCTGGAGGGCTTTCATCCTTATTTTCTATTTCTGTTTAGCATTTTTAAGACATTTCAAAGCTTTCTAGTTCAAAAACCTGTATAATTTAGAAATAATTATTTTCTTTGTGTTACCATCAGAATGATTTTCATAAATCCTCATTTAGGTACAAAAATTTCACTCTGTACACATACTGAACATTGATGATTGCAACTTTAACCTGTAAATCATGATTCTTATAGCAGTATCAAGAATTAACAGGTCAGATAGGTGGTTTGGGTTTGGGGTTTTGGGGTTTTTTTTTAGTCATAAGTTTGTATAGAGTTTATTTTAAGTTTTGGTTATAAGTTTGTATACATTGACTTCTTTAAATTATCATTAACAGAAAGTGATCTTGGATTGGTTACTGCTCAATTATCACTAGCCAACTATGATGACAAAAATAAGGTTATTTTGCAGCGAGAACTGGGCAAAATCCCTAACTAATTCAAACTAGGTTATGTTTTGAAGCAAAGCTGACTTTGGAGATTGTATAATTTGCAAAATTATTACATTTGAAGCATGACATTGGAGCAGTGGTTGGCAGTATAATGGATCTGTTTGTCATTAAATCAGTTAAAAACAAAATAAATGGGATGACTATCACTGGTATGGAGGCAATTAGCACATTTTGTTATAGATGAAGTAATATAATAAGCCTGATCTGCAATTCATCTTTGTGGGCAGTCATTTATTTTGTTAAGATGCTATTTTTATTTCAAATACTTCTAATTTAAACATTATTTAATCACTATTTATTTGGAATTTTTCCACCACTGAGGAAGATATTTGATGCTAGGAATTGTAGTTCCCACAAGAGTATTATGTCAGTCTCCGACTGCCATTTTGGAGAATAATTCCTATTATTTCTACAAAGAAAAGAAGATTCTCTTTGTATATTGACTGGCATATTACTTACCAAAACTAAACAACAGCAAATATTTTCCTTTATATTTAATTAGGACTACTGCAAACTCATACTGGTATCCATAGAGGAATAAAAATGTGTCATAATTTTGAACCACAGCAATTTGTCTCCAGAATTGCACATATCTGATGTTTGTGTTTATATCACTTGTTATGAATTTTAAAATTGAAGGAAAGTGTTATGCTGTATAACCTTTAGCAATATTAAAAATTATGAAAATACACGGATATAGCCATCAGTTTAGCTTCACACCAGAAAATTTGCTTTCTTTTTTTGTTCAGTGAGGAAAAGAAGGCAGATGTCATTTGAAGGATTTATAAGGTACATGAGCTCAGAAGAGTGTTCGGTATTTAAAAACGATCACAGGACCGTCTACCAAGATATGAACCAACCATTATGTGACTATTTTATTTCATCTTCTCACAACACCTACTTGATTTCTGACCAACTAATAGGACCCAGTCATTTATGGGGATATACCAGGTATTTAGATACTGTTTTTTCGTATTTTAAACATTCCTTTGGTTTTTTTTAATGAATACTAAGTCACATATAATCCTGCTTGGAGATAATGAAAAGAATCATCACAGATACAAGAAGAAAATTTGAGAGTGGTATTTTATTTTGTGTGTATGCTTTCCAATATATTTGCCAAACCATCTGTTCATAGTCTGGAAACAATCTATTGTTTCACTTACACCTCAAAAAATCTACCTCACAGCAAATGAAATCTGTAGTATGCTGCACAGTATATAATTAAATCAGTTTTTAATCTCAACGTGCCACGCAAAATAAATAGCTCCCTGAAATAAATGTAAAATTCCTGGGCAAACTCTAATCTGAGCAATATACAGGACATAAGGGCATGGTACAGTGGGGTATGTCAAGGATATCTGTGATCAGCGTATGTTGCAGTGTATGTCAATTTAGAAGCAACAACAACAAAAGCAAGCACTACAGTAGCCAAGGAGAGAGAAGAAACTTTGTCTTTGAATGTGCAGCCTATGACTCCCAAGACGAGAAGGAAACCAGGATGCCTTATTGCTGAGACACATTTAGAATAAATGATCAGGGAGGGAGAAAATGGGTTAACAAATAAAGGCAATACAGAGGGGGACAGAAAGTATGAAGAATTTGGAAGACAGGTGTCCAGCAGTCCTATTACTTTGTACTGCTTTAGTAAAGTGAAAGCAGTTGGAATCATCATCACCCGAACTTTTTTGTTTTGGTTGTTCTCTGGATATTCTATAATGGCTTGCAATCATCAGAAACAGTAGTAAACTTATTTCTAACAGCATTTTAAATGGTATGGCATTGTTTAAAGTAATTGCAAAGAGGGTATAAAACCCCCTCTCTTCCTCTTTACCTACTAATTGCGTAAGAAAAATATAAAATGCTAAAATAAGCTAGAAGCATCCTTTAGATATTATTAGCGTGTAAAGGGCAGCATGTAAAAGACAGATTGGTAATTAGGTAAAATAGTTTACAAGAAACATTTAAATTAGTAACAAGCCAAATATTAGAAACCTAAGACCTTTAACAGTGCCGTTAACATACTAAAAATTAAAACAGAGTAAATTTAAGGCATCTGGGAAACTTTAGCATGCTCTCTTAGAAATAAGGTGGGGGGAGAACAACTGAATTGTGTAAAGACCAAGCACAATCTGATTCTGTAAGTGTGATGCTGTTATTTTTAAGCATAATGATTTTCAAACTTCTATATAATTCTATAGGGTTTTTCTTTTGTGATGAAAAAGTAGGTTTTTTTTGTGATTATTCAATGTGCTTGTAATCAGAAATACAGCAACTTGTATAAGAAAGTGTGGTATCTTTCTTTTGACTGTAAAATTGTTTCTCTTGTTCTTTTGAAGCGCTCTCTTAAAAGGATGTCGTTGCCTGGAAATTGACTGCTGGGATGGCTCAAACAATGAACCTGTTGTGTATCATGGTCACACTTTAACAAGCAAAATTCCATTTCATTCTGTAATTCAAGTGATAGACAAGTATGCATTTGTGGTATGTATATATACATATATATATTGGTTAAAATGTGATGGTGACTTTAACAAAGCCCACAGACGTGGTTGTTGCAAATTATTCTTCAGGATAAAAAAATGTGACAGTGCTTCTGGCAGTGGGCATTGTTGAAATAACTTATGGAAAAACTGTGTTAATGTTCTTAATATATTTTTAAATTTTATTTAAGGGAAAAGTAAACATGTTTTGCTGATAATGATTATAAACCAAAATGGTGCAAGGAATTCAGAAGAACTTGTTAGATGGAATTCTCACCCGAGGTCATTTAAACAAGGACTGAATATAACGTGAACAACTACTTCAGAATCAGTCTAATGTTTTCTCTTTCTTGGTATCTTTCAATTTTTTTACTTCACTTATTCTTCTGTGGATACCAGTTTGTCTTATATCCTATGCTTGAATTTACGAAATAGAGAAAAATGTTAGATTATAGCTGAGTTTGAGACTTTTTTTTTTCATTTCCTCTCTTCTTATTTTGAATTCAAGGCCTGATAAAGGTTACCATCTACTGCTGTCTTTTTGTCAGATGACTCATTAGGGCAATGTCCCTTCTGCCTATCTCTGGCAAAGCAGTGAAAGCTGGAGAGCTTTTGGCACCATCTCAGTCTTTTGTACAGTTTTCTGGCAAAACTCCTGCTCAAATGAAATCCTGAACAACTATTAAGATAACTCTTGTATTCAGACCAGCATTATGTGTTGAACGTATACACCTATGATCACACGTTTGTATGGATTTTTATGTATATATATTTTTAGCCTTCTCAGAGTGAGGCAAAGATTTATTTTTTCTGTTCTGATTTCTATATAAAAATTAATTAGTCTCTGATTTTAAAAGATAGAATCGTAGAACAGAATCATACAATGTTTTGGGTTTGAAGGGACTCCTAGAGGTCACCTAGACCAACCCCCCTGCAGTGAGCAGGGACACTGCTAAATAGATCAGGTTGCTCAGAGCCCCGTCTAACCTGGTCTTAAATGTTTCCAGGGATGGGGCCTCCACTACCTCTCTGGGCAACCCGTTCCAGTGTTTCACCACCCTCATTGTAAAGACAGTGAAAACAAAAATATGGTTTTATTTCACTGTTCTTCACAACCCATTAGATATAACACCTATTTTTGCTAATACAGAGTGTTTTATAAAATACTATAACACAAACCTCATTTAACAGGCACAAGTTACAATATGAAGATGAAATCACAACAATAGGTAAAAATTCATACCAGCTGTCTATCCAGGCTATGGTGTGCTTCCATTAGTAGTCCATTGCAAATGGCCAGGTGAAAAGTATAAAACCAGGGTAAACATAAAATGGTACTTCCCTTAGAAATTTACAGTTTAAGTTTTGCCCAAGCAAAGATTTTATTCAGAATTTTTGTTTTTAGTACCCACCAATATTACTGGCAACTTATGAGTTTTATTTACACAGTCTAAATGGACATGTCTTTTTTGAGTTATTCTATAATTTTTACTTGATTTGCCATCTTTCATCTGTCTTGATTGAGTACTGTGATGAGTAAGGTTTAATGAGTTCCAAGAAAAGTTTGTGACATTATAAAAAAAATGCATAGCTTGTTCTTGTGAAGGCAATGATTTCTGAGGAAATTTTAAGGATGTTGTCAATTTGAAATGTAGTCTATTAAATCTGTCATAAATTAAATCAAAAGACATATAATCCTGGTTTACTTTCTCAGTTGCAATTTCAGAATCTGATTTTACCTTTTAAAAACAAAATAAATCAGTTGTCTCTTTTCATGACAAAACTGTGTAAACAATGGAGGAAATTCTGTACACAAACCATTGTCCCCCACAAACCAGAGAAATATTTTAAATCTGTGTCACTTAGAGTAAACTGGTGGCTACAATTAATATTTACCTGAAAGCAAATTTTGCCTTTTCATTGTCCTTTAAAATAGGTGACAACCACTAAACGAGCTATCACTGAAATATCTCAGATGTAAATTTAAAGATACATGATTATGTCGAAGCTTCCAAGTTCTTCCTATAGCTACATGAAAATTGCAATACTTTTGTTTTCTTTGGGTTTTTTCCCCTTATTTCACCTTGTTGAAATAATTTTTCACAAAACTTACTTATTATTTCTAAAAAAGTCATTGACCTGATGTGCTAATTCCCTGTTGGGATGACTTATTCAAAAGAATTTCAAAGCGGCTGTGATATAACCTTTAGGTGCAAAAAAAATGTGTTTCTTAGGAAGAACAGACATTAGGTCTGAAAAGATGAAGATTTCTTTAATTTTGAAGAAGACCAAAATGTTCAACATTGATGTTTTTAGAATTCAGAATGTTTTAAGTCTCTTTTGAAATGAACCTAAATATTTTTTTATGTTTTACTGTGTTGGGGAGCTTTTACCCCTTCCTCCTTTTTTTGGCAGATGAGATTATAACTCCTCTTTTTTCTTTGCAAGTTCATTTGTTGAGAAATGCTGTTTGGGAAACACAGTAGCCAATGCATCATTCTTTAGAAACTGTATATCAGCTGAGCTATTAACTCTGTGAGAAATTCTGCTTTTTGCTTCCAGGTGGTACCCTGCCTTGTGCAATTGAATCAGTCTGATTTTTGGCTGATTTAATGCTTATTTTCTCTCTACTTTCTTTAAATCCAACCTTAAACAGTACGTTCAATGCCTCTGATAAATGATTTTTTATGGATTATTGGACAAATACACTTCAATATGTGCTTTCCAAAGATCAGCACAGTTTTTACCTGTTTTCTCTGATGAAGTGTTGTGTTCTTAACTGATCTCCATTTGATCTCCCTAGTTGTTGTTTTTTATCTCTGTATGTGTCTAGCCCTGTTTTAAATCCCCTTAATTTCCTGAGGATGCATTTTTTGCTCTTTTTCATTTATGCTTTCTCTTTTCTGTAACTATTGTGAGCCTTTTTATGGTGCTACCTGAAACAACTGACCTATATTCTGAAAGTTTTGAAAATAAATGAAAATACAGATTACCAAGGGGCCTTTTGTCAGATATTTTGGGTAATCAAGTAGTCTTCTTGTTATTTATTAATAATAAAAGCCTTTAAATTATGTTTCCAGGCATCTGACTATCCAGTTGTACTGTCTTTGGAGAATCACTGCAGTCCTAAGCAACAGGAAGTAATGGCAGACTATTTAGAAAATATTCTAGGTGACAAACTTATTACTTCAACAATTGGCGATACAGTAGTGACTCAACTACCTTCTCCTGAGGTAATAAGATTGCATTTTTATCTCTGAAGGATAGGGGAAAAAACTGGGTTGGTTTGTTGGGGGTTTTTTTATTTTTCTGAACCTGAATTTTATGAAAATACTCATCTGGTGTCTGAAATAGACTTCAGGTAGTAACAAAAAATAATTAAACACAAAAAAACCACAGGAAAAGATAAAGAAAACAGAATTTTTAAACAACATTAAACCTTAAACCAAAATTTAAAAATCTTCACTTTAAACATAATAGTGTATCTGTTTTCTGCTAATCAATTTTTTGTTCCTTAGATTGAAAGAATTTCCTGAAATTTAAACATTGTTATTGAAATGGAAAACAGAATCTACATTTTTTTGTTAAAAACAAAGTTGGTGGAACTATTTCATTGAGTTCTGTTACTGCAAAAACATTCTCTCTTTCTCAGTATGTTTCTCCCTAAGGCAGTGTTTCTCAGCTGGTGGCTTGAGACCCCTGGGATATGAAGTCAGCAAAGGCAATTAGATGGGTGTTGAAAATTTTATTGCAAACTAAAACAAATAGATTTTCATTGTTCCAGTCTTTGCACATAATTTTCTTTCAAGGACAAAGAGTTTTTTTAATCTCTTGTAACACAAATACATGCATACATACAAAATAGTTATTTAGGCTTGTCACTGTTATCAGTGATACATCAGCTATGTTTTATGCCCTTTTTTTACAGTAGCTGAAAAAGGAACAATGCAAATGAGAGTGTGGGGAGGAAACACTGTCATAAGGAAAGACAACACACACAGAGATGTATTTTTATAGAGGATTTGTCATGGAAAAAATATTTTTGAAGTGCTTGTAACATTATGTTTTTATATAACACTGGCCAATATTACTTTGCAACCTTGAAAACTGTTCTGTAAATTAGAAAAATATATAAACTGTATTAAACATGAGTGTTTGTTTTAAAGCGTCTCAAAGCACAGCTGCATTCAGTCTAATAGATATCCAAGGATCATATTGTCTCTGTAGCAAACACAAAATCAGGGTACTGCATCCAAATCGTGAAGTCACTGAATCACATACTTCAAAATATTACTTTCTGTGACATATGTCCCTTGCCATATGTATACTGTGATATAGGAAATTCATATTTCATATTTCCATAGCTTAGAGTTTTCATAAGTCAGCTCTGTAGAATTTTTGCCTGAAAATACATTGCTGGGTTCTATAATTATTTCTCACTTAAGGGTATGCTGTTCATGTGACATTCATTCTACTGAAATTTTAATCTTTTAAAGTTGTGTGAGATGTATTCCACATCTATGTAAGATGTAAGTTACCTAAATAATACCAGTGTCCTCAGCTGATTTACCAAAGTCTGAATTTATTAAATAATTATGTTGAGAATGAATAAGGATTAGGATCCTCTCAATTTCTCTTAGCATGTAAGAAAAATCATTAGGATTTTATTTTACAATGGCAATATGTAGGTATGACTGAATTTACAAATAGAGTAGCAAGCTTCACTTTTGGCTAGCGTCTTTTTGAAGAACCACTTTTGGTCCATGTTCAAAAGGAGTTTAGAGGCATCACATCTTTTAAGGTTGGGACCTTGTGCATATTCAAGGCCTGGGTAAATTCATTATTGTTTGAGTGAGCCAGATGCTGAACTTAGTCTTAAGCCTGCTTTACTTAAGCAGCACGAAAGAGATGGAACTATGTTATGGAACTATAAATGATTAATTTAAAATGCTGTACATGAGAAGGATTCTCAGTTAGTGTAGATAAAAATAGTTGTCACCTATGTCATTTACTGTTCCACTTTTTACAAGAAGTAACACTATCAAGAATAGGGAAGAAACTATATATTCTATAGGAATCCAAGCGGTAAGGCCATCCCAGGAAGAAAATGGTATCAGAAGTGTTAACACCAGTAACAGAGTAAAGGCATTGTTCTTTAAACATGACATTCTTCTGATTTCTAATATAAGTCTAATAAAATATAGTAAGTATCAGGATGATTAAAGTTCAGTGTAATTGCTTAGATATGAGATTGGTTCAACAGAATGATAAATGTTCATTGGCATGGCTCAAGCACAGTAAACACATCTGCTTAGAGGCTGATACAACGAGTAGTCTGATAACTCATTTTGAAAAAAATTACTATGAATAATGCACTCAAGGGAATTGGTGTACCTGCCTACGTGAGAACTTTTACTAGCAAAATTTTTATCAGATAACTGCATCTATACTTTATTCATATGCAACAAAATGGAAAAGCTTTGAAATCAGTTTCTTCTTTTGAAACTTTATGTGACTCATCTGTATTTGTATGTAGACCTGTACCTTTCACTGAATATTGAAATAAAAAAAAAGAAATAGGAAATATAGGACAAAGCAACATTTTTTAAAAGAAATCATTATACATTCTAATTTAGCCTTCTAATTTTTTTTCTCTTAAGTTTTATTTGTAGAGTCCTGTTCAGCATGTTCTATGGCCAAAATACATTAATTTCACCTAGATTATTAGCTTTTTCCTTGGCATGTTTTATTGGATATGCTTTTTAAATCTGTTCTAAATATTAATTTAAAATTACAATCTCTTCAGTGTTGCTTCTTTTTTTTAGATTGTTACACTCATATTACAGCAAAATAAAAATAGGTGGTAAATTACTTATAGGCTAAAATATTTACTTATCTTGATTATAAATGAATATGTGTATCACACTAAAGTAGCTCAGTATTAAGGTGAATACACTTCAAGTTACTTTACTATGTGTTTGTATATATGTATATGAATTGAATTACTCTGAGTTTCCTACATTTTTGTTTTCCTTCCTTTGTCATCTTCACCTACCATGAGTTGAGCTGCACTCTCTTCCCTTCTGCTTGGATTTTAGCAAGGAAGATGGGAGGGATTGAAAGGGTAGTGAGGCTTTCACTCTTCATTGAAATTAACAATAACCACAGAGACATTTTTTACAATATACTCTGTTAGAGAATATTCCAATCTAATAATATCCCTAGGGATACAGCACAAACCTCTTCACTTCCACATGTCTCTCACATGACTATAAATGCAATGGGCACACTTCTGTCCCTCAAATCCTCTGGTTGTCTGTGTAACAAGTTATTGATCACTTAGTTGTCACCTCTTGTGTTCATGACCTGTGCTATTGCCTTGCTAGGCTTCTTTTTTTAACAACCTACTTGTAGGATCCCTTAAAGATTTGGCTCCAGACTAACCAGCTCAGCCCTCATTCCCTTTTCTCTCAGATTTCTTTGTCAAGGACCTTCAACATCCAACTTCTCCCTGTCACATGAGGCTGAAACACGTTTCTTGGGTGGGAAATCCTCTTTATCTGACAGCTACTGTTCCTAGTTTTGCTCCTCCTATGAAGGGGGTACATGCAGCTCATGCAAGGCTTCCTTTCAATACCCGCTTCTCAGTGTTCTTCAAGATCCAAATCAAATGGTGCCCTTGTCTGTACACGAAGTCGAATACCACATAATTTCTCCAAACACTTCATAGAAACCTTTGCCAATTACAGGTTCTTTAGATCTTGGAGATCTGGAGATCTCCATGGAAATTTTTTTCTCCTCTGTTGTCTGATCAATCCCCTACTTTATTTTCTAAGTAGGTTTTGAGCTACACCTCTGTCATCTGAGATGATTGTGTTCTTCTGGAAGAAGGATTAGAATGCAGAGCAAACGCAGTCTTAGGTGCTTCCTTGGACCACAGCTCATGCATGTGTCCTACTATCTTAAGTCTTAAGTGAAAAACACAAGGAGGTCCAGAAAAGAAAATTGGATGGTCACTGAAAGCTATTGCTCTCTGCTTTTTCTCGACACCTGCTTGCCCTGAAACACAAAATCCAGAAAGTTTCAGGAAGAGGTTTTTAATTTTTTGGTCTTAGTCACATGTTTAACCTGCAACTGGCTATACTAGTACTATTAATTCCCTGGAATATTACTGTATTCTGTAGCATCTCAAGAGACGATTCTTCCTCTACGTGTAGAGTAGAGGAAGGAGAAGGCTTTTGCACTGTTTCATTCTTTCACACAGCCCTTATCCACTGAGATAAACCAAGGCCACCCTTGACCTTCACCAATCACTTCTGCTGCATCTGTCCTCTTACCTCCTTCCCATGCAGATATTTTGCCACTCAAAGCAACAGACCCACTACAATCCTCTCCTTGCAGTCTTGGCCACTATGGTGCTTCTAAAGAGACTTCATGAACTTCCTTTAATATTTGCTGGAATATCAGGTCCTTTTAGTCAGTTCACACATTAAATTATATTTGGCATCACTGACTGGCACCAGAGATGTCTGCCAATTGCACCAGCACTCCTGGAATATGCTAATATAAGGTGACAGAATGTGGTGTCCTGTGCAGCAATTTGTAAATGAACTTAGAAAATAATAGAATCCTAGAAATGAGACCAATATTTTCTTACTCTGCTGAATCTTTCCTCTCTAATGGCTTTGACAGCTACTGAAACAAGTGAGCCTCAAATGTGACACATGAAAAAGTATGTAAATGCATTGATGCTTTTGTTCCTCAATTATTTTGTGTTGTAGTGCATCAAACTACCTTACGCTGCTGGCATGATATATACATGAACTATTTAGGAATTTTTCATTATTTGCAGGTTTCCTATCACAAAATTGAAAAGAGATGTTGATGTATTGTTAACTGAAAGTGAAGTAGGAACTACTGTTATTTTAAAAGCAATTTTCAACATTTACTATACAAGATCAATTACTATGTTATGGTGGTTTAGAAGCACTTCTGGCCACTATCTCCAAGGTTTCCCTATAGTTATTAAAGCCATGCTATCTAAATAAAAGGACATATTTAATAATTTCCTTGAGAAATATGCATAGAATATCTCTAGTAGTACTTTAGGCTTTCTGGGCATTTTAAATCCTTCTATAAGGGTAAAATCACCTAACCCCATAGCCAATATGCCTCCTTCGCATTCTTCTTCACCCGTATCTACTCAAAGAGCTTTCTATACACAGTCACTGTTTTCCCAGAACAGTCACTGTTTTCCCAGAATGCACCAGTCTGGGTGAACCGAGTACCACAGTCTTCGACATCCTGATACAACATTTGAGTTTATGTCTAAGAGATTCATACAGCTACTGCACTTTCTTCCTTTCTCTGTAAAGCCCTGTCTTACTGACAAACTTTCAAAACTTGGTTGTACCTGGCTGTCTATAATCTTTGACAAATAGATTCTTACTGACTGTCTGTAACACCTGACAAAAGGGTAATAGCATGATTAACCTGTGGCTATATGATTCAATTTTCGGTCTAACCATCTCCAAATTTTCCTCTCCCATATCTTTATAGGGTTTTATAGTCTTATTTTCTTGGTATTTAAAAAGTAGAACATGAAGATTTTCACTCAGAAATTCAAGATCAAGACTGCTTTAACATACCTAATTCTGTTGCTTCAGTGATGAGTTTAATTCCTATTTTTTGACCTACAAGTCACATATGCAAATGTCTTGACCAAATCTTTGAATCAGAAATATCTTTGCTTCTTAGGAAGTCAAAACCATTTCCTTTCAGTTCACTGTTTTGCTTTTCAATCTGCCTTTGGCATCTATTCTTTAAAAAAATGAGATGAAATATGTTGAAAATTTAGCATGCCTTGGTGATGACCTTAGAAATATGAAAATCAGTATTGTTTCTCATAAAATTTCTGGATTCTCTAGGTTGGGCTCAGACTTTTCTCAGTATTGCACAGTAAAATGGCTAGAGGCAGTGCAAACAAACTGAAACACAAGGAATTCCACTTAAATGTGAGAAAAAGAATTTTTCCTGTGAGGGTGGTCAGGAGCTGGAACAGGTTGCCTGGAGAAATTATAGATTCTCCATCTTGGAGGTACTCAAAACCTGACTGGACACAGCCCTAACTTTTAATGACCTTGCTTTGAACAAAGGTGTTGGACCAGATGGTCTCCAGCGATCCCTTCCAAACTCAGCCATTCTGTATTTATATGGTATGGCTTCCTGGATTGATCTTGGATCTATCTCGTGACTTGTCTGGCAGTCACTGGACTGCTTCCTGAACTTGCCTACCGTCATCGGACCTGCTTTACTTCTCTTACTGTTACCCAAGCTGGAGAGCCCCATCCCTGCCCTGCTGTCACCCTCAGCTCCTGGGTCACCTCGTGCAGCTGCTGATCCTTGCTACTCTCTGACTCCAAGTTGTTGTGGATTCTTCAACCGTGAGCAGCAGGTTGGTTAAAAGTGTGATTTGCAACATATTTGCTGATGAGTTATAACCCATTTTTTTTTGCCTTAAATGTCTCTAACTAATGCAAAATCATCTGCACTAGAACCATCTCTGAGAGTACTGTGAGATGGCTTTTTGATTGCATGTTGGGAAGGTCTATGTGTATTTTCTTATTCTCTTATGTCTGATGGAGTCCTCAGGTAAAACAGGACAAGACATTGCTAGCTAAGGGTTCTGTTTTTCAATGGGATCTAAACTTACTGCCAACAGTTATATTAGGTCAAGCCTCTGAGCCATTAGCAGATTAGAGTTCCTCTCTTTATCTTTGAAGTCTGTTTCCTGAGTGGGACTTGTTCTGGTAGATGAATGAGAAATAATACCTTGCAAAATTTAAGTACAGAGTGTTTCTTAGAACACATACACTTTTACCCAGGATTGTGTCAGGTTCTCATTTCATCCAGAAAATTAGTCTGCCAGTGTCACCCTTCCCAATTTCCTCCTTTAGGCAGTTTTTGCTTTTTCATATTGTTAATAAATGGACATTTAGAAAGATTCTCTCATATATTTTGTGTCTACTACAGAGCATAACACAGAACTGGAATTCTCAATGTAGGGGACTTCGCACTAGGTAACAGTATCATATGAAAGCTTGTTATGAGATAGCTAAGAAGGTGCTCCTGATATAATTAATATCCATTTAACTAGAGCTCAGATGTCACTGGTAGTATCGATTCCAAATATCTCAATAATTGTGATTTATAAGGCTGCCACAAGGACATACCTTCACACCTTCACTGAGTGTGATTCTCTTCCTGAATCATTGAAGAATACTGGTGGTGGTTTGTTTTTTTTTTAAACAGTTCTACTTAACAATAGTGTCCTCTTATTTTAATTCAAAATAAATTTTGTCAATACCTCAAAATCTTCCCTCATCTCAGACTTCATGGAAGGTATTGCATCTTTAGCCTATATCAGTATTTAAGACAGTAATATAATTCTTGAAATAGAAAACTATGTAAAACATCAAACTGATTTTAATCTTGTTACTTAGCAAGATTTTCAGGATTTGATATTTCTCTTACTAAGCACCTACAGCTGGTCAGGAGAGGAGAAGAGAGAAGAACATGCTCAATTTAAATAGGGGAGGCTATTCTCTTTTTAATACTCATGACACAAATCCAAGGTTTATTCTCTAAATTGCTGAGGACTGATTTTTGTCCCTTTTTACATTAACTGCAGTGGTCAGTAGGTGAGTTTGCCTGATCCTTTCCAAAGTGCTTGTGATTTTGTCTTGGAGTCTTGTATTACTTCAGCTGTTCTGATTTGTGTTGTACATCACATTAACCAGAATGCCTATTTAGTACAATAACATGTTTATTTAATTATTTAAATATTTGTTCCAACTGATTGTACTTGGATGCTTTTGCTTATACCAGCCTTGAAGTCCCATTATGCTCTGGGGAAGATCTATTATGCTCTACATATTTAATTTTTTTAGTAGCAAAATTTCTTCTTGCTAGATCATTTTCTGTAACTGTTTTTGAAGAAAGCCCTGTGATTTTAAAATGTTATCTTTGTAGAAACAAAAAGAAAAAAATAAATGTTTGTCCTACCTCAGGGTATTTACATCTTTCCTAACAGTTCATAAACTGAATTTTAGAAACTATCTGACTTAAAACATCATGGCCATTTTTATATGAAGACACAGACTGTGGTCTTTTTTTATTTAAAGCAAGTTTGCATATAGGAGGCAGTAATCTATCCATAGAAAGGTTTTCCTCCCCATGTATACCAGTTGGTTTTTTTCAGTTTGCAGAATTAAATCTTAGTTATGAATAACATAATACAAGACCAAAACTGGATAGAATTGCTTTTAAATATTGGGAAATATGAAGGTGCAAAAGAAAATTCAGAACTCTTTAAAATATAAGTAGCATTACTCATGTTAAAACTCTTCTAAAAATATCACGGAAAAAAAAAATGAGTGCATCAATAAGAAATGAAGGAAATGTTAAAGGGCATCCTTATTCTGAAGCACCAGTGCAGAGAGACTAATCAAATCTTACACTAACATGGCATTGATAGATATTAAGCATAGGATATCTCATTCTGCTGGCACACTGACAAACTACTAATACAAGATCTGAAGTGATAAGGGGATTATCAGCAATGAAGATTGCAATGTAAATAAATGGAATGTCTATTTCTTTGCCTATGGCTCTAGTTTCTGTTATAAAGCTTTGGTTTTATATATATGTTTCAATCATCCGTGCTTTTCATATTTACTTAATGGATGCCTTAAAATACAATTTTTCTGTTATCTTTCATTTAATGTGTAAGTATTTTTTCCTTGATTCTGTAACCTTCCCAGCCGTATAGCCTTCCCTTTCACTAGTACATATGAAAATTAAGGAATATTTTTATGGATTACTTTATCCAAGAACCTAAGTAAGTCCTCTTACTCACTGGCAGTTCCTGTGTACAGAGATAGAGATGAATGTCTGCTACATAATAGCTGGTTTACTATGAATATTGTTTCATAAATCTAAGTCAAATTTATACCCATAGGATTCAGGTGCATAGATGAAATCCATCTTATTAGAAATGATAATATTTAATGATTTTTTTTCCTACTTTTTTATTATGGAAGTTGAAACATACCCATTTAAAAATAGAGAAACTGCCTAGGCAACAAATTACCAAACTCTGTTAATTTCCCTGACCCAATAAGATCAGCACAAGGATCCACTGTATAATGACATAACAACAAAAGTTTTAATTTGATGTGCTAGACAGATGTGCACAAATGCACTAATCAGATAAGGTAACATACCTCCAGCAGCTGCAATGATAGCTAAAAAAAAAATTCAAATTAATATCAGACACATGTTTATAAGTCTAGACATAAAAATGAATTCACACATAGTAAAAAAAATATACCTTCCGTGTCTTACCTGGCCATCACCTCTGACTCTTACTTAACTTCCTACCTTAATGTTGCTCACAGTTTCAACATCTGTGTACCTGTGTGGTGAAAAGCCTTTTTTCCTGTCACAGGGTTAGATATTCACATTCTGTTGTGTACTTTGATTCCCAGATTCTGTTTGGTTTAGTTGCTTTTGACTTCTGCCTCATCAATATCTATCTTCACTTCACTGTGTTACCTCACGTCATTGTACTTAATATACAGCTTTGAACATGTGTTAAGTAACATCTAGATATGAAAACTTACAATTAGTCCATACATAATCCTAGTTACTACTCTTTAACCTCTTTTCTACAGATGTTAAAATTCAGAATTCTGGTAAAAAATAAAAAAGTTGGAACAATTGAGGAAGGTATGCTCAGGAGAGATCTTGACAGTCATGGCGAGACAGGGGAAATTTCTGATTTTGAAAATATATCTGACGAAGATGAGACTGATGAAAAAGCCCCTCTTTACCCAAAGAGTGATTCCTCAAAAAGAAAAAGTGAACATATACCTTCAGCCCCACCTCGAAAAAAGGCAAAGGTAACTTTTGTCTCAACTGAGTTTAAGGAATATATTATATTTAAATAGAGACCAAATTTAAAAGGTAGGTTTTAAAATTACTTAGAGTAAAGTATTTAATTTTTAGCTCAAGGTTTCAGAGTTTTCCTGGTTCTTACAAGACACTCCAAAGTGGAGAGTATTTTAGTATCCACCTAAAAAGCAACCTCTCCCTGTGCTCCCACCCTGAACACCACCGCATTTTGCACTTTCAAGTCTTGTGCTTGTCCCAGGTGCTCAGTACCACACTAGGTCTAAGATGAAGTTGCCTAGCTGCTTTGTTGGTCTCAAGGCCCTGCTGGAGCTATACATGGAGAACACTCATAGCAGTTCCTGATAATGAAGGACAGAGAATTCCCACTGAGGAGTTCCCTTTCCCCTATTTTCTTTTGTTCTGGATTTATGCATGAAATTAGGTATAGAATTCTGGTTGCACTAAAACATTTTTAAGCATTTATAACAGAAAAGGTATTTTTACATTTATCATTTAGAGACTTAACTTTAAATACTATTTCTGAAAGAGAGTGTAAAAATTGGATGTAATTTTCTTTTTAACAGTCAAATTGAACTTACTTTTTTTTAACAGAATATTAATTCTCTGCTGTGGAAATCTATTGCTCCATCAGGGTTCAGACTGCTTTGTTTAAGTTTTTTCAGCAGACAGGAAACGCCGAGTATACAGTCATTTTTGCACATCATGCTCTGATTATCTGAATACAGACAGACTGGCAATGCTCCTCAGGGCTCAGTATTTTTGCTGAGAGGCAGTGTCTCTTCCTCTGTGTTTTTTTCTACGTGATTTGAAGGTCAAGACCTTTGCTTCTTTTTCTTTCCATCTGATATAGAGAGGTAGTAAGGAAAAATTCTGAGGAAGGTGAGAGTCCTCTTTGAACAGGGGGGGCCATATATTTGCTTCACATATATTTGTAACATCGTGTTACAGAGCAGCACATATACCACTTATGTCTTGATCAACAGCAGCAACAACAGATGTCTGGATAAGTTTCACAAGCAGAAGAGAAAATGGTTTCCTGGGTCCCATTCTATTGTTCTGTTGAAGGGTGGGAGAGCAGTTGAATCCACACTGAAAATACCCTAGTGATGCTGTTGGCTTTGGCTGTGTCACTGCCTTCCACATCCAGATAGCTGTATTAGTCAGGAGTTCTGTGCCAGTACACTCCTATTGCTCCTCATGGGACATAGCCCCATAATTAATGTACTTGAACTTTACGTAGTTTAAGAGCCACAAGCAGGCAATCCCTATTATTTTGTCAGATGAAAATTTGCCTTCAAAAACTTTAATGGAATGTAAACATTATTAGTACCATCAGCTCTTTGCTGGTTACTGCCACTGATTAGCTTACGAGTTCATGCTAAGTAAAATGAAGAGGTCACATAGTACTTCAAGTTTAAGAGATAAGGCCCCGCTAAAATTTCAGTCACACCAATGTGCAGCAGCCTTCCCTTTTTGCTTGCTTTGGTAATGGAGCAAGGCTAAACAAAGACTTTGACCAAAGAACTTTCCACCTTACTTAAGAAGAACAGAGTTTTCCTAACTTCAGAGAAATGCTTGGAGGAATACACCTGTGATTGATTTGCTTGGCATGGTAAAATATTGTCCTGTTATTCTACATTTTGTAGTTGACTTTGTGTTATTGATGTATAGATTCTCCTGCTCTTTTTTTTTTTTTTTTTTTCTCCAAGTACTCCCTACCAGTATACCTTTTCTTGTACTTTATCTACTTAGGAATATGAAGTTAGACATATATTTTAAATTAGTAATGTTAAGAGCCATGAAAAATTATGTTAATTTACATACCAGTCTCAGAAGCAGGGAAATGATAAAGCTGTCCAACAGAGCACTGTGCTAGGAAGCATTGGAAGCACCCTTCCATTCACCCTACAGTTGCTATGATGAGCATAGAGACAATAACTTTAACTGTCTCTGACTGGGTCAATTCTCACTATCAAAAGTCACATCTTAAGCTCCAATATTCACTAATTGTGGCACATTTTCCCATGTTTTATGCATCCAAAATTATAGTTTCTTCTGAATTGTTAATAATAATAATAATGCTGGAATATGTGTTATTGTGATTTTTTTATTCTTCCATTATTTTATATTATGATTATTAGATGAAGAAGGTAAAAATTGCCATTGCGTTGTCAGACCTTGTGATTTATACGAAATCTGAGAAGTTTGTGAGCTTTGAGCACTCCCTAGCTAATCAGAAGTGCTATGAGAATAATTCAATTGGAGAGGTGAGAGCACGAAAATTTGTGAAACATTCAGGTAATTTCTTTTGACTTAATCAGATAAAAGTTATGATGTTGCTATGGTTCACTGTTTAGGCACTGGAAAGGTTAAAATTTTATGAACACATGCTATCCAATTTTATTTGGTTCTTTTTATAACATTGTTTTAGAAATATCTTACCATTTGCCCTGCATCTTTATATTTCAGTTGGTTTTATGAGGAAAATTGAAATTCAGCTTTGTTGTAATTTCATGTAGTTTTATAGGAACAAGTATTAACACAGAATACAAAATACATGAATGCCTTCTTATTCATTGTTTTCTGCATCAAATAATTAGAAGTTACAGTCAATATTTGTAAATGTGTGGAATAGATTTCACACCCCTCCCCACCATATATGGTCTAATGTACTCACTGGAGTTGGGCATGCAGTACCTCTGGCTTTGATGATAACTGCAGATAAGAGAATCTGCATTAATGGAATGAATAAAGCCCATAGCAGGCAGTTTACTCCATTGGACCAGATCTTTCATACCAGTCAAGCTGGATTATTCAAAACTCATTTTATGTTGGAGTTTCTTGACTTAGTGCAGCCAATACAGTACAGCCTCTGCTGTTTTAACTCCAGTTGTCTGCCAACAGCCTTAAGGGAGTGTTAGGAACAGAGATAACTGACCAGGAGAATGAAGTCTGCTGCAGGCCAATTCATTCAGGGCCAGCCCAGCTGCCATCTACTACGTTGTGGAGATGATTCAGTGGTTGGTTAGGTGAATGATGCTGAACGGCATCAAAACACGTAGGCTTTTGCCAGCCGTCCATAGTCGTAGTCCTCTCTGGTCCCTCTAGCAATCTAGTGAACATAAAAGTAGTTCTATTAAAAAAAAAGGGGTGGGTGGGAGGATAGAAAGGATCAGAGTGATGATCCTGGAAATGTAAAGCTTTCTGTTTAATTACTAAAGAGGAATAGTGTAGACAGAAGTTATTTGAAGTTTTCCACATCTTTTTAGTTTATGCCTTTGTGGGAGGGAGCACTGCTAGGAGGAAGAAAATCAACTCACTTGAATAGTTAATGTCTTCTGAAGATTATAAAGGAACCAATTAAGTGTCTTTTAGAAATGTGCTATTCACTCGTCTTGAGATTACTCAGTCATTTTATTTAAACCTCAAAACAGCAATCAAGATAAGATCATCTTGGGATGATTTTTTTTCCTATTGGAGTATAAAAGAATGAGTGGGATTTTTGATCAATTTCCTGGTTTAAGTCTTTCCAATTTTCCATGAGAACACAGTGGGCTTTAGTACAAAAATCATATATTTACCTAAAAAAGAGGTGAAGAAACAGAATATTTCCATGAAGGAATGATTCCTGGTTATTGAACCTTTAACCAAAGTCTGCACTATAGATAGAAATACTATCACATTCAAATATACACAAAATACCACCACATTTTAAGGTTTTAAAATAGTATTTCAGCCATGCCTCAGAGTGGCCCATATACTAATGTTAACATGCATAGAAATGTCCTAGAGTATAAATACATTGATATGACATACTGATTGTGTAAAAAAAAAAATTCTGGATCAGATTATTATTTATTTTTATTATTTATTCAAGCAGGATCTCTTTATTAATAAAGCTTTTCTTACCAAGTTTTTATCATTCTGTTTTTCAGCTAAAGAGTTTGTTTCACATACTTCAAGATTCATTACAAGAATCTACCCCAAAGGAACAAGAACGAACTCTTCAAATTATAATCCTCAAGAGTTCTGGAATGTGGGGTGTCAAATGGGTATGTACATTTGCAGAGACTGTTGTGTACCAGGCTTTGCAGACACTATACAGATAGAACAGTTTTTCATTCCTATAGTATTTTCTGTGTTATACAAGTTAAATATTTTCCCTCAGTGGCATCAGTATCCTATTGTGTTATTTAACCTTCTCCTTCAATCTACATATCCCGGTAATTTTACATCCTGGAATCTAGGAATTTCATCAACTAAAACAGAGTTTTCTTCTTTTGTTCATATATTATCTCCTTTTTTATTAATAATTCTATGATATTTATCTGTGGGTGTCTATAAGTCGATTCTAAATGATAATTTATATTTTACTGCCTGTCTGTTTGGACTGAAATTATTATGTTAACTATGTTACCTTAGGTTTTGAGGTAAAAGCGAGCATGCTATGCATTAAGCATTGTACTGCTAAAAAAAAATTTGCAATATACCTTTCAAGAAAATGAAAATAGATTACATTCTTTCGCACGCGGTATTAATCAAATTCCATAACCATGCTTATTTGTCAGCTGCGGCTAAGTTATAAATAGAGCGGGTTTATAAGAGAAAATGGGAATAAAAAAAAAAAAAAAGAATCTTTTTCAGCTGAGGCCTAGCAGTCTTTATAGCTACTTTGTAGTTAGGAAGGGAATAGAAGCAGCTGCCTGTTTAGATAAAGGTGAGAATTGTTGGAATGCAATTGCATTTGTTTTTTCCTAAGGTTGCTCTATAGCATTGAATTAGAAGAGGTGGTGGAAAGATTTATATGTGTGATTTAGGAATTTTTACACAGCAATGAAAGCCTCATCTGAAGCATCTGTGGGTTTTCAATGGTTTTGTGTGACTGGAGTGGCACAGCTGCAGGAGAGGTGGGCCCAATTAATATTGGTGCCAGATTATGATATGCTACTGCAAAGCAGTACTCAAATCCTCCTGGTCAGCAGAATACCCAGGTACAGCTGGGAGCTGCTGGGAGTCTCCGGTGACTGTATAGATGCAAAGCAAGTTTAGCGTCTTAATGTCCGGTACAAAGCATATTAGTTCCCTCAGCAATGAAATAACAATAACTTCTGTTGCTCTTCATTTCAAGTTAGTTTTTAATTCGAAATTGTTAAAAATAAACATGACTTTTCTACTCAGCAGGCTTTGAAAAACCTCTCACCTGTAGCACTTTCCCCTTTTAATGGATTTAGAGACAATCTTGCCTTCATCTTTTTTGTTCTTCAATTTAAAAGATTCTCAGTTATAGAATATTTTTCTACATCAGTGTGTTACACCTTCTTCAGCCTTAGGTAAAGTAGAGAACAATATTTTTTGCATCCACATATATATTCTGTCTTTTATTCTGATTCTATAACAAGGCCACCTGAGGGGGACTGTGGGGTGAGCAGGGCAGTTTGCCCTAGGCTCACAGTCTTGAGAGGTGAAAGGTGTGGTCTCACCTTGTTAGATCACAATACACACTCACAGAGAGCCAGGCACAGATTTCACTTTGCCTGTAGGGCCCTGGAGCTTATGTGCATCCTTGCTCCAGGCTTCCTTTTTCACTTGTTTCCTTTCTCAGCTCCCAAAATATCTTCTGTTTCAAGTTACCTTCTCAGAATTTTTTTTAATAAATCCAATCAATCATGCACATGCATATTATTTATTGTTTAACCCCCTAATGTATCCCCAGCTACTCTCCTACAGTTATTCAGCTTAGAAGGAGCATTATGCCTCAGCTGTCACTGAGTGATTGCTATTCCCACATCTGTGGCCCTGACCACAAGTGGTGGAGGACATCCCCAAGCCTAAATTTCTTACCAATTGCTGTCCCCACCTCAAGCTATGCCATGCTGTCAGTGCCGCATGTTGAGGTAATGTGGGAAACAATGACAAGGGAGATTGAGTGAATTTGGCCACTCAGTGCTGGCTGTTCTGTGAAAGAGCTGAAATGTACTCAGAGCCCCCTTAATTCTGCTCATCCTGACTGTATTGAGGTATAGTTTTACAACTACAGTAGGAATAAAAAAATTACTAGGTAGGATAATTTTTTTTGTGTGTTTGTATCATTGTAAATTTTTATTTATAGTACAGATTTGGACATGGACTAGGCTACTGCAGTAAGTATCTTGCTATTACCATACCATCTGAAATTGGTTTGACTATATTCTGTCTTTGCGGTTGATCCTCACTTAGCTTGATGTCATGTTATTGCTGGATTATTTACCTGGGGTGGTGCACTCTCTGTATACTATCTACATTGCTATTAAAAACTAGTAAGTTTGTTTCATGCTTAGAGGAAATGCTGGCCAGAAGTCCTTAATTTAAAATTGAATTAATCTCTCAGGCTTATCATACTGCAGTTTACTAGTTTTTATTCTAGCCTGTAAATCTCCACACCGAGCTCTGCAAAGAATATCCATTTGTGAGATCTCAAACAGGACTGAAGTCTTTCAAAATTACTATATTGACTATTGGCTCAGTATACTTTAATGAAAAGTCATTCTAAACATTAGCATACAAAACATATGATTTTTGCTGCACTGGGGCTTTGGGACCCTTCCTGGAAGAATTAAAAGTATGCAGGAAGTGGTTAGATCTGCCTTCTTGGTCACATCATTTGCATCTTCATTTAAAGAAATATTTTTCTCATGGGAATAGGCTGATTATAAGCAATTCTTTACATATATTATTTCCAAGCCATTTCAGATCTATTCTTGATTCCTTACTCTGTTTTAGACAACTGTTTGGCAGAAATGTAACTGTGCTTCACAATGTAACTCCCAAAGCTACACTCAGTGAATCTTCTGCCGATGTCCTTCCACTAATTTTGCTCAGCTCAGATTTTTTTAATTTTTTGTCTGTCCTGTGACCATGTAGCCCATGTACCCTCCCTATCTTTCTGCCATAGCATCCTGCATCCCATGCACAGAAGTAATCCCTCCAGATCCCTTCTACCACTTCCTTAAAACTGTTCATGGGATTCTCAGATTTCTCCTACATACCCATTCCCCTTCCTCAGCTCCTTTTACCCCGCCCACACCTGCTAGCTTACCTTTCTGACTTATTTTTAAGTTTCTCTAACATCCAGAACTGTTCTGTCTGGGCAAAGAAAACATATTAGGTTTCATTCAAACCTACATATAATACCGCCAGGCCTCTGCATCATGTAAGTGATGAGAGTTGAGTTATTCCTTCACTTCCCTTAGTGATAGACCCCAAACAGTGCTCTCTTCTGTACCTTGCCAGCAATTTTCTCTATATTAACTTGAAGCAGCCTGGCACTCAGCTAAAGCAGGATGAAATGGTTCAACAGGCTCAAGATTTGTTGGGGCTGAGGACGACAACTATGTAATTGTGTAAACCTAATTTGCAGAGGAAGACAAGTTAAAAACCACAGTAAAAAGTATAGAGTTTCCACAAAATCACTTTTGGATATCTCTGTGCACTCAGTGTCCATTCTCTGAAAATTGAGACTTGTAAGAACAGGATAGGTTTTGTGAACAAAGAGGTCTTATGGAGAAAAATATCTACAATAAATTTTTATAGTCCAGGAAAATTAGTATGCCTCCTGCATACAACTGCAGTGTGGCACTGGAAAGAACTGGTTTGGCATATCCGTGTCTCCTTTTTATTTAGTAAATAAAATGGAATGTAAAGGTTCATGCAGGGAAAGAAAACTCAGGACATTTATTTAAATAAACAGATATCAGTTGTATTATATTGACTGAGGAAAACAGAGAAAAAAAAACAAACGAAAAGAAAACCTCAGTGAAAATAAAAATAGAAAGACTTAAATATCCTTTTGAATATGTCCTTTGCATGCAGTAGAAAATACTATCTATGTATCAAAACAATCTACAGGAATGACTAAAACTTGTCATAAGTTTTATGAGAAAACCATGGTAAGGCAAGTACAGAAATTTATTTTAGAAGAGGCTATATAGAGCATATGTTTTCTGGAGCACTCATAAAAATTTATATGCTATTGTGAAGGTTCCACAACTTGTATGATGGATTTTTTTTTCTTATCATAGGTTTCATTTTGGCCTGTGACATTGAAATGCAGCTTGGCAATTTTGTCACATCTGTTTTGTGGTTAAACCTGGTTTGCAATAATATGACAAAAATAATGCATAAAAAGATGAGTGATAAAGAGTTCTCTAACTAATTCTCATTTCAACCTCTGAAGCAGGGAAAAGAAACCCACTTATTTAGATCTTGGTATACCTTACCTGTGCAAATTAAAATGACTATCAGGTCTGACCTTGCTTGGGTTCTAATTGAATGAAAACTTAAAGAAGAGGCAGACTTTGGAAAGCCTCATAAAGAGAAAGAGGGCACAGGATCACTAATTTACTTTGGAATTTTTGGTTGTTTCATGTTTTCTGTGCAACTGCATTTTCCTTTCTCGATGGACAAATGGCAAACCCGGAGACAGCAGGACTGATTTTTTTTGTTCTAAATAAATAGATTATGTTTGATCATGGGAAGTTTAGATATTCTTGCAATCTTACTGAACGCTATACATTTTAGAATATGTGATAGAGTGTCAATTTTAGTAAAGGAATTTATGGAATAAATTGAATTTAAGGAAAAACACAGGCTCTTCTATTAAAGGATGATGGACTGTTACTATTTCTTATCGATTTGATTAGTTTTTCAGCATGATAATTTTATACTCTTGGTTATTATTTTTACTGCATTTTTTTAATAACACAGCAGAAGTGTAAAGCAAGCATGTTCTATAACATGGCTTTTTTTCAACAGCTAATGTGACATCTGAAACAAACTGAGAATATTCATTACATAATAGCTTTGAATTGTTGTTGCTTGAATTTCTAGTGAAATTTGTGAAGTGACAAGCTTTCATGTTTTTATTTTTATGCCTGGTTAGGTTATTAGAATTCATCAAGGCTCTTTGCAGTATACATTATTGCAGTTAGATATTAAGTGAGCACTCTTAGTCTAACATGGTGATCCCTAAAACCTTGCAGATGACTTAACTCCAAATATTGCCTATGACACGGAAAAGACACATACATCACAGTGTTTCATCTTAGTTCATTCTGTATCTAAAAGCCTGATAGTCTCCAGCCATTAAAAAGAGCTTCAGCTCTTTCCAAAATCGGCTCCAGGTTTTGTCTCAGACTAAAACACCTCTTCTGCTCAAAAGCAGGGGATGAGTCTGACATGTCATACGTGGCAATACCACACCCAGGCTGTTCTGTACAGCTATCCTTCCAGTCTAGAGCTCATTCTTTGTTTGGACTTGCTGTGGCCTTATCCCACAACTGACTCATGGAGAATGTGCTATAAGAAAGACAGGAAAGGTTTCCTGCTAGCTCCCAAGCTAAGCAATGCCCTGGAAGAATGAAATGAGAGGGAATAGAAAAATATCTCTTGGTTAGCCACTCCCTCTTATTGAGGTTTCAAGGACAGGACTAGTCATCACTTGTCAGCTGCAGAAAAGGCACAGGGGTCAATACCTATATTATTAGTGTCTTCCAAAATATGGTTTTAACAGTTCAAAACTTCATCTTTAGGAAGTGAAAACTAGGTCTTGTACAACTGACATAAATCTTACTAAATACTGTTGAATAGTGTGTTCAGAAAAGACAATACTAAGATGCCAAACAAGAAGTGTGTTTATTATTAACAAAGTCATGTAGTTGGGAAAAAATCCACAGCTGTAATAGGCTGCATGGCCATCATGTTTTATGGAACCCCAAAAAAGGGTTGATTCACCTCTTACTGTTTGCTCCCGTAAGTCCCCAGCCCAATGGGACAGCTATTAGAATTGCAGACTCCAGGGATATGATTAATGTCATACTTAAAGTATGGACCCATTTTTGGTTATGTTGTCCCTTAAACTTCATGGATTAGATCCTCACTAGCTTAGTGGGGCAGCTAACTCATGTGTAGACATCTACAAGTTACATTGGACAGTATCACCCTGATATATGTAGCTACCTAAATACACTCACCTTTCCCTTGGAATGGCTCCAAGGGTTGGGAGGTGTTTTGAATAAAGGTTTCATGTCTCTCTTGCAGGAACGTTTCTAACTGCCAGGTTTACGACAAAGCTTTTGGGCTACTCTGTAGCCTGCTGCTTTTTAGGCAGGATTTTTGGTGTATGTAATAGATACTGGAATTCCACTTAAAAGCAAAGAAACAGAAATTACATTTTATCATTGATTTTTCCAGCTATCTTCACTACATCAAAAACTGCAGACAACTAATAGAATATTAAATAATTTATGTGAAATATAGACTATTTTAAAGGAAGACAGAAAAAACTACAGGCACACAATTGTCTCTGAACTCCTTGCTGACCTTGTGACCCAGGCTAAACCAGAAGAGGGAAGCTGATAATATACACTGTTCTGCCAAGAAGAGCAAGGCAAACAAATTTAAAAAATTATTTTGGAAAAGTATGTTTCAGGTGTGAAATTAGTGAAATGACAACCCAAAGATGCTCATACTTACACTGAAGTGTAACTTCCAGACTGACACATTAATTAAGTAGCAAAAATCAATTTAGATTTTAGATTTGATAGTTTATCAGAAATGCTTTAGGTACTTTTCCCATGAGAACCTCACAAAAGAGGATCCCTAATTGAAACCTGTTGCAGATATACTTGGGCGATGGATGATTTTTAATCGCCTGACATCTTTTTCCAGTAGAGCTACTTGTAATTAAGTAGGAACAATGTCAGCAATTATGAACATTAGAATGACTGAAATCCTAACATTTCTAATGACAGTGTCTTTAGAGCAGCAGTATTGAATTGGCCCAAAGACAATAAGGACAGGCTGACTGTTTGCACATGCTGAGCATGATGTGTCACACAGTTATGCATGTTACTCCCTTCTCAGAAGAGTAGTCCTTACTGTGGCAGAATACCTCATGTTGTAAGTCATTCATAAATTAAGTTTCTGTAGAGTAAGGGCATCTATTTCAAATGGCAGCAGTGATAAGCAAAGCCAGAATTTATAATTAAGCTTCATAAAATTTGGAGTCTGAATAGCTAAAGCCCCATTTTATTCTGTAAGGAGAAGAAAAAAATACATACAGTTTGACAACATTTTTTGGTCAGAAAAAGAGGTGAGAGACAGTATGCCAAAATTTATACTAACCAGTTAAGTCTGCTGTGTGTTGTAAGGGAACCAGTCACTCTGTATTTTTTCTTTCTGGTAGACACAGCTCCTTTTTCATAAAGTTTGGGTGGGATCTTGCCTATTCACTGGCTCAGCAAGAGGGCTAAAGCTGCATAAAGATTTAAAAAACTCATAAAGCCCGAGGCAAAGGGGATCCTGAAGGCATTAAAAGACTGACTTTGGACAGTATGACCACAAGCCTGAATTAACAAACACCACAGATGGCAGTGAGGATCAGAGTGACATGTCAAGACAGGACCAGAACAGCAAGTAATGCCCGAGGAGGCTGCTCTAATTTCACAGAGAGTCTTAATCATGCTGGAGGTCTTTCTAGTTTCTCAGGCAGACCCAGACGAAAGAGGTGTTTAAAAGCCACTGTGTTCCCCCATTTTCCCAGGTTACATGTTTTGACCACTCAGTGGTAGAGCACATCATTATCTTCCTTAATCTGCTGTTAGTGAGAGGGGTTTACAGGGTACTATAGTATCCATTGGATTTCTCTTATGCAAACTTAATCAAGACTGCCTATTAGATTCAATAATATTTTGAATACACTAAAAGGAAAATATTATTTGTACTTGATGAAATTGTGATAGTTAATGTTATCACAGGGCTTAGAAATTAGTGTTATATTTATCATCCAGGTGATGAAGGTATTATCATATTTTAGTTTGACAGAATTTGTTTACTACTGATAAGAGATTCTCCTGCTGTGTATGCTGCTTCCGTTAAATGAATGTTTGCTTCCTGGTATATGTAACAGGTGACAATTTGTCATCATGTTACAGTTTATCCTTCCTTCAGATGTCTTCAGTTGGTTTCAATGTAATCTGATGACCAAATATCCTCTCTTTTCATCCACTTTTTGAGTCAACTCATGCTCAGTTAGCATGACCTTTATTCAGGCTGTGGATGAAATTTTTAAAAGCCACCTACACCTTTGAAAAAAGTAACGTAGACTACCCAGTCACGTAAGGACTTCTGAAAATATTTCTGTAAACTTGGGCAGGGATGGATTGGGTGCAGCTGTGACCTGCATGTGAAAAGAAAGGATAGACAGTCAATGCCCAGCTGGGAGTGCTAATGTGGAATGAATGCCATGTCTTCAAATCCAGTCTACATAGGTCATCTCATAACCAGTGATAAAATATGCCAGATCATTAGGATATAGACCTGTTTTCACAGTATTTCCCAGTTCAAATTTTGGATATCTAAGGCACAGAAGATGCATTGCCTTCATTGTGAGTGGCTCATTTTAAGATGAGAGGATGGCAACAGGACTGATCAAAGAGTTGGAAGTGTGATCTGTTGTATGTCTTTAGACCCAAATGAGTGAAGTAAATCATGGAGATAGGAACATTGGCACTGAGTGCTTTTTGCATATAATATTTTTGGAGATATTGCATGAAATTCAGACATTTTGAGATGGATTTTAAATGATATAAAATGCAATTAAGTAACTAATTTTAAGGAAAATCGGTGACAAATGTGTGCTTATCCATTTTAAAATCTTGCCTTTTAAATGCAAAAGACATATGAAACCTGAGAGTTGTAATATAGTTAATAGAACAAGAAAGCAAAAGAATAAAAAATAGAAAATGACAATTTAGAAGTCCCCACAGGAATATTAATTGAGAGGCAGCATCACAGAAAAAAGAGATGTAGTTTTCCTCAACTGCCTTCAAATCATAGTCACTTAGAAATCTAAAAACCCCTGTGCTCATTTTGGTTTTCAAAAGCTTTTGCTTTCAGTCTAAAAATCAATTATGGCTTGCATGGTAGTGCTTATGGAAGGTGCTGTATTTGAATACTTAGGTTGTGGTCAGTTCTGCAATTAGTTGTGGGACTGACTTCAGTTAACTGCTTGTAATACAGAAGTCTGGGATGAAATATACCCTTTGTATTCCTCTGTGCATTATGGGTTTTTTCATCTTTTTGGAGCTAGGCTACTTCCTAGCTTGCATTTGCTGTATGAAGTTAGTTACATCCAGGGCCAGCAGGGACAGCCATGGCAGCTTTGGGACTTTGCAAGAATACTTGAGTATTAAATACTCTGATCTGAAGGAGATTCGGCCTCATGGTTCCAGGAAGACTTGAATCTTTCAGATTCAGAATCACACTGAGAAATTCCTTTGCTCAGGTTGTCCTCCAAGCCCGTGTTTTGCTCTGCTGTTTTGACTTTGATGTCAATATTAAAAGGCTTTTGGTGCTTAATGAAAGGCTTGAGAAGGAAGCTTAACTGACACAGTGCTAAACTTCAGGTGCCTGTACTTTCTCATGAAAACCATAAGTTAAGATTATGTACTGTTCAGATGGTTTCATGGTAAGCATATTGGGCTTCTTTCCAAAAGAAACCAGCAGTTGAAAGCTCTCTTCATACATGCATTAAATTTCTACTGTTTCATAAAACAACAGTACAAAGTATGTTATTGACAGTTCTATTCTTGAATTCAGCAAAACTAAGATGAAACATTCGGTAGAAGTTCAGTCTTCCTTGCAGAAAGATGTTGCTAAGACCACACTGCTAGGCAATGGGAAACATAGGTTTTAATTGATTAACTTTGCTGTTTCTCAAGAAGTGTAAGGCTTATAACTGCATCTGATTAAAAAGAAAAACTGTGCATCAACAGTGCACCATAAAGGTTCAATAAGGCCAAGTGCCGGGTCCTGCACTTTGGTCACAACAACCCCATGCAGCGCTACAGGCTTGGGGAAGAGTGGCTGGAAAGCTGCCTGGCGGAAAAAGACCTGGGGGTACTGGTTGACAGCCGGCTGAATATGAGCCA